>NC_056678.1:1591854-1904631 GCF_018350195.1 Panthera tigris | reverse complement strand
TTTTGGAAGTGTGTGGGTGTTTAGGAATTTGTCCATTTCTTCCAGGTTGTCCAGTTTGTTGGCATATAGTTTTTCATAGTATTCCCTGATAATTGCTTGTATTTCTGAGGGATTGGTTGTAATAATTCCATTTTCATTCATGATTTTATCTATTTGGGTCATCTCCCTTTTCTTTTTGAGAAGCCTGGCTAGAGGTTTATCAATTTTGTTTATTTTTTCAAAAAACGAACTCTTGGTTTCATTGATTTGCTCTACAGTTTTTTTAGATTCTATATTGTTTATTTCTGCTCTGATCTTTATTATTTCTCTTCTTCTGCTGGGTTTGGGGTGTCTTTGCTGCTCTGCTTCTATTTCCTTTAGGTGTGCTGTTAGATTTTGTATTTGGGATTTTTCTTGTTTCTTGAGATAGGCCTGGATTGCAATGTATTTTCCTCCCAGGACTGCCTTCACTGCATCCCAAAGCGTTTGGATTGTTGTATTTTCATTTTTGTTTGTTTCCATATATTTTTAAATTTCTTCTCTAATTGCCTGGTTGACCCATTCATTCTTTAGTAGTGTGTTCTTTAACCTCCATGCTTTTGGAGGTTTTCCAGACTTTTTCCTGTGGTTGATTTCAAGCTTCATAGCATTGTGGTCTGAAAGTATGCATGGTATGATCTCAACTCTTGTATACTTATGAAGGGCTGTTTTGTGACCCAGTATGTGATCTATCTTGGAGAATGTTCCATGTGCACTCAAGAAGAAAGTATATTCTGTTGCTTTGGGATGCAGAGTTCTAAATATATCTGTCAAGTCCATCTGATCCAATGTATCATTCAGGGCCCTTGTTTCTTTATTGACCGTGTGTCTAAATGATCTATCCATTGTTGTAAGTGGAGTATTAAAGTCCCCTGCAATTACCACATTCTTGTCAATAAGGTTGCTTATGTTTGTGAGTAATCGTTTATGTATTTGGGGCTCCCGTATTCGGCGCATAGACATTTATAATTGTTAGTTCTTCCTGATGGATAGACCCTGTAATTATTATATAATGCCCTTCTTCATCTCTTGTTACAGCCTTTAATTTAAAGTCTAGTTTGTCTGGTATAAGTATGGCTACTCCAGCTTTCTTTTGACTTCCAGTAGCATGATAAATAGTTCTCCATCCCCTCACTTTCAATCTGAAGGTATCCTCATGTCTAAAATGAGTCTCTTGTAGACAGCAAATAGATGGGTCTTGTTTTTTTTATCCATTCTGATACCCTATATCTTTGGGTTGGCGCATTTAGTCCATTTACATTCAGTGTTATTATAGAAAGATATGGGTTTAGAGTCATTGTGATGTTTGTAGGTGTCATGTTTGTAGCGATGTCTCTGGTCTCACAGGATCCCCCTTAGGATCTCTTGTAGGGCTGGTTTAGTGGTGATGAATTCCTTCAGTTTTTGTTTGGGAAGACCTTTATCTCTCCTTCTATTCTAAATGACAGATTTGCTGGATAAAGGATTCTTGGCTGCATTTTTTTGTTGTTGTTGTTGTTGTTCATCACATTGAAGATTTCCTGCCATTCCTTTCTGGCCTGCCAAGTTTCAGTAGAGAGATCTGTCATGAGTCTTATCAGTCTCCCTTTATATGTTAGAGCACGTTTATCCCTAGCTGCTTTCATTTTCTCTTCATCCTTGTATTTTGCCAGTTTCACTACATGTCATGCAGAAGATCGATTCAAGTTACATCTGAAGGGAGTTCTCTGTGCCTCTTGGATTTCAATGCCTTTTTCCTTCCCCAGATCAGGGAAGTTCTCAGCTATGATTTCTTCAAGTACACCTTCAGCACCTTTCCCTCTCTCTTCCTCCTCTGGAATACCAATTATGTGTAGATTATTTCTCTTTAGTGCATCACTTAGTTCTCTAATTTTCCCCACATACTCCTGGATTTTTTTATCTTTTTCTCAGCTTCCTCTTTTTCCATAATTTTATCTTCTAGTTCACCTATCCTCTCCTCTGCCTCTTCAATCCAAGCTGTGGTCACCTCCATTTTATTTTGCAGCTCATTTACAGCATTTTTAGCTCCTCCTGGCTGTTCCTTAGTCCCTTGATCTCTGTAGTAATAGAGTTTCTGCTGTCCTCTATACTGTTTTCAAGCCCAGTGATTAATTTTATGACTATTATTTTAAATTCACTTTCTGTTATATTGTTTAAATCGTATTTGATCAGTTCGTTAGCTGTCGCTACTTCCTGGAGTTTCTTTTGAGGGGAATTCTTCCGTTTTGTCATTTTGGATAGTCCCTGGAGTGGTGTAGGACTGCAGGGCACTTCCCCTGTGCTGTCTTGAATAACTTGCGTTGGTGGGCGGGGCTTCAGTCAGACCCGATGTCTGCCCCCAGCCCACTGCTGGGGCCACAGTCAGACTGGTGTGTGCCTTCTCTTCCCCTCTCCTAGGGGCGGGATTCACTGTGGGGTGGCGTGGCCCATCTGTGCTACTTGCACACTGCCAGGCTTGTGGTGCTGGGGATCTGGCGTATTAGCTGGGGTGGATCGGCAAGGTGCATGAGGGTGGGAGGGCAGGCTCAGCTCGCTTTTCCTTCCGTGATCTGCTTCGGGAGGGGCCCTGCGGCACCGGGAGGGAGTCAGACCCGCCGCCGGAGGGATGGATCTGCAGAAGCACAGCGTTGGGTGTTTGCGCAGTGCAAGCAAGTTCCCTGATGGGAACTGGTTCCCTCTGGGATTCTGGCTGGGGGATGGGCGAGGGAGATGGCGCTGGTGAGCGCCTTTGTTCTCCACCAAGCTGAGCTCTGTCATCCAGGGCTCAACAACTCTCCCTCCCGTTGTCCTCCAGCCCTCCCGCTCTCTGAGCAGAGCTGTTAACTTATAACCTCCCAGATGTTAAGTCCCGCTTGCTGTCAGAACACACTCTGTCCGGGCCCTCCGCTTTTGCAAGCCAGACTCGGGGCCTCTGCTTTGCTTTGCCAGCGGGCTGCCCCTCCGCCCCGGCTCCCTCCCGCCAGTCCATGTAGCGTGCACCGCCTCTCCGCCCTCCCTACCCACTTCCGTGGGCCTCTCGTCTACGCTTGGCTCTGGAGAATCTGTTCTGATAGTCTTCTGGTGGTTTTCTGGGTTATTTCAGCAGGTGTGGGTGGAATCTAAGTGATCTGCAGGACGCGGTGAGCTCAGCGTCCTCCTACACCGCCATCTTCCTCCCCCTCCTACTCCCCAATTTTCTATCTCTACCTTTTCATTCTTCTTTCTGGAGAATTTCCTCAGCTTTACTTCTGCTATTATATATTTAATTTCCAAAATATATTTTGCCTCCAAATGCTCCTCATTTTTAATTCTCCCCTTGCTGTTTCCTCGGTCACCTGACGATCCACGATAGGCTTCTGTGACTTGAGTTTCTATCAAGCTATAAACTTCCCTCCCATGGTCACGGGTCACCCATTCGTGTTTAAGAATCCTCACCGAGATCAAGCTGTGGGGCCACTCTTCATGCTCTGGTGGATGCTGTCAAATGGCAGATTTCACTGTGGGATAATCGGAGGTTTTCCCCGCTGGCATTAGGTGTCGATCTTTCCTGTTGGCTGGTCAGTTTCCCAGAGGACGCTTTTCTTACCTTTGGCTGTGAGTGTTCTCAGAGGCAAGCGGAGGAAGAATACCAAAGTCGCCTCTGACCCGGGGACAGTAATCTACCCTCAGCTGGGTCTGCTGTCCCCACATCCCGAAGCTCTCCCATCGGAATGAAGGAAGAAACACTCTCCTGGCTGAGTGGGGTGAACGAAGGGCACCTGCCTTCTACCTGCTGCTTCTACAAACTCCCAAGCTCCTGCTCTCACTGCCACTGCCCCCTCAGCCCCAGCATGCTCACCGAGGGGAGGGGAGGGGAGGGAAGAGGAGGGGCGGGGAGAGACGCAGGGGTGAAGCAGCTGCTTCCGGGCTTCGCCTGCCGCCGCCTGGGGTGTGCTGTGTCCTCTCTGCGGAGTCCGTAGTCACTTAACCGTGTCTCTGGTCTCCCAGAACTCCTCCGGTGTCTCCCACATGCTCTTGTCTCCCCCCTCCGTCCTTTGTGGGTTCGTTCCTTTGTAGTCTCCTCCTACCAGCTCAGTGGGATTTCAGGAAGGAGACCCTGAGCCCATCAGCGTTTCCTTATTTTCTTCCCGAGTGGATGCTGATCCGAGAGGAACGTGAAAAAGGAAAACACAGGGTCCCTCCAACCTCCTCTCCACTCTGCGCTGCCTCTTCCGCTCTGAGCTGTTGTTTTCTATCCACCATCGACACCAACAACTAACCACCTGTTGCCTTCCCGGGGCTTTTCAGTTTTTGGTCACTTTCTCATTTCCATCAACTCCTCTCTCACTTTTTGGCACATCCAGGATTGGGCTGGGGAAGGAGCGAGGAGCCGGCGTGAATCCGCCCGTCCTGCCGGCACCACGCCTAAGGACCACTCCGTCATAAAGGCCGGCACCATCATCCGATCCTCCCAGGACTCCTCCCAGGACACTTGGCATTTTTCACCGTCAGAAGGGCTTACCGCTAGCATACAGTATTGAAATGTTAACTTGGTTATATCTTATTTTACCTTGCTTTTGTGTTGCTTTTCTCCTGGTTCATGTCTTCATCTGTCATCATGTCAATGGGTATATTTTCGATATTTTTTTTTCTAAACAGGACTCTGAAATAACAGGCTGCAAAATATACATTCATGTTATCTTTTAAACATAAAGGATGCTTTCACAGCTATGACTAGCAGTTTCAAACCTGCATATGTGGTTCCCATCCTCCCACTAGGCTTAATTTAACATCTCCATGACCTTCAAGTATTTTCTCCGAATCGCAGAATTTCCTGACCCTTCACGAGCCTAGCTATTCCTCTCAGGGCAGTCTCTGTATTCTATAACATCCTCTAAGGCAGCTTTTTCCTCCTTACAAAGACGGGTTTGTGTGCATATAATTCCAATTTCCCTTCAACTCCATACTAAAGGTAATTATAAGGTTTAAGAGCCTCCCTCAGGAAGAATCATCAGAAAGAACGTAGGGTAGTCAACATAACCAGTGGCGAAGCTATTAAACTCGCTCACCATTCACTAAGTGCTAAAAGGCCATATCCATACTCCACCAGCATTCTTCAGACAGAACAAAAGGGAGCGGGTTTTGAAATAAGAAAAAGAAAGGCTTGTTTTCTGATTCCTGAGGGAAATCTAACAAGATCCAGAAATCTTCCAAAAAAGGATGATGTTCTGTCCAGGCGTGGAAGTATACTGTAACTAAAGTTAAGGCAAGATGTTAGCCTAGAATCCATGTAGGGTGGAAAAAGCTTTAATTGTCATGTGACTCAGCATCAGACAAATCAACTGTGACTGCAATAGGCCAGAGGCAAGAGTAGTTCTTACTGGAATAGAAAGGACAGAGAGTTCTACACTAGCTATGAAGCCAACAACAGCAGTATCAACACGGGACAGGTCTATCTGGTGATGAGACTCAGAGTGTAGAAATCAGACCCAAAGAGTACCAGGAACGGCCACAGAAAGATCATTTACTGCAACCAAGAACTGAAGGCTACAAATTTGGGGCCCACACTTGAGACAAGGAGACGAATCCAAGGGAGACTCCCACTAGATTCAAAAGCATCCCTGAATCAAACCCATTCTGGATTTGCAACAGAATAGAGGTCGGCAAAATTTTTCTAAAAGGCCAAAGGGCATTTTAGGCTTGTGGACCAGAAGGCAAAAATCAAATATGTTACTTACGTATTAGTCATACAACAAAAGATAAAACAAATTTCCACAAATGTTTTATTGATGAAATTCAATGTACAAAAATAGCTGAGTATAAGTGTTTTTAATACAAGCCTTTTTTTTTTTTTTTTGAGAGAGAGCAAGCGAGCACGAGCAGAGGAGAGGGGCAGAGGGAGAGAGAGAGAATCCCAAGCAGACTCCTTGCTCAGCGCTGAGCCCAATGCAGGACTCGAAGGGAGGGGATATTGCCGTACAAAATATGGCAATAAAGAAAACAAAGGTAAGAGCGTTAAACTCATTCCACGACCCTGGAACCGTGACCCGAGCCAAAATCACAAGTCAGATGCTCAACCAACTGAGCCACCCAGGCACCCCAATACAAACCTTTTAATGAAGAAAATAGAATTCTTTTGAGAAGGACAACATTTTATGTGATTGGGATTCAAAGTTAGTGTTACCTATCATCAAACTGCTTGTCATTATTCCTTCATAAAAACCATTCTCAGCTTGTAGACACAGAAAAACAGGTGGCAGGCCAGATTCAACCAATAGGCCATCGTTCGCCAGCCACCACTAGAGAGGAGACATCAGTCCCAACAGCTACTTTAACTGTGGAGTGGCTTATACTTTCATGCCATCACCATCACCACCAAACATTAAAAAAAAAAAGAGGAAAGTTGTTCAATCTCACTCTTAAACAAAATCAAAATGAGTTGGTAAAAAAAATCAAATGAGTTATTCTTTTTTCCTAGAAGACAAGTGAAAAAATCAAGTCAACCTCACACTTCTCCACAGCAACATTCAAATGCCAGAACATTTCCTCAGGAGAAAAGAGTGGCTTAAGAATTTTATCAGAGCCAAGTTTTCGTGTAAGTATGAAGCTAACATTTTCACACGTGCAGAATTCAGTGAAGATATCGTCCACGGACCTTTCTTGTAAAAGGTATGCAATAATTTCTGCATAGAGATGAAGGCAAAAATATGGCAATAAAGAAAACAAAGGTAAGAGCATTAAACTCATTCAAGTATAGAATTAGGTCAAAACAACTACTGGACGTATGATTACAGAACCGAACACTTTTGTACAGGAAAAATAGTATTAGTACTGAAAAAAATCAAGAGGGGGAGAAGAGAAAGTAAATGGAATATTAGAAGCATGAGTGTTCTTCATCTTTCAAATACACAGGTCAACAGCCACTACTTAAACCTGATAAATAAGAGAAGTCTAACTATATTACTTAAAAGTATAAAGATACCCACAAGAAGAGCTAAAATTATAATACATGCAATAAAAATCTGGGAGTATGAGGTGCCAGTTAAGAATGTAAATGCATGAATTATGTTCTAATTTCTTCATTTCACAACATGGAGTCAACGGATGATACCTAAAGTGCATAGATAACAAAATAAAGGTTAAAATATATTCTATGTCATAAGTCTAGAAGAACTGGAATAATGCATGAACCTTTCAAAATATCAGAAGCAAAACACAACTCTGTGTTTACACAAAACAGGGATTTAAAACACCAAAAAAATAAACAAAGGATGACTGTGGTTGACTTCAGTAGGCTGCCCATATAATATTCACTCCCTCCTTCCCTTTCCCAAATAGTACCCACCTTTTATTTAGGTAGATCTGAACAAATTATCAAGGGAGAGAGATGGAAAAAATGAGGACAGGTTAAACAGTAGAGACGGCAGAATGGTAAATCTGACATAACACTCATCAGGAGTCTGGAAGAAGAGAGATACTGGGGAATATAATGACCGAGAGTTTTGCAGACACTGATCCTCAGTTTCACAGAGTTCCACAAATTCTAACGCATATGTTCATATATATGAACATATACATATATAAGTGTACACACGCACGTGTACACACACCCCTTCAACACAGTGAAACTGTAGAACACCAAAGACAAAAAGGAGATCCTAACAGTAGCCAGAGACAGATTACTTAAAATGAGACTAAGTATGAACTTCTTTATAGCACACATGCGTGTGCACACACGTGCACACACACCCCTAAAACAACAGTATAACATCTCCAATGTTCTATGTGCTGTCAACTTAGAATTCTATACCTAGCAAAAATGTGTTTCAAAAAAGGAAGGCAAGATAAAGACATTTCAGGCAAATAAAATCAATAGACAAATAAAATGTACTCCACAAGGACTTAAAAAAGAAGGAATACTATCCCAAGATGACAGGTCTAAGATACAAGAAATAATTACCAGCAGAAGTAATGAATATGTGTAAATCTAAATGAACACTAACCACATAAAGCAGTAATCATTTCTTGGGGGATTAAAAGTGAGGTGGAACCAGACTCTATAACAACAGCACACAGGTCAGGAGGGGGATGATCAAAATTAAATTAAGATCCTTGTATTTTCTGCAGGAAGATTAAAATTGGTTAAATTGACATTTTGGTAAGTTAAGCATACGTCTTAAAATTTCTATGGTAACCACAACATAAGGTGGCAGAAATAAGCCAAAACATATGAATAATTATAGTCACTACAAGTAGACTAAATTCTCTACAAAGACAAAGATAGAAAAACCGGGGGGTGGAGAGAAATCCAGGTAGATCTTAAAAGACAAGTATCTAAAACAAAAGGATACCAAAAGGATGCAGTAAAAGCTAGGAAAAAGATATACCAGGCAACTATTAAGCAAAATGAAGATATTATAGCTATATTTATATCAGAAACATAGGCAGTAAGGCAGAAAGAGTCACTAGATCTAGAGAAGTTCACTATATAATGATTAAGGTTCATTTCACCAGAAAAATGAAACGGTTCTGAACCTCCACCTACAACATGACTTCAAAATATGTAATACAAAATACACAATTCAAAACTGACAGAATCATAGGGAGAAACAAATGAACATAGCATGATAATGAAACACTGTGACAAATTCAGTTACTCAGGCCAACCCCCTCTGGCACCAAACAAAACAAAAACAAAACTAGTAAGGATACAGATTTTACTAATCTAATTTAAAACTATGACCTAACAAATACACTGTGTACAACTCAAGAAATGGAGAATGCATGTATTTTTTTTAGTAAAATTTTTAATGTTTACTTTTGAGAGAGAGAGACAGAGCACGAGCAGGGGAGGGGCAGACAGAGAGGGAGACAGGCTCCGAAGCAGGCTCCAGGGTCCTGAGCTGTCAGCACAGACCCACGAACCGTGAGATCATGACCTGAGCCGAAGTCAGACGCTTAACCGACTGAGCTACCCAGGCGCCCCGAGAATGCATGTATTTTAAAGTGCACAGGGCACAGTTTCAAAATTAACCACTACTTGGTCATAATGCAGATCTCAACAGATTTCAAATAATTTATCTTCATACAATCCAAATTCCACACCCACAATTCAACCAGATTAGAAGTAAAGGAATAAAAAATGAAATCTCATAAATCCAGAAATTAAGAAAAACCTACGTAACTCAGGGATCACGATGAAAATCCAAAACATTAACAATTAGATGCTAAGATATTAAATATTAAAACTTGTGAGATACATCTAAAGAAGTACTTAGAGGTAAATAAAAGCTTTAAGATCTCATATAAAAAAAGACTATCTAAATTAAGAAGTTAGAAAAAGCAAAACTTTATAAATGCAAAGAAAGTAGAAAAAAACAGAGAAGAGATCAGGCCTCTGGACATCAGCAAGATATGGAGGAGGAGAACCCACTCTTTGTCCCCCCACAAAAAGAACAGACAGCTAGCTACGTGCAACAAAGGCCCGGGGGGCTCGAGAGTCCAATTAAGAACCGGCAGCCACACAGGGAGGAGAGAAGAGAGTAACTGCACAGAAGGACCCCCGCGGAGACTGGCTGCGCTGAGCCGCCTGCTGAGGACAAAGGAGCCGGGCTGTCAGCATCAGCCACACAGGGGCTGCCATCACAGTCCCCAGTGGCACATTCTGCAGAGAGGACCCTGGGAGCCTTCGTCACCGAGGATCTCAGCGGCCCCCACAACAGCCGCAGACCCCCCACGGCGCTCATAGGGAGGATCCCACAGTGTGAGTCGCGCGGACCCCAGGGTGCTGCTCCACAGAGGACAGCAGCGGCCTTAGCCACCGAGGGAACCAACAGCCCCCACTACCACGGACCGTTCCGCGTGGAGACACTGCTGCAGCCCTCCCCCCAGAAGGGGCTGCAGCCCCACACGTACCGTGGGTCCCGGCGCCCCGAGTGCCCCAGCTGTGTGCACGACGCAGAGGCAGAGGCCGACTCGTGGCCACTCTGCAGGCATCCACGTCGCAGGCCCGGCAGCCACTGTGGGGTAACCAGCTACTCAGACCCCAAAGCTCCTGTCACTCCCAAAGCGCCCACACGTCAGACACCAGTGCTGCCACCACTACCAGGGCAGTTGGGAGCCCGACACCGAGTTGAGAGGGATCCCCTCAGCCATAACAGCCCTCACAGGGGGACAAATCGATGCCCGCACCGACTTCTCTGAACACGCTATGCGGACATTATGCTGCAGGGTCGTTCCCAGAGCCAGAAGTGCCCCCTGCCCCCAGCCAGTGCCCTTGCACCCACCTGCACGTGGTCTTTAACCATCAAAGCCGGTCCCTAAAGCTGGGAGAGAGACCGCCCCACCAAAAGCAGACATCAACACGGGGCTTCCACAAAATTAGGAAACGTGACACCACCCAAGGAACACAGTAATTTTCCCCTAACAGATCTCAAAGAAACGTAGACGTATGAATTTCTGGACAGAGAATTCAAAACGACTGTTTTCAGGAAGCTCAGTGAGCTACGAGAGAACACAGACAACTAAACAGAATCAGGGAAACACAATGTGAACACACTGACAAGGCCAACAGAGAGAGAGAAACCATAAAAAGGAACCAAACAAATTCTGGAGCTGAAGAAAACTATTAATGAAAAAAACATGCAGCAGCATCAACAGCAGACTTGATCATTTGAAATCATGCGATCAGAGAAAAAGGACGAGGAATGAAAAAGACTAAAGAAAGCCTATGCATATGTGGGGTACTATCAAGTAAAATAATATTAGGATATGACAGTCCCAGAAGAAGTGAGAAAGGAGGAGAACGTTTTTTCAAACAATGGCTAAAAATTGCCCATATCTGGGGAGAAAGCTGGGACGTCCAGGTGCATAAAGCTAATAAGAGCCCACTCAGGTATCCAGTGACTGATGATTGGAAAAAGAAAAGGTGGTGTAAATACACAATGGGATATTGATACTCGGCCATAAAAAAGAATGAAATCTTGCCACCTGCAATGACATGGATGTAGAGTATATTACGCTAAGTGAAAAAACAAATGATCATGGTGGGGCACAAAGAGAAGAAAACCAAGAAACAGATTCTTAACTATAGAGAACATTCTGCTGGTCACTAGAGGGGTGATGGGTGGGGGACGGGTGCAAATAGGCGATGGGGACTAAGGAGTACACTTGTGATGAGCACAGGGTGTTTTATGTAAGTGCTGAATCAACAAATTCTACACCTGAAACTAGTATGTTAACTAACTGGAATTTAAATAAAAACTTAAAAAAAAAAATCCCCATACAGATTCAACACAGAGGGGACTTAACTAAGATACACTGTATTCAAACTATCAAAAATCAAAAGAGAGAATTTTGAAAATAGTGGGACAAAACAATCTCATCTCATAAAAGGGAACTCCCGTAAGGCAATCAGGGGATTTCTCACCAGAAACCTTGCAGACCAGGAGAGAGTGGAATGATATATTCAAAGTACTGAAAGGAAAAATCTGCCAACAAAAAATACTGTACCCAGAAAAGCCGTCCTTTACATGTGAAGGACAGATAAAGGCCTTCCCAGACAGACAAAAGCTGAGGGAGCTCATCTCCATTAGACCTGCCTTATAAGAAATGTTAAAGGGAACGCTTCAAGCTGAAATAAAAGGGTGCTAATTTGTAATATGAAAACATATGCAAGTATAAAACTTACAACTTACTGGTAAAGATTATATAGACAAATTTAGAATATCACCATAATGGGGGTATATAAATCACTTAACTCTAGTATAATGATTAAAAAACAAAAGTATTAAAAATACTATAGCTAAAATAATTTTTAATGTATACATAATATAAAAAGATGTAAACTGTAACATCAAAACCATAAAATGTGGGAGGAGGAAGTAAAAGGATAGAGCTTTTGTATGCAGTCAAAGTCAAATTGTTTTCAGCTTAAAACAGACTATCATCACAATAAGGGGTTGTATGTAAGCCTCTTGGTAACCACCAGGGAAAACCCTATAGTAAATGCATAAAAGGTAAAAGAAAGGAATCAAAGCACACCAAACCACAATCAAACCACATCATCAAACCACAAAGGAAGATAGCAAAGAAGGGAGAAAGTAACAAAGGAACTATAAAATAGCCAGAAAACATTTAACAAGCTGTTAACTGCAAATAATTATTTTACATGTAAATGCACTAAATTTTCCAATAAAAAGATGGAATGGCTGATTGGATTAAAAAGGCTCAACTGTATGCTGCCTACGAAAGACTCACTTCAACTTTGAGAACACATACAGGCTCAAAGAAAAGAGATGGAGAAAGATATTCCATGCAAACAGTAACCAAAAAAGACTGGGGGTGGGGGGCGGCTTATATCAGATGAAATAAACTTTAAGTCAAAAACTACAACCAGAGACAAAGAAGGCCATTATATAATGACACAGGAATCTATTCATCAAGAGGATATAGCAACTGTAAACATATAGGCACCCAACGTTAGGGAACATAAATATATAAGGCAAATATTAACAGATCTGAAGGTAGAAATATATAGCAATGCAGTAATAATAGATAGCGGCCTTTAGTACTCCACTTTCAGAACGGATAAATCTTCATCCAGACAGAAAATCAACAAAGAAACTTTTTATCTGAACTACACTTTCGACCAAATGGACATAACAGATACATGGAAAACACGCCATCAAACAGCAGCAGAATATACATACTTCTCAGGTGAATGCAGAACATTCCCTAGGATAGATCACATATGAGGCCACAAAAGAAGTCTTAAGAAATTAGGGGCACCTGGGTGGCTCAGTCGGTTAAGCGGCCGACTTCAGCTGAGGTCACGATCTCGCAGTCCGTGAGTTCGAGCCCCGCATCGGGCTCTGTGCTGACAGCTCAGAGCCTGGAGCCTGTTTCAGATTCTGTGTCTCCCTCTCTCTGACCCTCCCCTGTTCATGCTCTGTCTCTCCCTGTCTCAAAAATAAATAAAACGTTAAAAAAAAAATTAAAAAAAAAAAGAAATTAAAGAAGCCTTTAAATCATATCACATATCTTTTCCAGACACAATGTTATGAAACTAGAAATCAAAAACAGGAGGAAACCTGAAATATTCACAAGTGAGTAGAAATTAAACAACACATTCCTAAACAACCACTGGGTCCATGAAGAAATCAAAAGGAAAATCAAAGATATCTTGAAATAAATGAAAATGGAAATACAACATACCAAAAACTATGCTATGCTGCAAAAGTAGTTCTAAGAGGAAAGTTCATAGCAATTAATGCCAACATTATCCTATCAAACCTTTAAAGAACTAATACCAATCCTTCTCAAATTCTTCCAGAAAAAGACAAGAAGAGAGAACACACCCAGGATCATTTTATGAGGCCAGTATTACCCTGATCCCAAAGTCAGATTAGGAAACAAGAAAATAAAATTACAGGCCATATCCCTGAGGCATACAGAAGCAAAACCCCTCAACCAAAAAAACACACCAAATTAATAGCACAATAAAAGGATGATACAACATGATAAAGTGGGATTTACCCCTGGGTTGTGAGGATGGTTCAAATATGCAAATCAATAAATGTGACACACCACCTTAACAGAATGAAGGATAAAAATCCATATGATCATCTCAACAGATACAGAAAAAGCAATTGACAACATTCAACATCCTCTTATGATGAAAAAACTGTCAACATGTTAGACACAGAAGGAATATACCTCAACATAATAAAGGTTATATATGACAAGACCACAGATAATTTTATATATAGTCGATGGTGAAAAAGTAAACACCGTTCCTCAAAGATAAGAAAAGGATGCCCATTTTCACCACTTCTATTCAACACCGTACTTGAAGTCCTAGCCAGAGCAATTAGGCAAGAAAAATAAAATGCATCTAAATTACAAGAGGTAAAATTAACTGCAGATGACATGATGCTATATATATATATATGTGTGTGTGTGTGTGTGTGTGTGTGTGTGTGTGTGTATAATGCTAAAGACTCCATCAAAACGCTGTTAGAACTAATAAATTAGTAGAGTTGCAGGATACAAAATCGACATATACATCTCATTGCATTTCTTGACACTAACTACAAACTATCTGAAAAAGAAATTAAGAAAGCAATCCTATTTACAAACAATATCAATAAGAATGAAATGCATAGCAATAAATTTAACCATGGAAGTGAAAAACCTGTACACTGAAAACTCTAAGATACTGATGAAAGAAACTGAAGAAGACACAAATAAATGGAAATATCTACCATGAGCATGGAATGGAAGAATTGATATAATGGAAATGTCCACACTACACCAAATGGTCTACAGATTCAGTGCTGTCTCTATCTAAATTCCAATGCCATTTTCACAGAAATTGAAAAAAAAGTCCTAAAATTTGTATGAAACCACAAAAGACCCTAAATAGCCAAAGCAATCTTAAGAAAGAAAAATAAAGCTAGAGGTATCACATGTTCTGACTTAAAAGGTATATTACAAAGCTATAGTAATCAAAACAGTATGGTACTGGCATAAAAATAGACACATAAGCCAATGGAACAGAACAGAGAGCCCAGAAATAAACTTACACATATACACATCAACTAATTTTTGACAAGGGCACCAAGAACATACAATGGGAAACGGATAGGTTTTTCTACCAAATGATGTTAAGAAAACTGAATATTCCAATGCAAAAGAATGAAATTAGACCTTTATCTTATACCATACACAAAAATTAACTGAAAATGGATGAAAGACTTAAATTGAAAACCTGAAATGGTGAAACTCGCAGAAGAAAACAGAGGGGGAAAGCTCCTTGACATTGGTCTTGGCAATGATTGTTTGGACATGACAAAAAAAGCACTTGTAATAAAAGCAAAAATAGACAAGTGGGGCCAACATCAAACTAAAGCCTTCCAAAGAGCAAAGGAAATAATCAACAAAATGAAAAGGCAATCTACAGAGTGGTATAAAAAGTGCATAAACCACAGATGTGACAAGAAGTTAATATCTAAAATATGTAACACACTCCTACAACTCGGTAGCAAAAATCCCACAAATAATTGGATGAAAAAATGGACAGGGGACCTAAACAGACATTTTCCCAAAGAAGACACACAGGTGGCCAACAGACATGAAAAGATGCTCGACACCACTCATCATCAGGGTAATGCCAATCAAAACCACAAAGAGATATCATCTCATACCTGTTAGAGAGGCTAGACTCGAAAAGGCAAGAAATAACAAATACTGGCGAAGACGAAGAGAAAACAGAATCCTCGTGCACTGTTAGGAGAGATGTAAATTGATGCGGCCACTATAGAAATCACTCTGGAATTCCTCAAAAAATTAAAAATAGAACTACCACATGACCAGCAATCCCACTTCTGGACATGAAGGAAATGAAATCAGCACCTCAAAGAGGTATCTGCACCCCCATGGTCACTGCAGCATTATTCACAACAGCCTCGACAGGGAGACAGCGTAAGTATCTGTCAACAGATGAATGGATGAAGAAAATGTGGTCTATGTATACGACGGTATATTATTCAGGCCATTGCAACAACACGGATGAACCTGCAGATGTGCTGCTAAGTGAAATAAGCCAGACAGAGAAGGATAAATACTGTACGGTATCATTTATATGTGGAATCTGAAGAAGAAGAAAAAAAGCTCAACTCCTAGAGAGTCAAATGATGGACGAGTGATGGAGGGGACAGAGAGATGCTGGTCAAAGGATACAAACATCCGGTTACCAGACGGTTACGTTCTGGAAAGCTAACGTACGGCGTAAAAATGTGGTCGGGGGTTTCGGCAGGGGGAGATCTCAGCCCTACCACTCCTAGCAACTGCAGACCCAACAGGAAGAGACCAACTTGACCTTACCTTTGCCTGTGGATACTACTCTGCTACTCTGGCAGAAGGAAGAGACAATTTCCTCATTCCCCCCGAACCCCACCCCCAGCCCCTCACAACAGCTCAGCCAATGAGAAGCCACCACACTCTGAACTCCCAGTTTACTCCAGTGGACTTTTAGCTCATAACAGCTTCCCAACTTACCGTTTTTCTCCTTAAAAAAGTGTACCTCTTCTTTGTTCCCCAGACTTGCCTGGGGTTTTGCCACAGCTTGCTTGTCCTGGATTGCAATTCTCTTTTACTCCCAAGTAAACCCACCTTTTGTTGGTAAGATAACTGGTAGTTTTTACCTTTAAGGTGAACACCAGCACTGGGACTGTAGTTAATAATACCATGTTGTATACCTGAAATTTGCCGAGAGTATAAGCTTCTCACCGTGTACACACACACACACACACACACACACACACACACGTGTAACTGCGAGGTGACAGATGTGTGAATTTACTCACAGTAATCATTACACGATGCATATGTATGCTAAATCATTACATTCTACACCTTAAATATATACAGTATTTTTGTCAAATATACTTCAATAAAACCGGAAACAAAATTTTCAGAAAAAAACCTAGAGCAGAAACTTAACAAAGAGAAAACAAACACGTACTAGAGAAGATCAAAAGAGCTAAGCATTAATAGAAAGACATTAAAATGTCACTTGTCTCTTGACTGATCTTTACATTCAATAAAACCCCATTCAAAATCTTAAGTTTTTTTTTTTAAGTTTTTGACAAGAGGACTTAAAAAATTACAGAGTATCAGGGTGATGTGGAGCAGAATTGGAAAAACTGAGTCTTCCTCCGATATATCTCTTTTCCTTTCACATTATTTGCCACACCCAAGTGCTTCCGGTCACCAAACGAGTGGGGTTTTTCCCACGCCAAACAATTCTGTGACGACAGCCGTATGTCCTACAATTTAACTCAGTTCTGACCCTGCCTACCCGGAGACCATGTCACACCCCACAGGTTAAGGGCTCAATCCCAGGAGACTGCTCCCCACTCCAGATGCTAATCGCAAGTCGGAGGTCCCCAGGAGACCCGCAACTTCTGTCTGACTTGGCTAAAAATTAGTTTTCCAGGACCCCCTTCCCAATTAATTGAATCATTTACAGAACTCAGGGAAACAATGACATAAATTTACCAGTTACTAAAGGATGTGATCAAGGATACAGATGAATAGCCAGATGAAGAGATACACAGGTCGAAGTCTACACCCGAGTGCAGAAGCTTCTGTCCTTGTGGAGATGGGACCCGTCCTCCCAGTATGTGAACGTGCTCACCACACTGAAAGCTCTCTGGACCCCATCTTACTGGAGTTTTTATGGGGACTTCCACACAGGCACGACCACCTATTAACTCCACGTCCTGCCCCTCTTCCCTCTCTAGACACTGAGGGATGGGAAGGGCTGCAAATGTCAAGCTCCTGATCATGGCTGGGTCTTTCTGATAACATAGCCCCCCTCTCCAGAAGCCTCCAAGAGCCTGCCTAGAGGAACCTCATAAGAACCACCACCACCACCACCACCAAAATGAAAAACTCCTATCACCCAAAAAATTACAAGGGAGTTAGGAGTCCTGCATCAGGAACCAGGATCAGAGACCTATAATATATATATTTCTTATTATTTCGCAACAATCTGTTGTGGGCTAGCTTTGAAGAGGGAAAGATTAGTTCTGTTAGAACCAACAAATTCAATCAAGTTGCATGATACAAAATCAAGACATAAAAATCATTTGTGTTTCCACACACTAACAACAAACTATCAGAGAAATTAAGAAAACAATGTCATTTGCAAGTGAATCAAAAAAGAATTAAATACTTAGGAATAAATTTAACGAATGAGGTGAAAGATCTGAACACTGAAAACTCTAAGACACTGATGAAAGACATTTAAGACACAAATAAACAAAGATATTCTGTGCTCATGGATTAGAAGAATTACTATTATTGAAATATCCACACTACCCAAAACAATCTACAGATTCAGTATTATCTCTATCAAAATTGCAATGGCATTTTTCACAGAAACAGAATTATCCTAAAATTTGTTTGGAACCAAAAAATACCCCAAATAGCCAAAGCAGGCTTGAGAAAAAAACACTGAAGCTAGAAGCTGACTTCAAACTATATTACAAAGCTATAGTAATCATAACAGTATGGTGCTGACATAAAAACAGACACACAGACCAACAGAACAGAAAAGAGAGCCCAGAAATAAACCCACACGTACACGGTCAACTAATTTATGACAAAGGAGGCAAGAATATACAATGGGGAAAGGACAGTCTCTTCAACAAATGGTTGGGAAAACTGGACAGCCACATGCAAAAGAACGAAACTGGACCACCATCTCACACCTCTGTGATACTGTACTTCATGAGAAATATCTATTTGGTCTTTGTCTTCATTTCTGGCACAAAGCTCCTAAAACACCCAAAATATCCTAAATGAGTACAGTGATAAAGGTGTCCTTTGCTACATTAATGAGTCGACTTTTGGACCTCACCTACAGATGGAGGCTGGTTGCCAAGAGAACCAACCACATGACTGATGAGAGGGTTGGAGCTTTCAGCCCCGCCACCTTGACCTCTGGACACAGGGGAGGGGCTGCAGGTGGAATTAACTGCCAATGATTTAACCAATCGTGCCTATGCAATAAAGCCTCCGTAAAAACCCAAAAGGATAGGTTTCAGAGAGCTTCTGAGCAGGTGAACACATGGAGACTCAGGGAGTGTGGTGCACCTGAAGGCATAGAGGCCCCGTGCCTTTTCCCCCTACTTTGTCCCCAGGCCTCTTTTCCATCTGGCTGTTTCTGAGTTATACCCATCTATAACAAACCGGTAATAAATGAAATATATCCCTGGGGTCTGTGAGCCATTCTAGCAAAGTAATGGAACCCACAGAGGAGTCATTACAGCCTCCTGGTCAGTCGGAAACACAGGTGATGACCTGGGCCCGAGACTGGCATTGAAGTGGGGAAGGGGTAGGATGAGTACACGGTTACAGGACTGAGCCCTTAACCCGTGAGATGGGATGGGATCTCCAGATGGATAGTGTCAGAAGTGAGCTGAACTGCAGGACGTCACCAGGTGTCTGGGCATTGCTTGGTGGTAAGAACCACCCCCCCCCCACCACACACACACACACACACACACACACACACACACACACACGCGCGTTGGAATTGGGTACAGAATCACATTGTCTCACAAAAATTAACTCAAAATGAATTCAAGACTTAAATTTCAGACCTGAAACCATAAAACTACTAGAAGAAAACATAGGGGATAAACTTCCTGACATTGGTCTTGGCAGTGATTTTTTTCAGATGACACCAAAAACAAAAATAACAACAACAATAATAATAATAAAAGCAAAAAGAAACACCAAAAGAAATGACACCAAAAACAAATAAATAATACAAACAAAAAGAAACAAGTGGAACCACATCAAATGAAAATGCTTCTGCACAGCAAAGGAAACCATCAACAAAACAAAAAAAGCAGCCCAGAGAACAGGAGAAAACACCTGCCAGTCCTCTGATGAGGGGTTAATATCCGAAATATACAAACTCACACGACTCAACTGCAAAAAAACAAACAATCCAACTCAAATGGGCAGATTTTCTAAAGACGTACAAACGGCCGGGCAATAGGTACGTGAAAAGGTGTTCGACACACTCATCGTCAGGGAAATGCAAACCAAAACCACAATGAGATATCACCTCACACCTGTGAGAATGACCATTATCAAAAAGGAATAACAAGTGTTGGCGAGGATGTGGAGAAAAGGGAACCGTCGTGCACGGTTGGTGGGAATGCAACTGGCATAGCTACTATGAAAACAGTAGGGAGTTCCTCATTAAACTAAAATGAGATTACTATATGGTCTAGCAATCCCACGTCTGGAAATACAGCCAAAGGCAATGAAAACAGAATCTTGAAGACACATTTCCACTCCCATGTTTGCTGCAACAGTATTCTCAATGTCAAGAGTCAAAAACAACCCAAGTGTCTCACACACACACACACAAAGATTTTCTGACTCGTGCTACCACATGGATAAACCTTGACTGAAGACATCATGCTAAGTAAATTAAGCGAAACACAAAGGACAAACACTGTACGATTCTACTTATATGAGGTTCCTAGTGGCTATGAGGAGTGGAGAAAGGGGTAATAGGGGAGTTACTGCTCAAGGGGTATGGAATTTCGGTTTGGGATGATGACACATTCCGGAGATAGATGCTGGTGATGGTTACACAACAGTGTGAATCTGTTGTGTACAGCTGCTGAACTGTACGCTTAAAAATGATTAAAGTGATAAATCTTATGTTGTGCGTATTTTACCACAATAAAAAAATAAAGGAATAGAAAACCCCATACTATGCCAATGCAAACAAAAAGAAAACTGGTGGGGTGCCTGGGTGGCTCAGTCGGTTAAGCGTCTGACTTCTGCCCAGGTCATGATCTCGCAGTTCATAGGTTCCGACGCTGCATCGGGCTCTGTGCTGACATCTCGGAGCCTGGAGCCTGCTTCATTCTGTGTCTCCCTCTCTCTCTCTCTCTCTGCCCCTCCCCTGTTCATGCTCTGTCTCTCCCTCTCTCTCAAAAATAAACATTAAAAAAATAAATTTAAAAAAATAAATATTTAATAAAAAAAAAAACACTGGTAACAATATTCTACCAGACAAAGTAAGGGAAAAGCAGTAAGGAGTAACTGCATCTCAACATAAAAGAAGGGAAAATCCATCAAGAAGCTACAACTTACAACTTTTACATCCCTAACACTGCCTCAAAATATATAAAGCAAAACCTGACAGATGACAGAAAATCTGACATTTCAAAAAAAAACAGTGACAGTGTGCTATTTTAACACACCCGTTTCAATGATTTACAGATCAAGGGAACTAAAGTAATAAGTAAACGAAAGTATTTGACCCTTGGGGCACCTGGGTGGCTCAGTCAGTTAAGCATCTGACTCCTGGTTTTGGCTCAGGCCGTGATCTCACAGTTCATGAGTTCCAGCCCCGCATTCGGCTCTGCGCTGACAGCATGGAGCCTGCTTGGGATTCTCTAATTAAATAAATAAAGAATTTTTTAAAAAGTCCCTGTCTCTTAAAAAAGAAGAAAAAAAAAAAAAAAAAAGGAAGTATTTGACCTTCACAATTAATAGGCTTGACCTAACAAAGAACTCTATACATAAAAATCAAGGAATGCACTTTTCAAATCATATAAAGCATTTATGAAAACTGACCATATCCTTCGCAACAAGACTTCACAAATCTCAGACTCAATATTATGCAGGCCCCGTTTTCCAATATAATGCAAATAAATTGTAAGTCAACAAAAATGCACTTTTAGAAGTGCTCCCTATTTAGAAACCTGAAATAGCACTCCTAAGTAAACCATGGATTAAAAATAAGGAAATTACCCTCTAGAACCATTCCACAATTAAAATATCACATATTCAAATTTGGTGGACCCAGCTACAGTAGTTCTTAAGACTTAGAAATTAAAATTTGTGAGTACTGAAGGCCTTTAATATTTTATTTTTTTAACGTTTACTTATTTTTGAGAGCGAGAGCTCAAGCAGGGGAGGGGCAGGGAGAGAGGGACAAAAGCCTGCAAGTGGGCTCCCTGCAGAGAGCCCGAGGGGGGGGGGGGTTCAAACCCACAAACTGTGAGATCCTGACCTGAACCCCAGTCGGAGGCTCAACCAACCGAGCCACCCAGGCGCCCTTAATGCATTTAATATTTTGAAGGCTGATGTGTTCAATAAAGAAGCCAAGCTATGAACAAGCTAAAAGTAAAAGCAATTACTATAACAGAAAACGAGCAAGAATCAAGATCAATAAAACTAAACGCTGATGAGGAAAGGAGAGGAAGAGTGCCCACAGGGCTCTCCTTTACGCAAAGACACGAGGCCACGGGAGTTTGGCCAACGAGCTTTCTCCAACACGCAAAGAACTGAGAATCCTCGTAATGGCGCAAACTCTCAGAAATAAAGCCCCTTCCCGGCTCCCGATGGCCCCGGCCTGGCACCCCTGACCCCGCCCCGCTCCTGGCCCCTCCCCCCGCCACACCTCAGCCCGGCTCCCCCGGCCCCGCCCCAGCCCTGCCCACCCCGCGTGGCCCCTCCCCCCAAGCCCGGCTCGACAGACCCCCTCCCTCAAAGTTAGGGGGCCGTCGAGGGTCCCAGCCGCCCGCCCTCACCTACAGCGCCGTGGCCGCACGGCCGCTTCGGCCGCTTTTCGGGCCAAGAGGCGAAGGTCCGGCCGGCACACGCCGGAGAGAGCCGGGCGAGGACAACCCCGAGGGTCGAGGGTTGGCGCCGCTACCCTTCCTGCTCGTAACCGCCGGCCAGCCTGGGGCCTCGAGGCTGCTGGGGTCCTGAGGCCCTCGCAGTGCATGCTGGGGGCTGGGGCCGGGGCCGGGGCCGGGGTTGGGGGGGGGGGGGGACGGCTCTCGCAGTGCACCCTGCGTGCTGGGCCTCGAGGCCTGCACAGTGCATGCTGGGGCTGCTTGCGCAGCGTGTCCTGCGTGCTGGGCCTCGGGGCCGGGGAAAGGGCCTCAAGGCCTGTGCAACGCATGCTGGGGGCTGGGGCTAGTGGTTCGCGCAATGCATGCTGGGGTCCGAGGCTGGAGTCCGCAGGTGCGGGAGGAGGCGGGCGTTGGTTCCACGGAGGCCCCCATCCAGGCGATGGACCCGAGGGGGGCGGGGGGGCGTCGTGACACCGGCCATGCCTTTCCGGGACCCAGAAATGCGCGTCATGGGCGGATCAGATCGGTACAAGAAGCAGGCCAAGGACCCGGGGGTAACTTCTCTCTCACCTGCTTGAAGGTGGCCTGAATGCTGGAGAAACCGGTGACTGCAGATCAGGCGGCTCTGGGACCAACGACAGGAGTGATTAAGATTTTCACAACCTGGGGGCATGAATAGGCACCTGTTAATAGCAAAAGATTGTATATGGAGATGTAATAGAATGGGTCTAGGAGAAACATTCTAAGAAGCGTGGGTGTGAAAATACCTCCTTTTTGTGTGTCTTATTAAAAAAAAAAAAAACCCAACACGGAATGTCCTGTGTCTCACTCGCCCAACTATTTATTGAGCACTTACTATATGCCAGGTGCACAAGGCACATAGGCCCCTTTCTTTACATTTCGTGGTAGAGGCCACAGAAAAACAATATAGGGTCTACTGTATCTAAAAGTGTGTTTAACTTAAAAAAAGAATACACTTCCCACATTTAATGTTAATAAGCTCGAATATATAATCATTCCGCATGTCAGGACAAAATCTGATGCCTTTGAGCCTTTGAGAAGCTGTTGAGAGGGTTTGAGTGTTGAGGGTGAGGAAAGCTACCGCGTTAAAAGGAAAAATCATTTTGGAAATACTATATGCCAATAATCATTTATATTTGATAAAATTAGCCAAAACGTTGAGAGTCAACTCAATAAAATATCCGTCAACACAACGTCTAAAACAAAACAAGGTGAAAAAGACAGATTGTGAAACCATGTTCTTCAGTCTTCCCTGTCTCTGGAGTGGAATCTTCTTTGACATTTTCCTCTCCTATTCCCCACCCCAGTTGAATTTATTACCAAGCTCTGCAGGTTTTACCCACAAACTATGTTTGGTCTGTCACTCTGTTCCCATCCTTACTGTTTCAGCCATAGGCAGAGCAATGGTCTTCAAATTAGGGAACGGTGCCTCTGGAGGAATCACAGACTTTCAGGGCTGTGCGGATAGTGATGATTTTAAAGGAATCCGTTTATAGATCCAGACCATCATATATACCCTTTGCTAAAAGCCTGAAGATTCGCCTTTTCTAACCCCTCTTTCAAAATCCCTTCGTCCACTTTACAAGAGAAAGACAAGTGCTCTCCTATCTGAAATCCCACTACAAAAACTTGCAAGGACACCAAAAAGCCAGCGCAAAAAACCGAAAAACGAAGAAATCAGGATGAGGCACGTCTCTTAATGATTAATTAAGGCATCTGTAAGCACGTTGTAAGCCTTCCCATTTTTCTGTCTTTATTTCTGTCAAGAGCAAAGAGGGATGTTAGACATCACAGCCATTAGGCTGTCCTGATGGCAGATTACTGTACATAATGTGGCCAATGGATTCATGAGGATTTTCTTTTAAGGGACTCCTCTCTTCCATACCCTGACCAGCGTCAAATAATTCTTTGCTCTTAATGGAGGATCCAATAAATGCAAAACAGAATCACTAATAAATATTGCTTACCAAATAGGGCTTTTATTTCAAGTATTAAAATGTAAAGAATATTTTTCAGCTGCTCATAACACTCATTCCCCAGAATACACTAGCTAGCAATAAAAAACCTTCAAACAGGTTAGTGACACTAATTCTTCTAAATGTAACTAGAATACTTTCTAGACCACCAGATCCTTCGAAAACACACTGGACAAAACCTGAGGACTAAAATGTTATGAGATTTATTTTAAATGCATCCTGTGATACACTAAGTTAAAGCATTTTATCTAATTATCTCATGACCTATAGATATAATTTATTCCACGAAGTATCATTTAATTTTATAAACCATGAAGTTAAATTACATTGAATTTTCCTCTCATTTTATTTCATAATATGTGTAATGTTTTCTACTGTCAAAAAAATTCATGTTTTTAGTCTCACATCCTTCATTTAAATACGTAGAGATATTTTGCTCATGACCTATATGACATAAAGAGTTATTTCCAAAGCAATCTCTACGATGCTTTACCACAAAAGCTGATAATCAGTTTTCAACACCAAAGAAGTAGCATGCTTTTAATCACAACCCTTCATTCATGAATCATGTATCTTTTAACTACATATTACATGGCAGTATTATAATTTAAGTAATTAGAAATGGTATATAGATTTATTCTTATTTATATAGCTTATTAATATGAGTACATCTACATTACTTAACCTTGATTTGATTGGCTTTATTAATCCATTTCTAAAAATGCATCCATAATTTCTTTCACAGTACTTTCTGTAATAGCTTTGGAAATGTTTATTAATCAATTTGTTTGAATTAAAAACTGAAGTCAAATTTTATGATCGAAAGTCCATCCGATTTACCTAATTGATTTGGCAATGCTCATAAACAGCAGACATTTTCCATAAACTCAGTTAACTAAATCCACAGACTGATGGTCTCATGGTTTTGGCAAAAAGATATTACTGAAAGACATGAAAATAATAAGAGTCTTTAAAATTGTATTATCAAAAGTGTATTAAAAATGTTTTAAAATACTTCTATTTTCCTAGCCCTTTCTGAAAACATTGGTTTAAGTGAGGCACCTGTTAGGGTAAAAAGATACAACAGTATAATTAAATTCTTTGATAAAAATCTTGGTAATATTTTGGAGATAATACTTGTCTAAAATTGAGAGAATGAATGGGTAGGTAATCAGTACCACCCTGAGACCTTCCTCCACTGCTGGGCGGCTCCCGGGGGAGCAGGGAGTCCGCACAAAGCCTCTGCCCTTCTCTTCCGTCCGGCCAAGCTGAGTAGACTCTTCCTGCTCTACTCCTGCGTAGAACCCCAAGGGATCTGATACTTCTAAATTTAAATCTAGCCTTCCATGTCATTATATGTAGATAAAGAGATAGATCGATGATGATAGAGATCCAGAGAATCTATTTCACTTGGCAATGTATGAATTTGATTTCAACAGCCCGTCTTCATTCATGGGTTCTAGATCTGTACATTTGCCTGCTCACTCAGATGTGTGTGTATCCCCCAAATCAGTACTTGTGGGGCTTTGTGGTTATGTGTGGACATGCACAGAGTGGTGACAATTTTGAGTGGCCCAACAGGCAGGTTCCTGGCTGAGGCTGAAGGAGGCGATGCCCTGACCTCTCGTTTCAGCCCTCATACTGTGAACAGGCGATCTTTCCAGACCTAGCCAGTGCCATGTTTCACATGTTTTTATGACTTTTGCTGGTATTTTGGCTGTATTAAATGGCCCCCAAATGTAGTGCTATCTAGTGTTCCTAAGTGCAAGAAGGCTATGATGTGTCCTAGAGAGAAAATAGATGTGTTAGATACAGTTAGCTCAAGGCTTTGTTACAGTGCTCTTGGCTCTGAGTTCAATGTCAATGAATCATAATACATATTAAACACCTTTAAACAGAAACACACATAAAACAAGGCTATGGATTGATCAGTTGATAAAAATGCTGTGAGTAAATGCTCTCAGGAACCTAACCCTGTATTTCCCTCGAAGCAATGATTCAATATTTGCTAAATCAGTGCTTGCAGCAACTTTTTACCACCTAGCTTCTGGAAATATCAAGAATCAACTGTATATTTTTACAGAGTTAAATATATGTTTTGGGGCTTCCTTTACATTCAGCCCTGTGAATGTTAGGGCATATAGGGTTATAAATCAATCTTTTCCAAATTTTTGCTTTCTAAAAAAAAAAAAAACTGAAGGAAGATCTAATAAAATTGTTAACTGATAGATCATAGAAAATAATTTTTACGATGAATTTTTTTTGGATTTTCGCATGTAACTCGGGGGTTCAAGCAATTACAACAAAACTCCTTCATTCTTACCTGTTGTAGTTATATGAACGTGGGTGCTGCCTCTTTCAGCTATAAAAATGAAAAATAGGACCAGAATTGCTGAACCCTGTTTAATCCCATCAATAGCTGAAATAAATCATGTTTCCCATGGAGATGTGAAGTACTTGGGGAAAAAAGTACCTCATTCATCTCACAAAAGGTGATTTCCAAAACAATTCTGTCTAATAATTGTTTGTAAAGGTCTCTATCCCAGGATGGCCAGAGCCCAGCCCGTCTGTCATTCTACTCCTCCGCTCTGGACCACGGGCCACTCACCGTGACCTTGATGCCTCTGCCTCCGCTGTCTGCCCCGAAGCCCTCACCTCTTCAACTTCATCTCACCCTCCAGGCAGCAACTGAAACATCACTTCCTTAAAGAAGCCTACCCTGGTGCCCCAATCTAAATTGTGTCCCTTGGCAATCACATCACCTTTTATAATTATATGTTTATCGGTATAATTACTGGTTTAACGTGTGTCACCCCGACTAGACTTTGCTCCGTGAGGGCCTGTTCTCTGCTTCGTTCAACACCATTCTCGCGGTGGTGAACACACAGCAGATTCTCAACAAATATCACACAAACATCACACAAATGAAGTAAGATTGATAAATAAATTAGCATTGTTTTCTTTGCAAAAACATCAGCTCCCACGTGAGTCATATCTTTCTTCCACTTTTTAGCTCTAATTTTAGGGACTGAAATTCATCTATTTTTGAAAAGCTCTTCCTACCCTTCTCTGTGAATTCGCACTCCCCCACAATCTGAACACACACCTCAAAACCCACCTTTTTGGTTAAATCCACAGCAATTCCGCCACCAGGTTCTATTTGTATGCGTGCCCATTTTAGTTATGTTTTCTATTACTTTTAATGTATATTTTGGAGAGAGAGAGAGAGAGACAGAGACAGAGACAGAGCATGAGCAGGGGAGGAGCAGAGAGAGAGGGAGACACAGAATCCCAAGCAGGTTCCAGGCTGTGAGCTGTCAGCACACAGCCTGACGCGGGGCTCGAACTCTTGAACAATGAGATCATGACCTGAGCTGAAGTCAGATGTGTAGCCAACTGAGCCATCTGTGCCCTGGGAAAGATTTCTAACATCATGTTTCTAGCCTGCCCTTGGCCCAAATCTCATTACGAGTTGTTTTCAGAGACTGAGACGTGGGCGTGTATGGCATGCTATTTTAGGTGTGTACAACGTAAAACAGGAATGGGGTACGTAAGGTGACTGAGCCATGACCCAGGAGAACCCCAATTAACTGGAGCAGTAGACCAAATCCACCATGACCCAATTTCACAGGGGTGTATATAGAATACATTTGCATCTAAAAAGCTGATTTTACCAAAACATAAGAGAGTAGATGTGTTCAAGAATAGTAATGGTGAGGGTGCGTGATGGCTCAGTTTGGGTTTGGCTCAGATCATGATCTCACCATTTGTGCGTTCAAGCCCCACACAGGGCTCCGTGATGACAGTGTGGAGCTTGCTTGGAATCATCTCTCTTTCCCTCTCTCCGCCCCTGGCCCCTCAAAATAAATAAATAAGGGGCGCCTGGGTGGTTCAGTCGGTTGAGCGTCCGACTTCAACTCAGGTCATGATCTCCTGGTTTGTGATTTCGAGCCCTGCATCGGGCTCTGTGCTGATGGCTCAGAGCCTGGAGCCTGCTTCGGATTCTGTCTCTCCCTCTCTCTGCCCCTCCCCTGCTCACGTTGTCTCTCTCTCTCAAAAATAAACAAAGGTGAAAAAAAAAAGAAGTGAGGTCTTTGATTTTGTACGAAGACCCCTCCATATTGCATCAGTGCCCAATAATCAGGGCAATCAGCCGGCAGGGAGGGGAAGACCCCACTGGAGAAACACCTCTAAAGACACTCGGGCTAAGGGCTGTTTTTTTGTATCAACCTTAACCCTTCATACGAGAGAAAGAATCTGCTGGCTCTCAAATTAAAACTGAGAAGAGCTGACGACATCCCGTACAACTGTTGGTCCCCACCAGGCTACACGGGTGTCTCCCTCACTCAAGGTTATTAAACAGAGAAAGGAACACAAGAGTAACAGTATGGAGCCAGAACCAGGCACCGTTTTGAATTCCATACCAGTGACCCCCATAACCTCCCTCAGTTCCGACCACCCTTCAGTGTAGATCAGTGTACCCTTCTGATCTACAGTGGAATTCCTTTGAATATTTCCCCCTTCGAGTGAACACAGCGTCCAGCTTTCTCAGTAGAGAGTTCTGGAAACACACTGCCAGAGGAGGGGGCCCTCCTGCCCTTTCCGGCAGAAGCGGGGGTCGGTGGTAGAGGCGTGAGTTCGTTCAGCAGAGCCCACGCCAGCCACGGGCCTGAACTGGTGCCTCTGTGACCCTGGCGATACCCTTTCCAAAGCCCTTTCAACATGGAAGCCGTGGGCCCTGAAGGGCTCCCATCCCTGCGGACGCCCACTGCAAGCCCCAACCATGCCTGCTCATCACCAGCTTGCTTTCCAGAGGGCGGTCTGTTCCTCTCCCAGAAGCTCCAGCCTGGCCAAACAAGGTCACTTTTTGCTACTCGTGGGCTGACCCACATCTTCTCCAACGGAGGTCTGAGCTCTTTCCAGGTCTGTCCTGCCCGCCTCCCTCAGCCTGTGGGACCACACGGAGTTTCCCTCTACCGTATACTTAGTCTTTCATCATGATTAATACATTCTCACATGAAACTTCCCGAGTCGAGCCTACTGTGTGGTTTCTGTCTCCAGACGGGATCAAACCGCGGGTCCTTTAAGTATATTGACTTGTTCACCTCCCATCCCAACCCTATGAAGTGAGTTCTACTTTCAACCTTATTTTCAGATGAAGAAGTTAGGGGAGATTAGGTAACTCACACAACAATTAAGCCTTTATTGTTAAAGATCCTTGAAAGTGTGGGGCGCCTGGGTGGCTCAGTTGGTTAAGCATCCAACTTCAGCTCAGGTCATGATCTCACAGTTCGGGGTTCGGGCCCCGCATCAGGCTCTGTGCTGACAGCTCAGAGCCTGGAGCCTGCTTCGGATTCTGTGTCTCCCTCTCTCTCTCTCTGGCCCTTCCCTGCTTGAGCTCTGTCTCTCTCTCTCTCTCTCTCTCCCTCTCTCTCTCTCAAAAATAAACATTAAAAAGAAAGAAAGAAAAATGCAGGCCAGAGAAGTCAAGGTGTCACCAGCTGGACCCCAAGACCTGACATTGGCCACCCACCTGCTTCTCCTCACTGACCTCCATCCCACATTTTTCCCTGGACTCTTCTCTCCAGCTTCACTCAGGCACATGGAAAGCAAACCACCTGTGCAGCAACAGCAATGGTCCTGACGGGTCCTCTAGCCGACCCCGATCACCCAGGCCCGTTTGCGTGAAACCCGACAAGCACCTGCACAGAGGGACCATGGAATGACCTCTAGAATGACTGACGGCTAACTTTACCTCATTGTAATAGAAAAGCTCTGCCCAAGGAGGAGCAAAGGCCTCATTTACATAACGTACATCGTATGTGCAGGCATGTTTCCCTAAAGGCACACGTGTGACCTCGTGCCTGCCTCTACATGCAGTCCCAAGGCTTTCCTTCCTAAATACTCGTCCTAAGTGAGAGGAACACATTCATCCTCCCTCGGGAGTCACCACTTTGGAAACCATTTGCCGCAAATAAAGTTCGTGCGACAATACACCTCGTGGGGTTTCCGACTCACCAAGGAGTGAACTCACGTTGGTTCCATTACAAAGGCAAACCTACAAAATTTAGATCTGCTCCAAGAAATAACTAGAACGAGGGGGTCAAACATACCCAGCAGAGGTTCCAAGAAGAAATGGAGATTCATAAATCACTCCCCGGGGAGATTTCTGCAATTGTTGTTATACAACCTCCTCCAAACCCTTCTGGCACTTTCTTTACAGGCGGGCACCTGACTCTGTCTGGAAACGCACTGAGGGTCCTTTCACTTGTCATCTGGAACGTTCTCACACCTCAGCCCCCAGTCGCAGTGCTATATCTACCTTAGAATATAGCTTACATTTACCAAAAGTACTTTCTCTACCTTAAAAAATATAAAAATACCTAGAAAATGACCCCTGAACGGGGACCTTTATATCTCAATGTGAGCCTAAATATTCAAGGACAGAAATCAGGTCTGTCCCCTTGTATCCCCAGCAGCACCCTACAACTGTAAGCGCCCTGTAAGTACTTACTGAGTGTGTTTAATTCACAACGAAGCCTGGGAGAATAACATCTAAATATGTCCAACTGTCACAGAAGGAACAATGGGTTCCATAAAGACCAGAAAAGATGAATAGAATTGATTGTGTTTGTTGTCAGAAACAAAATTCATTTCTTCCTGCTAATTGTTTTAATCTTAATGTTTACAAAAGACAATGAACACCAAGCTTTTCAGTATGGATAGTAAATTTTGATAATTTCTTCCATTCTATGTTACAACAGAAACACTTTAGTTCAATATACTGTAATTGATTGCTAAGCTGTGGTGCAGAATGGCGATTTGTAACAGTTTGTTTTCACACACACACAAAAGAAATTGATTCAAAATGGCAGAAGAAAATTATAGCAATTAACATAACCGTCCAAAGCAGTGCTGTCTAAGCACATAAGATCACTGGCATAGTCAGAAATTTGCAATAATTTAGACTCACAAATCTGTCAACTTAAATCAAGAACCTTAAATTCCCAATTGTAAATCAAGTTGTAAAAATCAGTACCCATCTAGAGACAAACCTGAGGACTTCCCTAGGCCTGCTATGGAAATAACCAATGTCATCTGGGCGCCTGGGTCATGATCTCCCGGTTCGTGGGTTGGAGCCCCGCATCGGGCTCTGTGCTGACAGCTCAGAGCCTGGAGCCTGCTTCGGATTGTGTGTGTGTCTCTCTCTCTGCCCCTCCCTGCTTATGCTCTCTCTCTCTTTCTCTCTCAAAAGTAAATAAACTTAAAAAAATATTTCCTAACCAATGTTATCCAAAGACTTTTCTCAGACTCTTGTCTGGTAACATGCTGCTGATGTCGGTAACGGAGGCCACTCCCAGGGAATTCACCCAAGTCCAGAATGTCCCCCGAGCGTGAATTAGTATCACCTCTGTGGAGGTATTCTGTCTCTCGGGTCACCAGACAGATTCCGTTTTCTGTTCTGAGTTGAGTTGATGGGCAGTTCCCACATCGACACGCTCAAGCATGAATCTTACAGACATGGAGACTGAGTCTGGAGAAAGCCTGGTGACCTCAGCCCTGGGAGCCACCCCGAGTTTGCATTTCGTCGTACCCAATGAGGCTGAGCTGGTTCTCCGGCATCGCAACTTCTGCATTGTTTTCACACTGGGTTTCGTGGTGAAGGCTTGCGTGAGGCTCAGATCCATCTAGATGAGCTCGTTTTTCTCTCTGCTTCCACACAATTCACTTGCACAGTTTGGTCCCATTGGGAGCGTTCACAAATAGGTCTTGTATTCCAATTCAGAAGAACAGGGTGGAGCTTGAAAGTCCCTTGTCCGGGACTCGTCACCTTGAACTTGCCTCAGAGAATTGCTGGTGTAGACGGCTTCTGTTCTCTACCTGTGCTCTCAGCTAAAATCATCAGTAGGCAGACGATCCTTCCTAGATCCTCTAGGAAGAAGTAGGCAGGAGTCTGTGCACCTGAGTTTGTGGAAAGCCTTGCAATAGTCTGTTTCCAACAATTAGAGATAATTTGCTCTCCACCTGACTCATTTGTGCTGCCTGATTTCCCGTTCTTTGAACCCGTGTTTCTGACCAAGTTCGCATCAAATTGCTTAAAATAACAGATTTGCTTTCGGCAACTTTCACAACCTAGTCCCTGACTGTATTTCACTCTGAATTCTTACTTCCAGTCTCCTTCCCTGTAAACAGAAGAGGATTCGTGAAGGACATACATGACTAAACTTGAAAGTCTGCATGAGTTTACCTGACTCCGAGCCTCTCGGGCAGCTGAGTGATTTGGACTGTGGGCAGGGGTGTGTGAATGGAGCCGGCTGCGGGAAAGAAGAAGCTGTGATCCTGGGGTTTGGGTCCCTGCTGCAGAAGGCGGCTGTGAGGGCCCCGGACACCGGGCAGGGACACAGAAAAGGAAGGGGGTGGAATCTGGAAGCCCGACTTCACCGAATCCACGGGACGTGGAACCCGTCCTGCTCACTGGAACCGAGCGTGGCCCCGAATGCCCTTCGGCGCTGCAGGAACCGTCATCCTCTCCGGCCACCTAGGACTAGTGGCCGCGGTAAACTCCACTGTGGGCCGGTGTATCCGCTAGGGACGGAGTCCACCACGAGGCCTCTGACCCTGCTTGTCGTGGTCACCACAGAGCAGAAAACGTGAAGCTTTCTTTAAAATTAGAGCGCACTTTATCGTGTTTTGCTTATTAAGGCCATTTAAACAGAATAGCTACTATCTTTGCTTCCACGTGGTAAGCTCCTTGGAATTTCCCGATTGGGGTGTCTTTCTCATTCATGGTGGGCCCCTTGGACCACACCTGAGAGTTATCCTACTAAGATGACTATTCAAGGGACACACCTAGTACTCTAGGGTGGGGGCAAGCCAGGTCAGGAAGACCACCCATGTGATTAAGCACCGGGGCCTCCAGCCTGACCTCCAGGGAGGGGAGCTGGAAACCGAGTTCAAACACGTGGGCAATTGATCAATCAATCATGCCTAGGTAACGAAGCCTCAGTGTGATCTCTGGACGTCAAAGCTGGGCTGAGCTTCTAGGACTGACAACTGAGTATAGCCACACATCAGGGCCCAGGGAGGCGCAAGTTACCTGAGTTACCTGATACAATGGAACCCACATCTTTAGCTTCCTGGACTGTCCTCTGTCTATTCCTGTGGCTGATTCTAACATGTGCCCTTTCCCTGTAGTAAATGTGTCCGTGAGTATAACGATTCTCAGTGAGTTCTGTGAGATCTGGAACCTGAGGGTAGTTCTGGGAAACCTGTAAACTTGCAGTTGCTGTCAGAAGTCTTGGACGGACGTGACAGTCTAGAGAACTGTGCCCCTAAGCTTGAGTTTGGCTAATTCCAGACAGATGCCTTTTGCCTCTCCTGGACTTGAAATTGGACATGGTCCGCCATTGTGTCGTCATTTTGAAGCTCTTGGAGATTATTCTTTCTCTGAGAATGGCCTCATTCACACTACATGGTCTTGCCCTCCTACCCATAGTTGGCTAGACATGGGGTCAACCCTTGACCAAAACTGGTGAGTCAGATTCTCCTCCTACCGGTGTAGACTGGGACTGAGAGACAGGCAATCGCTGTGTGGGGCCACATGGTGCCACGTTGGCTGACTTGATTGGGAAGCGAGTGTGTAGGTAAAGGACAAGAGAAGAGCCCCAAAGAGAGAGGCAGAGATGAGCAACAAAGCTTTCTTGCGTCTCCACGGCCCTTAGTTTCCAGTTGCCTCCCCGAGCTTTCCCCTGAAAACTTGAATTGGTTCTCGTGACTTATGACAAAATGTCCTATCTGATCCCCGATTGTTTCCCTTCAGTCTAGTCTAATCCTTGGGCCCAGCCCCCCAGTCCTGCCCCACCCACGGTCATCTCTATCTGAACATGACCTCCACCATGGCAAGGATCTCCTGTAACTTTTTCGATACAGATCAATTGTGATTGTATAAAATAATCACTCTAGAGACGCAAGTTTTTAAGGTTAAGACACCTTTGAAATGCAGGATACTTAAAGGGATTAAACACTGAAGCAGCTCGGAACAGGGACCGTCACTGGAAGCGGGAGAAAAAATGAAAGGCCGTGGAGATGTTCAAGCCCCTGGTTCACGGCAGTAAATGTCTGCTCGATGACCTCATGAGATGTAGAAAGAACAGAAGGGCACGTCCAGTTTGTCCCAAAGGATTCAAGAATAAATCCTACATGTAAGTTGTGATTCAGACAGAGTAACATGTTCAGTGTCCTGTGACCATATCTCCCTGCAGCCTGAGCCTCCCTTGTCTACCCCAGGGTGACGTTTAAGACATTCCCAAGGTTGGAAGATAACCACTAGGGCTTGAACTTGGAAGTTCGAGGCTGATGTAGCGATTCTGTGACTGTGTGCAGAACTTCACTCAGCTCTGCTCACTCCCTTCATTGTTTCCTGTATTATTTGTGGACACGTGTAAGTTCCTGGTAGATTGCAAGTTACCTGAGTGTAAAAGCCATGCCAGATTTACCTTTATCTCCTTTGTGGGAGGGTGTTTTGTACCTAGTAAGTGTTTATGTGGACTAAATATTGGACAAAGAGACAGAAGAACCCAGCTTCCTTTTAGGAGAAAGCAAAATATATGACTCACCATGACCCTACTAGATGGACATTCTTCCCGTACTTGCTACATATCGCCATGCCTCTCCTTTTTCCTTAGATGTAACCATGCACGCCTCCAGGACCTAAAGGCATTGTTTTGCAGAAGAAATAGAGTTGCTGGCGCACCTGGGTGGTTCAGTCAGTTAAGTGTCCGTCTTCGGCTCAGGCCATGATCTCACGGTTCATGGGTTCAAGCCCCGCGTCGGGCTCCGTGCTGACAGCTCAAAGCTCGCATCCTGCTTCAGATTCTTTTCTCCCTCCCTTTCTGCCCCTCCCCCAACTCACACTCTGTCTCTCTCTCTCTCAAAAATGAATAAACATTAAAAAAAATTTTTTTTTAAAAGAAGAAACAGAGTTGCTGATAGTTTAGAAATATGGTGTAGCTGGCCGAACAGTGGCCTCCCCACAATGTCCACATCTTAATTCCCAGAATCTAGGAATATGTTACATTACATGGTAACAGGGAGTTAAGGTAGCAAATGGGATTAGGGTTGCTAATCAGCTGACCTCAAAATGTGGAGATTATCCTGGATTATCTGGGTGGACCAGAGAGTGCTTAAAAGCAGGAAAGGGACCCACCCCTTGGTTTTGTTCCGGTGAGACTCATTTTGGAATTCTGATCTCCAGGACTGGGGACGGGCTGTCCGATGGGAGGTCGAGTCACAGAGGAGCGCAGCGATTGAAGGAACAACCTCAAAGCGGGGGGTGGGATGGAATGCTCTGGAATTATCCCCTGCCCCCACCTTCCGTCTTTGGCAAAGTCCACCTATCCAGGAAGCCAGCGAGTCTGGAAAAGATGTTCCCTGCCACGCAGCACAGAGGAAGGCAGGATCCGAGAGCAGGTAGTTCAGCGCTAGAAATGCCTTCCAGTAGCTGCTGCCTCGCAGGAAATGAAACCTCTCGTGGCCATGGGAAGGGAAACGTCTGTGGCCTGGTCCTCTCCTGCAGTCCTCACCTGCAGTGACAGCGGACAGCATCTGTGCACACGGGCCACTTCTAGACTCTGGGACCCACACCTGTGCTTCTCTGCGGAGGCTTCCCCAGGCACCCCACAAGCGTGCCTGTTCGGGAAAGGCCACCCCCAACGTCCGGGACTTAACGCCCCAGTGGCAACCCTCAGTCAGCCTGGGATGGTTGCCGGTGGGGAAGTCCTCCTGCTTCCTGGGCCCCTGCTGGAACATCCTGAGCTGCAGGACATCCACACTGCAGGACCGAGCCCTGGTCACTACAGGGGGAGCCCGCACGATGGCACGTCCTTATTGGCTTTTCTCCCTTCCCTGGCTCACGTTTCCCGCTCCCTCACTGGCGTCTAAGCCCTTGTCTTAGAGTTTATTTCAGGGACAAGCAAACTAAGAAACATGTAAGGTAAACAAAGTCTTGCTAAAACGTTGGCTGGCCCTCCCACCGTGGACGTGGTGTCTGCTTTTCACGTGAGCTCACACCTCCTGGGGCGTCGTTGGTGATGCTGGGGTGCGTAGAGAGGTATTTATACTCCGACATGCCCTGTGACGGGGGGTGGGGGGCGGCGGGGGAGAGGACAGGGTTCGGCAAAGAACGCTACTCTGTCTTTTGGGAAGCGCTTGGATTCCGGGCCGTTATTTGCCTGTGGTTACTACACCCCTCCTTTGGCGTGGCTGCATAACACATTTCTGTTCTGTAGGTACTTGTTTTCCAGTCCTGGTATGTGTCCATGGCACCCGGCAGGCTTTAAAAATACAGATCCCAGGGCACCTGGGGGGCGCAGTCGCTTAAGCGTCTGACTCTGGATTTCAGCTCAGGTCACGATCTCACAGTTCACGGGTTCAAGGCCCGAGTCGGGCCCTGTGCTGACGGCGCAGACCCTGCTGGGGATGCTCTCTTTCCGTCTCTCTCTGCCCCTCCCCCACTCGTTCTCTCCCCTCCCCACTCTCTCTGTCTCAAAATAAACAAACTTAAAAAAAAAATACAAATTCCTGCGCTCCAACCTTTGATTTACAGAATTTGTCTCTCTGCGAGTGAGGGTGTGTGTGTGTGTGTGTGTGTGTGTGTGTGTGTGTGTATAAACCCCAGCTGATTCTGATGCGTGGTTCAGTCTGGGAACTGCACAAGAGCTGAGCATAATCTCTCCATTTCTTACCTTTAATGGGACAGCATGACGAAAGTCAGGCTGGTAAGACAACGCATGGGACGGAGGCTTGTAACAGGCGGTAATTGAGACACTAGAATGTTACAGCTCCCTAATGAGGACGATTTAGTGACGACGTCGAAGCCTGCGCCCGGATCGCCGAGAAGTCTCTCAGACCGGCCTGTCACCGCCACAGCCTGTAACGTAAGGACACAAGCCTCTTCGATGGTAAAGTGTCATCCTTGAATATCTTTTATGTAAATGTAACCTTTAGGTGAGGAAGGGGGGAGAGACAATATAATTGGGGAATCGAACGCAGGGGTTGAGCACCTCGCGGAGTACTGGCATATGATCACAAGGCTGAGAAGCCCGTGACTTGATATCTGGGTGAAGAAACAAGGAAAAACACCTGGAACTCATTCTGCACCGTTCAGGTAGGGTTCTCGGAGGTCTATTTCCAACACGACATCAAGCAGCAGACGCTAAACCAACCGAAAAAACCTTGCGAAACCGCAAATCCGGAAGGCAGGTGCAAACGATCTCTTCTCACTTGCTATATCTACTTCACAAAATCGTGAGCGCTGAGCTTTTACAACCCTCCGTCGAAATGCAAAGAATACACTACGTTTTCTAATGCCACAACACCCTTGTGATTAAATCTGTCAGCCTGCCCAATTTCCACCCGCCCTCCACACGCCGCGGGGTCTGCACAAAGTGCTATGGTGGCGGGGGCTGGTTTCTGGGAGCCCGAGGTCCTCCCTTTGTGCGGCCTCTGTGGGTCACCTGGCATGCCGCAGCGCCCGGGGCGCGATTCACAAATGCAGAAGTGAACGAATGCATGTGTTCATCGCGCTGCATAGCCCCCCACACTCCCATAGTCGAACTGGCCTTGCAGGCTTTTCCGGGCGTTGCCAAACATTGTCGCACACGGCCCGTGCTAGGGTGCGGACAGCAGCAAGGCCGGGCGTCAGTCAAGGTGATGGAAACGGCATTCGCCACCTGCTGATGGCAAGGGAAGAGCGGAGCTCCGTTCCGATTTGTGCAGACGTGGCTGGGGACTTTACAGGGAGAAGTTGGGTGGGGGGACACAAGTCATCACAGAAGTGAAAAAGGACAAAGCACAGGCCAGTGTAAACGTCATTAGGCAGCTATGTCCGCTAGCTGGCAAGTGTCAGAGTCAAGACCATCAACCCACCGGATCGGGAGGCAGAGGCCCTGTCTTTCCTGATGGCTGTCATGTCCCGGAGAGAGACACCCGGAGTTACAGGAGATTCATATACACCTCGGAGGGACAGAGACGTTCACGACTGTATGCCCTTTATAGCGAATGCTCTGAGAGACAGAGGTCAGAGGCCGATTGGCAGGTGTTGGCTAGAACAAACCGTAAATTCTTTCCACAGCTCTGAGCTTTTCCAGACGGGTCAAAGCAGGGCTGGGTTGTCCCAGGGACGCTGGCCTCAGCCTGACAGAAACCGTGTTCGCGTTTGCTCATGTCTCTTAGCACGGGGAGTTTGGGGAGTCACCATGTGCTGAGAATTCTCTACAGTTCCTGGGGGCCTTGAACCAAACGACGGTGAGTGAGACCAGCTGCCTGTTTTCAAGGTCTTCACTACGGAGACAGAAAGAGCACAAATGCCACACGGAACAGAATATTATACAGGTGGGAGGAACTTGTTTTTACACAGGGCAGCGGAAAGGACTCATGGCCGTTGTCACGGAATATGGGACAATGTTGTGGATCAGCAACGAGAGAATGCTAGGAAATGAACCAGAAGCCAGAAAATTTGTAAACGGGATGCGCGAATACACTGGAAAGTGGGCAGTCTGAGCGCCGGCAGCCCAGTGAGAGAAAGGGCAAGGTGGACACAGATGGAGATCCTGGTGTGGGAGACGGAACACCATTTTCCTTTCGCCCTTCTAAATTCTCTGCTGTAGGTCCTGCCACGAAAGACAGATTAACAAGAAAGAAAGAAAATTTTTTTCTTTTTAATTTTTTTAATGTTTACTTATGAGACAGATTGCAAGTGGGGGAGGGGCAGAGAGAGAGGGAGACACAGAATCGGAAGCAGGCTCCAGGCTCCGAGCTGTCAGCACAGAGCCCGACGTGGGGCCGGAACTTGTGAACCACAGAATCGTGATCTGAGCCGAAGTCGGACACTCAACCAGCTGAGCCACCCAGGCGCTCCAAACAGTAGTTTATTAATACACAGACCTCATGTGTACATGGGACACGCCTGGGGAGAAGCAAGTACATCTCAAAGAGGTGGCCTGGAACTCAGGCTTCAGTACAGCTTCAGCTAAATCGAAGAGAGCAAAGCTGTGGCTGAGGCCAGTTCTGGGCATGTGACCAGGAAAAGTAAACGGGACTGAGGTTCATCATGCAGATCTGAGTCGTGTCTTCTCTGTTGGTGAGCGTGTCCTGAGACGTAGCCATCCTTCTCTCCCTGCCACAGGAGGGGGGATAGATCCCCTTTGTCATTGTCCAGTCCCTTAGAAAAGGCTAACGTCCATTCTATTTCCAAAGCTTCTCCTTCCTGTGTTTGCTGTTTCCCAAAATAATCCGCTCATAATAACCCTGCTGCCAAAGAGGCATCTTCTGCCACCATGGCTCACACAGGCCTGGCTCAGCCCCCGGGCAAGCCCGCGAGGGGCCGGAAAGGTTGGCCGTTTCCGGCTCTGTGCCTGCACGACAGGCTGGAAGCGGTGTCCCCGTCACACCTGGACAAGGATTCTCAGACCCGGTCTGAAGCGCGGCTGGCAGGACCCGGGGAAGCACAAGCCACGTGGAGACCGCCCACGAACTCCAGGCTGACATCCGCGTCCACACTCAGCAAGAATAAAGCTAGTGCACTGAGTAAATTAGGGGGAGGAGAGAGAGCTCATTGATAAAGTTTGATGAAGCATCTGGCCAACTCCTGTTGTTTCTTGTGTTGGTTTTAGCCATTCCGACAGGTGTGAGGTGGCATCTCATTGTGGTTTTGCTTTGTATTTCCCTGATAATGAGTGATATTGAGCATCTTTTCATGTGTCTGTTGGTCATCTGGACGTCGTCTTTGGAAAAGTGTCTACTCATGTCTTCTGCCCATTTTTAATTGGATTATTTGTCCTTTGGGTATTGAGTTGTATCAGTTCTTTATAGATTTTGCATACTAGTCCTTCATCAGATATGTCATTGGCAAATATCTTCTCCCCTTCTGTAGGTTGCCTTTTAGTTTTGTTGAATATTTCCTTCACTGGGCAGAAAATTTTTATTTTGATGAAGTCCCGGTAGTTTACTTTTGCCTTTGTTTCCCTCGCCTCAGGAGACATCTAGAAAAATGTCGCTACAGTCCATGTCAGAGACATTATTGCCTGTGTTCTCTTCTAGAATTTTTATGGTTTCAGGACTCACATTTATGTCTTTAATGCATTTTGAGTTTATTTTTGTGCGTGGTGTTAAGAAAGTGGTCCGGTTCCATTCTTCTGTATGTTGCCGTCCAGTTTTCCCAACACCATTTGTTGACGAGACTGTCTCTTCCGCATTGGATAGTCTTTCCTCCTTTGTCAAAGATTAATGGACCAAATCAATGTGGGTTTATTTCTGGGTCCTCTATTCTGTTCCATTGATCCATGTGCCTGTTTTTGTGCCAGTACCATACTGTCTTGATTACTGTGACTTTGTAATATAACTTGAATCTGGAATTGTGATATTTTCAGCTTTGCTTTTCTTTCTCAGGATTGCTTTGGCTATTCAGGGTCTTTTGCTCTTCCACACAAATTTTAGGATTGTTTGCTCTAGCTGTGCAAAAAATGCTGTTGGTATTTTGATAGGGATTGCATTAAATGTGTAGATTGCTTTGGGGAGTATAGACATTTTCACAATATTTGTTCTTCCAATTCATGAGCATGGAAAGTCTTTCTGTTTCTGTGTGTCTTCTTTAATTTCTTTCATCCATGTTTTATAGTCTTCAGAGTACAGGTCTTTTACCTCTTTGGTTAGGTTTATTCCTAGGTATCTTATTATCTTTGGTGAAATTGTAAATGGGACTGTTTCTTAATTTTTCTTTCTGCTGCTACATTATTGGTGTATAGAAATGCAACAGATTTCTGAACACTGATTCGGTATCCTGTGACTTTACTGAATTCACTTGTCATCTCTACTTGTTTTTTTGGTGGAGACTTTAGGGTTTTCTGTATATACTATCATGTCATCTGCAAATAGTGCGAGTTTAATTCTTCCTTACAGATTTAGATGCTTTTATTTCTTTCTGTTGTCCGATTGCTGTGGCTAGGACTTCCAGTACTATGGTGAATCAAATTGGTGTCTTGCTCCTGACCGTAGAAGGAAAGCTCTCTGTTTTTCCCCATTAAGGATGATGTTGGCTGTGGGTTTTTCATATGTGGCCTTTATTATATTGCGGTGTGTTCCCTTTAAACTTATTTTGTTGAGGGTTTTTATCAGGAATCAATGTTGTACTTTGTCAGATGCTTTTTCTGCATCTATTGAAACGACAATATGGTTCTTATCCTTTCACTTATTGATGTGATGTATCACATTGATCCATTTGTGAATGGAACCACCTTGCATCCTGGGAATAAATTTCACTTGATCGTGGTAAATGATTTTTTTTAACATATTGTTCGATTTGTTTTGCTAATATTTCGTTGAGGATTTTTGCATCTATGTTCATCAGGAATATTGGCCTGTTATTTTCTTTTTTAGTGCTGTCTTTATCCAGTATTGATATCAGGGTAATGCTGGCCTCATAGAATGAATTTGGAAGTTTTCCTTCCTTTTCTATTTTTTGGAATAGTTTGAAAATAGGTATTAACTCTTCTTTAAATGTTTGGTAAAACTGGCCTGTGAAACCATCTGGCCCTGGACTTTTGTTTTTTGGGAGGTTTTTGATTACTGATTAAATTTCTTTGCTGGTCATCTGTTAAAATTTTGTATTTCTTTCTATTTCAGTTTTGGTAGTTTATGTTTCTAGGAATTTATCCATTTCTTCTAGGTTGTCCATTTGTTAGTTTTTCATAATATTCTTTTATAATTGTTTGTATTTCTGTAGTGTTGGTTGTTATTTCCCTTCTCTCATTTGTGATTTCAGGTTTTTTTTGATAAGTCTGGCTAGAGGTTTGTCAATTTTATTGAGTTTTTCAAAGAACCAGCTCCTGGTTTCATCAATCTGTTTATTGTTTTTCTAATTTCTATATAATTTATTTCTGCTTTATTTTTTATTTTTTTTTAATGTTTATTTATTTTTGAGACAGAGAGAGACAGAGCATGAATGGGGGAGGGTCAGAGAGAGAGGGAGACACAGAATCCGAAACAGGCTCCAGGCTCTGAGCTGTCAGCACAGAGCCCGACGCGGGGCTCGAACTCACGGACCGCGAGATCATGACCTGAGCTGAAGTTGGACATTTAACCGACTGAACCACCCAGGCGCCCCTATTTCTGCTTTAATCTTTAGTATTTCCTTCCTTCTGCTGGCTTTAGGTTTCGTCTGTTGTTCTTTTTCTAGCTCCTTTGGGTGTAAGGTTAGGTTGTTTATTTGATATTTTTGTTGCTTCTTGATGTAGGCCTATATTGCTAGAAACTTCCCTCTTAGAACTGCTATTGCTACATCCCAAGGTTTTGGACTGTCGTATTTTCATTTTCATTTGTTTCCATGTACTTTTTAAAAATGTATATTTATTTTTTAGAGAGAGAAAGAGAGAGACAGAACAAGCAGGGGAGGAGCAGAGAGGAGAGGGAGACACAGAACCTGAAGCGGGCTCCAGGCCCTGAGCCATCAGCACAGAGCCCCACACAGGGCTCGAACTCACGAACCGTGAGATCATGACCTGCACCAAAGTCAAATGCTTAACTGACTGAGACACCCAGGTGCTCCTCCATGTACTTTTTAAATTTCTTCTTATATTTCCTGGTTGACCCATTCATTGTTTAGTAGCATATTACTTAACCTCAATGTATTTGCGGTGTTTCCAGATTTTCTTATGGTTGACTTCTAGTTTTATCCTGTTGTAATCAGAAAAGATGTATGGTATGATTTTGATCTTCTTGAATTCATTAAGGCTTGCTTTGTGGGCTAATATGTGACTTATTCTAGAGAATGTTCCATGTACACTTGAAAAGAATGTGTACTCTACTGTTTTAGGATGGATTGTTTTGTTAAATCCATTTGGTCCAGTGTGTTATTCAAAGCCATCGTTTCCTTGTTGATTTCCTGCTTAGATGATCTGTCCATTGATGTAAGTGGGATGTTAAAGCTCCCTACTATTATTGTATTATCATCAGTTAGTTCCTTTATGTTTGTTCTTAACTGTTTTATATATTTGGGTGTTTCATGTTGGGTGCATAATTATTTACAATTATTATATCTTCTTGTTGGATCGTCTTCTTTATTATTATTTGGTGCCCTTCTTTGTCTTTGTTTTAATGTCTACTTTGTCCAATAATGTCCACTTTGTCCAGCTTTCTTTTGATGTCCATTTGCATGATAGATGGTTCTCCACTCCTCATTTTCAATCTGCAGGTGTCTTTAGCCTAAAATGAGTCTCTTGTAAGCAGCATATAGATGGGCCTTGTTTTTTTACCCATTTTGTCACCCTGTATTTTTTTTTTTGTTTGCGCATTTAGTCCATTTATACTGAAAGTAATTGCTGATAAGTATGTAATTATCGTCATTTTGTTATTTGTTTTGTGGTTATTTCTGAAGATCCTACCTGATCCTTTCTTGTCTTTCTTTTGTGGTTTGCTGATTTTCCTTAGACATGTATTTGGATTTGTTTCTCTTTATTCTTTGCATAGCTATTAGTAGTTTTGATATATGGTTACCATTAGATTTGTATATAGCCTCTTCTGCAAATAGCAGTCTATCTTAAGCTTATGGTCATTTAAGTTTGAACCCATTCTTTTCTCCTCTTCTCACATTTTAGACATATGTTATTATATTTTATATGCTTTTTGGTGAGTTCCTTGACTGCTTTTTTACAGAAATATTCCTTTTTACTGCTTTTGTTTCTACCTCAATCTGTCACTTTCGGTATTTCCTTTCCACTCAAACTGTACCCTTTAATAGTTCTTGCAGGGCTGGTTTAGTGGTCATGAGCTCCTTTAATGTTTGTTTTTCTGGGATGTTCTCTATCTCTCCTTGCATTCTGAATGATAGCCTTGCTGGATAGGGTATTCTTGGCTGCAGATTTTTCCCATTCAGCATGTTAAATACATCATGCCACTTCCTTCTGGCTTGCCAAGTTTCTGTTGAAAAATTTCCTGCTAGCCTTATGGGTTTTCTCTCATAAATTACTGACTTCTTTTGTATTGCTGCTTTAAAATTTTTTCTTTGTCACACTATTTTGCCAATTTACTTACATTGTGTGTTGGTGTGGATCTGCTTTTGTTGATTTTGTTGGGGGTTCTCTATCTGGATATCTGTTTCCTTCCCCAGATTAGGGAAGTTTTCAGCTATTATTTCTTCAAATAAATTTTCTGCCGCCTTTTCTCTCTCTTCTCTTTCTGGGACTCCTATAATACTAATGTTATTGTGTTTGATGGAGTCACTGAGTTCCCTAAGTCTATTCTCATTTTACGTAATTCTTCTCTCTCTCTCTTTTGTTCAGCTTAATTACTTTCCATTAGTCTGTTTTCTACGTCATTAATTCACTCTTCTGCTTCTTCTAGTCTGCTGTTTATTCCATCAAGTGTGTTTCTCATTTCATTTATTGAGCACTTTATCTCTGCTATGTCATTTCTGATCTGTCTGTAGAGGATCTCACTCACTCATGTCTTCCACTCTTTTCTCAAGTCCAGTGAGTACCCTCATGATGGTTGTTTTCAATTCTCTATCAGGCATGTTACTTATATCCATTTCACTTAGATCTTTGGATGTAGCCTTGTTCTGTTCTTTCATTTTGGACAAATCCTGTGTCTTCTCACTTTGTCTAACTCTCTGTGCCTATTTCTATGTGTTAAAGTTGGCAACATCTCCTGGTCTTGAGGGTAATGGCCTTATGAGGAAGAGGTCCTATAGTGCCCTGTTGTGTAGTGTCCCCTGTTTCCAGGGCCTGGTGCATCCAGGAATGTCTCTAATGTGTGCTCTTTGTGCTCTGCTGCTTTGTCCTGGCTGCTATATCCTTAAGGCCAGTCATCTATAGAGTCTCTCTTTCTCTTCTATGGGCAGTGTTTGGTACCTGGCCTAAATGTGGTGCAGAATTAGGCCTGTCACCACCACCACTGGAACTGAGGCTCTACGAAACTCTTGTGTCCAGAGACACACTGAGAGCAGAGGTTTGGGCCAGTCTTCTAGGGGAGGGGGCCCACCGTGCCGGGACTGAGGCAAGCTGACCGAGAAGAGACGATCCCCTGGAAGGAGGGGTGGGGCTTGGTGTAAGCAAGTTAGGTAGCAGCGTAGGCTCTGTGCTAGTTCCCAAAGGTGGCCCTGTGCTTCCCAGAGAGGTTTCTCTGTGAATGCTGTCTCTCAGGGTCGTGCTTGGAGAAGAGCGAATGACCTCCCGACTGTGTGCCCTAGGAGCTCTCCAGAGCACTGTTTCCATGCTGCATGTCTGTGCGTTGTTTACCTGCCTGCTACCCAAGAGCAGTGCAAAGCCCTCCAGGCTCTATGCCAGCCGAGCCTGCTGACCTTTAGAACTCCAGGCTTAAAGCCCCACTAGTTACAAGAACTCAGGAGATTTAGTCCCTCTTGCTTTCCAAGTCAATTGCTCTGGGGGTTCGTCTTCCTCGTGAGCTCCCCTGTGCCAGTCTGTCTCTCACTCTTCTTGCAACCATGGTTCCCTCCCCATGACAGTAGCCATGATCCACTTCTCTCCCAAACCATGTCTCCACATTTCCTACCTTCTTCGACGTGGCCTCTTCTCTACCTTCAGTTGCGGAGTTTGTTCTGCCAGACTTCAGGTCGATTTCCATAATATTTAGGATGATTTGATAGTTATCTAGTTGTGTTCATGGGACAAGGTGAGCCTAGGGTCCTCCTCTTCTGCCACCATCTTCCAGCCCTCAGTTTAAATGAGATAATTTTCGGGGCGCCTGGGTGGCTCAGTCGGTTGAGCGGCCGACTTCGGCTCAGGTCATGATCTCGCGGTCCGTGAGTTCGAGCCCCGCGTCGGGCTCTGTGCTGACAGCTCAGAGCCTGAAGCCTGTTTCAGATTCTTTGTCTCCCTCTCTCTGACCCTCCCCCGTTCATGCTCTGTCTCTCTCTGTCTCAAAAATAAATAAATGTTAAAAAAAAATTTTAAATGAGATAATTTTCATATGCAATTCTAACAAATGTTCTTCCATTGGTAGACCAGTGTTAACATTACTTAATGGAAAACTCAAGTATAGAATACTCCATGTGTGTTTTAGGGTTTTTTTGTTTGTTTGTTTGTTAAAATCTGAGGATGATAACATTTTCTTCTGATTAGTTCCGTGGTCACTGATGAGTTAATACCTTAACAATTCTCTCGTGTGAGCCTATAAATCCTCTAGTATTTTAAAAATCCATAAATTCTACAACTCACCTCCTATCTGCCCATTTGAATTCGCCGCGGAGGTAAGGACTCTGGTGGCAACAGAACGAACTGATTTAGAAAAAAATGAGATCCAGGAATTACATACTATTACTTAACTCCAAGCACTTAAAACAAAAGAATTTATTGAGACAATATAGTAAGGCTGCTAGAGTCCTTCCTGAATAACCATAAAAAGATAACTAAATTTTTTCTTTCAAAAACAACCCAAGAATAATGAAACCGTAACTACCTTTTGGAGTGTAGACTAAATTAGCTTCATATACCACTAAATCACATCCTAAGGTAGATACTAAAAACCAGTAGCTGATAGAAAGCTGGAGATACTAACCTGTGACTATCTTAGTTATAATACTTTCTCCCCCAGACTATTAGCCAGTAATTGGGACATATACACGTGAGGATATAGAGGCGATCACCAAGTGTTTAAACCAGCGAGTAGCATTATTACGTAATGAGCTCATTTCTTTCCCTTGAGTTTATTTATAAATGATAAAACCACTAGACGGATGAAGAAAAATCCAAGGGCAGAGCGCTCCTAGGGGTTTATAACTCAGAAATGAATTTCTGTGTGGGTTAATATTGGCCCCAAAGAAGGACATCATTTATGTATTTCCTTCCTCTGTTAATCCCAGATTCTCAGGATGTTTCCTGAGATCATTTTAACCAGTGATTTTTCCAGTTGCAGACGGTGACGTGCATAAAAGCCAGGGGACGCTCCTTTGCTGCAAAGCTTCTGAACACGAGCCCTGGCATTAGACCCGCGTCTGTCCCTTACAGTGTTCCCTCGGCAAGTTATCTTCCCTTTCTCCGCTTTGGTTTTTCTTCTGTCAATTGGAGGTAATAATAGTATATACTTTACAGGGTTGAGGCGGTGATCGTATTGCCTAGTTCGTGGAGAGCACGTCAGAACAGTGCCTGACAATAGACTCCAGTTACTAGTTGATATATCAGTCCAGAGTTTGGGTTGTTGACTCAGATCATATGGAATAACTAAAACGAAAAGGAAAACTTTCTGCCTCTCGCGGTGACTTACGTCACGCCAGAAAGCGTCACGGCCATCTCACCACTGCTCTCCCGGCTCTCCAAATGCAAGAGCATTCATTTCGTCCTGGTGGTCTCTCTGGAGAAAGTGCTTTCTGACAAAGAGGTGAAGGGCGCTGGTGCAGGTCTGTGAACATGGGGGTTGCCGGGGAACTGATGTGAAAGGACCAGAGAACTCGTGTGTCTCTGTCTGAGCACCAGCTCCTCCCCCACTAACAGGTGGCACTAAGGAATGAGACTCACACGTGCATGTGCTGTGGCCGCCTGGCTGTTTGCTGCCGTGCAGGCAGGGCGGGTGCCCCACTCGTCCCAGGGTCGTTGATCTCAGAGCCAAACTCTGGTCCAGAGAGTGAGAGTCCCTCTGCTTCTGGTCAAGGTAGGGTCGCCCCAGATCCGGGTGGACTGGCCAGTCTGGCACTGAGGGCAAGGCCACCCCCGTGTCTGCAACAGATCTAGGAATAGGTACGCCGCACGATCGGCCAGCAGCAGGCAGGGAAGTCTGCACAGGGGAGATTGGAAATGTCTTTCCTCTCTTAGAATGATAAGCGTCCTGTCTCCCAGCCGTAGGGTGTTACTGCACGAGGGTGGGGATCCTGGGAAGACGGCACGTGCTGAGGCCGAGAGGAGGAGAGCAAAGCAGGAGGGGGACGCTGGTGACTGCTGAGCCCCCCAACCCCCAGCCCTGGGACCGTGTCCTGGGCCCTGTTGTTACAGGAGGGGATGAATCGGCCTTATTGTTTCAGCCACTTCTTAAACTAACATGCGTCCACCCTCCTGAGGTCTCGGGAAGTATGGCCATGAGTTACCAGGCCTGGGTGGCACCCAAGATTGTGTTTCCCTAGGTGACAGTGACGATGCTGGTCCATAAACCACACCTGCAGTGTGAGGGTCCAAGCTACCCTGGGCTGGGTGTTCTGCTCCCTGCAGCTTGGGGTGCTTTCGGTTATGCAGGGAATTGAAATGGAAGGAGGGGAGAAGGAAGCTAAAAAGAAAACAGACTAACTGTCTGCATAGCTGGGTCTCTAAACCCAGCCCCACATTTGTGCTAGTGATCAATTCACAGAAGACGACAGAGGAAGAGAAGAGGCCGGCAGAGAGGAACCAAAACAAGAGCCAGAATTTCCTGGTTTCCGTCCCATTCCTCCATGAGGCCCAGCTGCATCCCTGCCCTTAGGAAAACCCTCTGCTTCAAGTGTCTCAAGCCGATTTCTGTAACTTGCCCCCAAACAATCCTATTAGTTAACCAGTGGGGTCGCGTATGTTTTTGCTTCTTGAACTGGCAGCTTTGAGATGCCCCAAGGCACTGACTATGCTCTCTAGGACTTCACATTTACATGTATGGATATTTACAGAGGTAGGTATTATATTTATCTCTATTCCTAGAGGCTGGATATATATTCACTTATCAGTTTATTCCTCAGCACCTAAAATGGTGTTTGATACATCCTAAAAGCCATTTATGAAAAGCCCACAGCTAACATCATCCTCAATGGGGAAAAACTGAGAGCTTTTTCCCTGAGATCAGGAACACAACAGGGATGTCCCCTCTCACCGCTGTTGTTTCACATAGTGTTGGAAGTGCTAGCATCAGCAATCAGACAACAAAAGGACATTAAAGGCATCAAAATTGGCAAAGATGAAGTCAAGCTTTCGCTTTTTGCAGATGACATGATATTATTATACATGGAAAATCCGACAGACTCCACCAAAAGTCTGCTAGAATGGATACATGAATTCAGCAAAGTCGCACGATACAAAATCAATGTACAGAAATCAGTTGCATTCTTATACACTAATAATGAAGCAACAGAAAGACAAATAAAGAAACTGATCCCATTCACAATTGCACCAAGAAGCATAAAATACCTAGGGATAAATCTAACCAAAGATGTAAAAGATCTGTATGCTGAAAACTATAGAAAGCTTATGAAGGAAAATGAAGAAGATACAAAGAAATGGAAAAACATTCCCTGCTCATGGGTTGGAAGAATAAATATTGTCAAAATGTCAATACTACCCGAAGCTATCTACACATTCAATGTAATCCCAATCAAAATTGCACCAGCATTCTTCTCAAAGCTAGAACAAGCAATCCTAAAATTCATATGGAACCACAAAAGGCCCCGAATAGCCAAAGTAATTTTGAAGAAGACCAAAGCAGGAGGCATCACAATCCCAGACTTTAGCCTCTACTACAAAGCTGTCATCATCAAGACAGCATGGTATTGGCACAAAAACAGACACATAGACCAATGGAATAGAATAGAAACCCCAGAACTAGACCCACAAACGTATGGCCAACTCATCTTTGACAAAGCAGGAAAGAACATCCAATGGAAAAAAGACAGTCTCTTTAACAAATGGTGCTGGGAGACCTGGACAGCAACATGCAGAAGGTTGAAACTAGACCACTTTCTCACACCATTCACAAAAATAAACTCAAAATGGATAAAGGACCTGAATGTGAGACAGGAAACCATCAAAACCCTAGAGGAGAAAGCAGGAAAAGACCTCTCTGACCTCAGCCATAGCAATCTCTTACTCGACACATCCCCAAAGGCAAGGGAATTAAAAGCAAAAATGAACTACTAGGACCTCATGAAGATAAAAAGCTTCTGCACAGCAAAGGAAACAACCAACAAAACTAAAAGGCAACCAACGGAATGGGAAAAGATATTTGCAAATGACCTATCGGACAAAGGGCTAGTATCCAAAATCTATAAAGAGCTCACCAAACTCCACACCCGAAAAACGAATAATCCAGTGAAGAAATGGGCAGAAAACATGAATAGACACTTCTCTAAAGAAGATATCCAGATGGCCAACAGGCACATGAAAAGATGCTCAACGTCGCTCCTCATCAGGGAAATACAAGTCAAAACCACACTCAGATATCACCTCACGCCAGTCAGAGTGGCCAAAATGAACAAATCAGGAGACTATAGATGCTGGCGAGGATGTGGAGAAACGGGAACCCTCTTGTACTGTTGGTGGGAATGCAAATTGGTGCAGCCGCTCTGGAAAGCAGTGTGGGGGGTTCCTCAGAAAATTAAAAATAGACCTACCCTATATGACCCAGCAATAGCACTGCTAGGAATTTACCCAAGGGATACAGGAGTACTGATGCCTGGGGGCACTTGTACCCCAATGTTTATAGCAGCACTCTCAACAATAGCCAAATTATGGAAAGAGCCTAAATGTCCATCAACTGATGAATGGATAAAGAAATTGTGGTTTATATACACAATGGAGTACTACAGGGCAATGAGAAAGAACGAAATATGGCCCTTTGTAGCAACGTGGATGGAACTGGAGAGTGTGATGCTAAGTGAAATAAGCCATACAGAGAAAGACAGATACCATATGTTTTCACTCTTATGTGGATCCTGAGAAACTTAACAGAAACCCATGGGGGAGGGGAAGGAAAAAAAAAGAGGTTAGAGTGGGAGAGAGCCAAAGCCTAAGAGACTCTTAAAAACTGAGAACAAACTGAGGGTTGATGGGGGGTGGGAGGGAGGGGAGGGTGGGGGATGGGTATTGAGGAGGGCACCTTTTGGGATGAGCACTGGGTGTTGTATGGAAACCAATTTGACAATAAATTTCATATATTGAAAAAAAATTAAAAATAAAAAAAATAAAATATAATGGTGTTTGATAGAAAATACATGGCCCAAACATTCTGACTTAGTGAATAAAAAGAAGACATATCCACTAGAAACTTACAGGAAACAGACACCTAGTTCAATCAATTCTTATTTCATGTAAATCTCCTTCATATAATTTGCTTTCACCAAATCTGCTAGTGCTGAAGTCCTTTGTGCAAATGGCTATGAAATGATGCAGTGACGGGAGCCCGGGTGGCCCAGTCAGCTGAGCATCTGACTTTGGCTCAGAACATGATCTCACAGCTCGTGGGTTCGACCCCCACGTCGGGCCCCACGTCGGGCTCTGTGCTGATAGCTCGGAGCCCGGAGCCTGCTTCGGATTCTGTGTCTCCCTCTCTCTCCTCCCCTCCCCTGCTCGTGCTCTGTCTCTCTCTGTCTCTCGGGAAAAAAAAAAAAATGTTTAAACATTTTTTTAAAAAATAGAGGAGATGAGTTTTTCCAGATAATCGGTGATCTCTTGGTTGCAGATGAAGTTTCTTTCAGAGAGGACTTTTTTCCCCCAGTGAAACAACTTTTCATTATTTTTAATTTATTTAAAAATGAGGACAACCCACTCATCATTATTTTTATCTACGTGTTTCACATACATACGCCCACTGAATGCAGCACCTGCTGTGATAGTTCTTTATGGGATGTAGGTATTCTTATTTATGTTTATTTTTATTTTTTAAATAATAGCTAACACTTTTATTATTTTTTTTCATGTTTATTTATTTTTGAGGCAGAGAGAGACAGAGCATGAGCTGGGGAGGGGCAGAGAGAGAGGGAGGCACAGAATCCGAAGCAGGCTCCGGGCTCCGAGCTGCCAGCACAGAGCCCGACGCGGGGCTCGAACCCATGAAACTGTGAGATCATGACCTGAGCCAAAACCAAGAGCTGGATGCTTCACCGGCCGAGCCACCCGGGCGCCCCATCTTGACCGCAGAATATTTTAACTAGTTTCTAAAATTTGCCTCTCCCAACCCTCTAACCTCATTCCCATTTAACCAGAACAAATGTCTTACACACGGGACACTGTGTTCCCCTAAACCAAGTATTTCACAGAATAGTCTCCAATCCGCCCTCATCAAAAATCTGGGAGTATCTGTTTAAGATGCAGTTTTCTGGTCCCCCACCCCAGACTTAATGCATAGGTACCCCTGGTACTTCTAACAAGCTGCCAGGGGACTCCTACACGATTAATAATCAATGTTCCTACATTGTTTCGAATGCTTTATATTCATTCATGCATTCATCCTCACAGCAACTCTATTTTCCCCATTTCACAGATGAGAAACCGAGGCACGGACCCTCGGGTCCAGGAAAACAATGCTAGTATAGGAGAGGAAGAGACCGTTTTCCTCAACTGTCTTAGGGTCCCCGGCTGGATCTGGAAATTAAGCTGACCCAAACAGATGAACAGGAGAAAAACATAACAGGAAAAAAAAACTTATATAACACGAGAGGCTCCGTAAGCAAATGAAGACTCAGGGAAACTGTGAAAGCCGAGCGCCTCGATGCTGGGTTTGCTGGAGAGGGGGAGGTCACGGGGACATAAAACAAGCAGAGTACGAGCTAACCGTAGCAAACGGGAAACTTAGCAACGTCTGTTCGTCCGGCGTCTTCCCATCGTCCCTCAATTTGGAGACAAATGTTCCTTGCAGAGGTACGGGGAGGGCACCTCTCACACGAGGGGCCCGCGGAGTGGTTACCGGGTTACTCGCAGGTAACAAACAGTCTATTATTCTTCCAGGTATTGAAACATCGAGGCCAGGGGCGCCTGGGGGGGGGGGGGCGCCGTAGGTGGAGAGTCCGGCTCTTGATTTTGGCTCAGGTCATGATCTCACGGTTCATGGGTTCGAGCCCCATGTCAGGTTTGCTGCCGTGAGCACGGGTCCCACTTCGGATCCTACGTCCACCCCCGCCCCCGCCCCCGCCCTGCCCCCAACTGGTTCCCTCTCTCAAAAATAAATAAATTAATTAAAAAAAATTAAAAGAACAAAACAAAACAATAATACATCAAGGCCAGTACAGTGTCAAGAGCCCGGACCCCATCCAGTCTCCCTTCCCCAGCTTGGCCTGGCCTCAGGCTACAGAGGCCACAGCGCGCCTGGAGGGGACCAGGTGGGGGACAGGTGCGGTGCTTTCTGGCTGGTGCTGTAACCTGGGGCCAGGCCTTCCGTGAGGCAGGCACGCCCCCCCCCCCCCCAGGCCCCCTGCCCTGTGAGGTTTCCTCGTCCCGGCCCCCGCTTCAGCGCACGCCTCCCACGGCCACTCAGCGCTGTCCCCTCCCTCCAGTCTCCGTTCCCTTTGGTGTGGCTCTAGCCTCGTTCCATCAAGGTGTCCCCACACGGCAGGGGGCTGCCTGGGCCAGGCTCTTACGGAGGGCGAGCAGCCCGCGTCCTGGTCCCCGAGAACCTCCGTCCCTGCCCCTCCCCGGGGACGGGGACACCTCCCACGCACAGCTCCCCCCTTTTCTCTGTAGCCTCTCGTTTTGTTCCTTTCTAGTGTGAATCACAGTGAAGTCCCTGCTTACTCCGGGGACGTGGCTGAGCTCTGGAGGGGATTTCTCTTCCCCCTGGCCTGAGTCCCATGGCCCGTGGATCAGAGGAGGGCGACGCGCATCTGCTCTAGGCCGCGAAGGCGTAAACACGGGGGCGGAGCGCGTGGAAACGTTTTGGCGATCTGACATTGCCACAACACGCCAGAGGGTGACTGCATTTCACAAAGGCATTCTTCCGTCACGGATCGGACCGTCCTTCTCCAGAAATTGTGCAGGTAGACGAGCTCTCAGGATATGGGGTCTTTGTACCCCTTGTTTGGTTTCTTGGCCTCTGCGGAAACTCTGTGGATACTTGACCTTCCTCATCAACCGCGGTAACAGAGGAAATCTAGAAGTCCAGGCTATGCCGACAGCCACCCCCCACTTACGTGCCCGGGGTGCCTCGTGCCCCCGAGTCACCAGCGGAGGCCAGCAGGACTCGGTCTCACCCGGACGTGCGCCTGCCGGGGAGACGCCCATCCCCTGCAGAAAGGCAGCTTTCTGAGCCGCGTGGTCATGGTTCCAACCTCCGAGTAGACAGACGTGAACCTCAGCCCTGAGCTGGCTCCTTTCCGTCCCTGAACACAGCCGCGAAGGCTGTCACCGTGGAGCCTGCCAGGGCCGCTCAGAAGCGCCGGGGGCGGGTGACGGTGCTCAGGGCCGGTTGGGCAGTGGGTGTCGTGGACAAGACCGTAGTGCCCGCTCCCGCACAGCACTGCCCAGGCGGGTCTACGCTCCGCCAGCTACTAAGAAGCAGTCCCTCCGGGGAAGCTGATCCCCACCTGCCCCTGGGCCCCCCGGACAGGCGTCCAGAGTGTCTGTCTAGGACTCCAGCCGTCAGCCTGTCCGGCACGCACACGCACCCCCACCTCCGGCCCCAGGCAGCCATCCCGCGGACAGAGTCCCAGCTGCCACCAGCGCCTGACAACCCATGGCCCCGGGCCACCGTCGTCGCTTCCAGCGTCCGCCCCTTCCACCACACTCTTGGGAACCGCCCTGGGAGATTCCCAGGGCGTTTGGGAAACCCACCTGCACGGGGCTCTCGTCCACTCATTTCCCAACTTGACCTCGAACTGGGAGTCCTCTGCGCAGCGTGGGAGAAACTAACGCCCGGACACTTCCGCTTTGACTGACGGGTCTGGGGTCCGGCCCGGGGGTGGGTTGCGGGCAAAGCTTCCCTGCTGATTCCAACACGCAGCAAGTGGGATAGTCACTGACCTCCCCCTGCCCCCCGCCCCGGGGCAGAAGAGAGGAACATAGCCGCGCGCAGGGGCTCGTGGCAACCGCCCAGCCCTCCCCGCCGCTTTCCTACCCACGGCTCAGGGCCTCGGCTCGGACGAAGGCCGCACGGAGCCCTCCCCGGCCCCCCGACGTCGCTGCCAGCATTTCGCGTCCGTGAGCCGGAGGCCGATCTCCGCACGTCCCTGCGGCGGCGAGGAAGGTAATAACAATACTAATTATTGTTGTAATGGTTTCTAACAGATAAAACGATGCTCTCCAGAGAGCCTGCCGGCGTGGTACAAGTGCCAGCGGCACAGAAGGCACGCCGCGAAGGCTGTGGATCTGGGAACAGCCCGAAGTTTCGTCCCCGTGTTTCTTGGAAGCGGCACAGCGCGGGGAAAATCTGAACCGGTTCCCGGGAATCACGTACATTGAACGACTCGACGCCAACGCCAGCTGCTTTGCCAGTGACTGGTAAGGGTGGGGGTGGGGGGGAGTACGAGGAATTAAGGAGAGACGTGTTACTGTAATTCAGCAGCTCAGAGGGCCTTCTCTCAGTCCAGAGAATATTTGAAATGAAGGGCAGACATGAACTTCACTTCTGGCTTCAGCCCTAAAAACAGCCAGGAAAAACATGTACACTCGAAACGTCCTCCTTCCGTCCGAGGTCTACCCCACCTTCGGTCTCCCCCAAAACATCCATGCGTTTATACCTGTTGCGCGAACTCATGGCAACGGCAGTCAGGTGATCTGGGCGATACTAACACTTCGGGATGGCAGCACCCGGTTCTAGAGAGAGCACGGGGCTTCAGAGGGGGCGCACGAGAAGGGAAACCTCACCAAAACCAGAGTCCCTAAGGCGCGAGGACCCCCGGCAGGGGGAGGGAGGACACCTTCCACGTGGGACTCTGACTCCTAGGGAAAAGGAAAATCCCTCCCTGCAGCAGGCCGTGGAGACACCCGCACAACGTCCTGTTCTTCGTCCACGAACGCTTGCTCAGAACACCCCTCCCCACTTCCTCCCGAAATCTAACGGAATCTGACCTGCCCTCTGTCCCCTCAGACCTGCCCCTGCTTTGCTATGTCTGCTCGTCCCGAACTGCAATTCCTCCGCTCGTCCCAGATAGACTCATGTTGCCAGTGAAATCGTGGCTCTGTTGTATTTACGGATGACAGGTCCTGCACAGCTGGCTTTGGGTGTGAATTTAAGCGTGACCCCGGACGGCCTATTGAAACTCTGAATCTCGGTTTCCTGTGAAATAGAACCATCTCGTTTTTATCCCAGCGCCACACGTAGCTGAGGGGGTGCGGAGGGGGCTAAAATGGAGGACGTCTGTGACACTAGACAAATCTCAATTCTTTCCTTCCCTTCTTTTCAGTCCATTCACCGGGAAACCCTAACTACCCGTCCGCCCTTCTCGCAGAGCCGTCTGCATTAACGTAACCTTACTATTCCAAGCAAATAACCCGCTTGTTCATTAGAAGAACGTCCCAAAGATTCACCAGCTCTGCCTAGGAACCATCAACAGAGGGGCTGCAGCCTAAGGTTTCTCTGCTTCAAAATCTTTGCCTTGCTGTTTCCCACCCATTCAAAAACATTTTTTTTTAATGTTGATTTATTTTTGGGAGACAGAGTGCCAGCACGGGAGGGGCAGAGGGAGGGAGGCAGACACAGAATCCGGAGCAGGCTCCAGGCTCTGAGCTGTCAGCACAGAGCCCAATGTGGGGCTTGAACCCATGAGGTACAGGATCATGACCTGAGTTGAAGTCGGAGGCTTAACCGACTGAGCATCCCGGGCGCCCGTTTCCCACCCATTCTAAACCACGGGAGACACAATCCTCAAACGAGCAGTGCCCAGACCGCACATATGGAGCTCTGACCTACAGTCTGCGGCGGCCAGCCCAGGAACAGACTCACCGTCAACAGAAACCAGCCCAGGAAGCCAACCCACCACCTGCAGATTGGACTTCTGAGAAAGCCCACCGTCTCTCGCAAACGGTCCAGGAGGCCAAGCAGTGACGCCTGTAACTCGCCTCAAGCAGCCAGGACTCGATCAATACTTGCCTGTTTTCCTACTTCCCACTCGGACCGACGGAAGGAGAAAGCCAGACATGTGCCCCTGACCAGGTGCATCGGATGCTGTGCGTCTGGCCAGCCTGCCCGTACCTTCCCGGTGCCGTTGGCCCCAATCAGGACACTCGTGACTTCCCTTTTTCCCACTCCCCTGCCTTCCTCTGTCTCTGTGCTGACTGCAGGCGATGGTGGCTGACGTCTTTGCTCTGATAAACAGTCTTTGCCTCTTCTCATGTGGATGGTCTTCCTTTGGTCCGGCGACCGCTGTGTCGCGATCCACCCCCAGTCCCAATTAACGCTATGTTGGGAAGTAAACGTTTTCATAGGGCTCTCTGAGCAAGCTTTACTGGGATCTGGTCAAAGGACAAGCCTCAGACGTCAAAGGGCGTGTAGATACAACAGAACGCCAGAAAGGATCACCTCTCTGGCGATGCACATAGAGACACTCCAGGGTTGTGAAGAAGTCCTGAGAGGCTTGTCTTATGTATCCCCCAGAGACATTTAGTTACATTCCAGGGGGATCTGCCTCTTCCCAAGGAGACCGTGTTTATGGGGATCCGGGGTACGGCACATGAAGCCCTATGTAAACAGATTGACAATTTCGGGGTTCCTGTCTTGTGGTGCAGGGAGCCCCCCGTACACACATCTGGCTCTCACATCGCCCCAAAAGAGGCAAGAATTGGCCTGTGGGGGAACTCTAAAGCTATTGCTGTTAAGTAAATAATCATCTGCCTGGATCCAGAGACCTCCTGGTTTCAGGATAATATAAACAAATAAAAATATATAAAATGTAATATTAAAGCTTTGAAGATACTAAAGGTATTTCTTTTTTTTTTTTAATTTTTTTAAACATTTATTTATTTTTGAGACAGAGAGAGACAGAGCATGAACAGGGGAGGGTCAGAGAGAGAGGGAGACACAGAATCTGAAACAGGCTCCGGGCTCCGAGCAGTCAGCACAGAGCCCGACGTGGGGCTCAAACTCACGGGCCGCGAGATCATGACCTGAGCCGAAGTCAGATGCTTAACCGACTGAGCCACCCAGGCGCCCCCTAAAGGTATTTCTAAAGGCGTTAAAAACTTACTAGGATGCCCCCTCCCTTTGTGAGATTTGCCTTAAACCCAACTTCAAACCGTCAGTAAACTCCAACCAGCCCTTCCCTCTGGGAGACCCTGAGGTCAAGGTGGTGTTCTCCCCTCCAGCTATGTCTTATCAATGGTTGATGTTGGTGATCTTGGGGAGCTGGTTCTTGATACAACCAATGTTTGTTGAGTACCAACTGTATGCAGGGGACTGACCTGGGCACTTGGGCTCCATCGGGGCACAAAACAGAGTGCCCAGCCCTCAGAACTCATGTTCCGCTGGGGTGAGGGTGCAGCCAGCCCAGGAAGGTGAAGGAGACAGAGCGGTACGGTAAAGGGGGGCCAGGGATGCCTAAGGAGGGGGAGGTGGGTTGCAGGAGGAGAAAGTGTAAATTTGAGGAGGCACCTTGCAGGGGAGGAAAAGCAATTTTCCATCCACCTTTCTAGGTTCTCGCCTGAGATCTCTCATCATAACAGATGGTAACGGGAGAAACCCCGGGAAGTCTAATGATACATGTACCTCCTACATCCACGGGAGAGACCCCAGAGTAACTCTGAAATGGCCCAGATCGTCACCTTAAATACTGTCTCCAGCTAAAGACAAAAGGAGACTGCGGGAGTAGGGCTGGGGTTGGGGAAGTAGGGGTGGGCAGCTGGGGAACCGGTCATGTGAGTTCAGACAAAATATAGTAGTAAGGGATAGGGCTGTTGGGCACTTTTAGGACATTGCCTTCTTCGCCGATAAGAGTTTCTGGAGTTTTGGTCATCCTCCCCCTTCCTGGTGCAGAGAGGGAGACACTGTACAGATGGAGATTTCCCTTATAAACGTAAAGGTGTCTTTTTTTTAAAATTTTTTTTAATGTTTTTATTTATTTTTGAGCCAGAGAGAGACACAGCATGAACGGGGGAGGGGCAGAGAGAGAGGGAGACACAGAGTCAGAAGCAGGCTCCAGGCTCTGAGCCATCAGCCCAGAGCCTGACGCGGGGCTCGAACTCGCGGACCGCGAGATCGTGACCTGAGCTGAAGTCGGACGCTCAACCGACTGAGCCACCCAAGCGCCCCAAGGTGTCTTATGAAAGGGTCACTTCTAGTCAGTTCTCAGAACTTCTTTTTAAAAATTTTTTTTAATGTTTATTTGTATTAGAAAGAGAGAGAAAGACAGTGCATGAGTGGGGGAGGCGCAGAGAAAAAGACAGAATCTGAAGTAGGCTCCAGGCTCTAAGCTGTCAGCACAGAGCCTGACGTGGGGCTGGAACTCACAAACCGTGAGATCATGACCTGAGCCGAAGTTGGACACTTAACCGACTGAACCACCCAGGCACCCCTCCCAGAGCTTCTCTTATGGCTGCTGTTTCTTAAAAATAACCAGCTTGGGATGCCCAGGGGGCTCTGTCAGTAAAGTGTCCGACTCTCGATTTCGGCTCAGGTCATGATCTCACAGTTCATGAGACTGAGTCCCGCTTCGGGGTCTGTGCTGACAGCATGAAGCCTGCTTGGGATTCTCTCCCTCCCTCTCTCTCTGCTCTCCCCTCCCCCTCAAAATAAACAAACATGCAAAACTAAAGAAATAAATAATAAAAATAACCAACTCAAGATAACCCTTATGCCAAAGAGGCGCATTTGGGGTCACGTATTCTACTCCCCTTCAGCTTGAAAGGGGTGAGGGCATCAGCTTCTGGGATACCTGTGGGGGGAGGCATTTGGGCAGAGGGACCAGCCAGAGCCCCCGTGAGCTGAAACCATCCCATGAATCAGGCCGCACAAGGCATTCACTAGAGTTGCAAAATCATCCTGAAACGCTTCCTTAACTGTGCCTTGAAAGTGATTCATCCCATTGTGTATTTCCACTGTATTTGCAACTCAGCTCCCAATTAGAAATGCAGAATTATAACCATCAGTGTGCGAGAAAAAGGAGTTAATAAATTATGCCAGATGTTTCCAGACGGAGGGTTCCTTACAAGGATTAAAGTCCAGTGTGCTTAGGAAACTAAATATTTTATTGGGTTTGCAGCAATCCAAAATGCCACAAGAAGGCCAAAGTCTTAACAGCAAAAAAACAAAGGTACTGAAATGTCTTTGCCTCTGCATGCCCTTTCTCAACACATGAAAAAAATCTGATTTCGGTCTTTTAAAACACAATAAAAGGTTGTTGTTTGGTGGTTCAAACACCTTTGCTTTAGTAGTTTTTATTTTCTTAAGTTAATCAAAACTTCGTCATATACCATAAATAAGCAGAGAGTCCCTGCCCCAGACCTACGCCAGGTTAATGAGTAAGACCAGTCCTGCCCCTGGGTGGCTCACAGCCTCCAGAGAGAAGCATATAGATACATAACCACCATACAAATGGCAGGGAGAAAACAGAGGCGTTTACCAGGCGTGATGGGGCTCACAGAGGAAGGGACTTTGGAGCAGGCACTTGAAAAATGACAGTAGTTAAAATAAATACATAAATAAATACATAAATAAAATTTTAAAAATTAAAGAAAAAAGAAAAGAAAAGAAGGGGCGCCTGGGTGGCTCAGTCGGTTGAGCGTCCGACTTTGGCTCAGGTCATGATCTCGCGGTTCGTGAGTTCGAGCCCTGTGTCAGGCTCTGTGCTGACAGCTAGGAGCCTGGAGCATGTTTCAGATTCTGTGTCTCCCTCTCTCTCTGCCCCTCCCCCGCTCACACTCTGTCTCTGTCTCTGTCTCTGTTTCTCTCTCAAAAATGAATAAACATTAAAGAAAATTTAAAAAAAAGAAAAGAAAAATGACAGTAACAAGCAGTGTTGCTGAGTGTTGGCTTTGCTCTGACTGCTTCACGACAAGGAGGTCACTTTATCCGAACCACAGAGCCAGGAGATGGAAATTTTTTTTTTAATGTTTATTTACTTATTCGGAGAGAGAAACAGAAAGTGCAAGCAGGGAGGGGCAGAGAGAGAGAGAGAGAGAGAGAGAATGTCAAGCAGGCTCTGCACCAGCAGCTCACAGCCCAACTCAGGGCCTGATCCCATGAACCACGAGATCATGACCTGAGCTGAAAGCAAGAGTCGGATGCTCAACCGACTGAGCCACCAGGCACCCCTGGAAATTGTTTTTTTTTTTTTTTTTTTCAATGTTTTTTATTTATTTTTGGGACAGAGAGAGACAGAGCATGAATGGGGGAGGGGCAGAGAGAGAGGGAGACACAGAATCGGAAACAGGCTCCAGGCTCAGAGCCATCAGCCCAGAGCCTGACGCGGGGCTCGAACTCACGGACCGCGAGATCGTGACCTGGCTGAAGTCGGACGTTTAACCGACTGCGCCACCCAGGCGCCCCTGGAAATTGGTTTTAATCACACTTGTGGTTGGGAAAAGTGAGGCACAGAGAGGTTAAGGCACTCACTTGCCCAACATCAGCACAGCGAGTAAGTGACCCCCTCAGGAACAGAGCCCATGCGGTCTGGTACCCAAATGTGTGTCCTTACCCCCCATGCGTCCTCTCTAAGAGCGGGAGTATCCCCTTCCTGGCGTCTGACTCGTCTTCCTAACACACTGCAGGGGAGGAAGATGTTTTCCTGCACTGCTGAGGTCCCCTGGCCGGGCCTGAACAAAGTGTTTCTGCCGTATTAATTTCAGGTGTACAATATATGACTTACGTACACATCGTGAAATCATCCGTCGCCACACAGAGCACAGTTTGTGTTTCTTGTGATGAGAACCCCCAGGATTTACTCTTAGCAACTTTCAGATACGCAATGCGGTATTAGTCACCATGCACAGTCACCGTGCTGTGCCTCGCCTCCCCAGGGCTTACTCTTCTGGTATTGGCAGTGGGCACCCCCAGACCCCTTTCACCCATCTGGCCCACTCCCCACCCCCACCTCTGGCAACTACCCGTCTGTTCTCTGCAGCTATGAGTTCGGGGGCGGGGGGAGGGTTGGATTCCACACGTAAGTGATGTTCTCCTGTGTTTGTCTTTCTCTGTCTGGACTATTTCACTTAGCAGAACGCCCTGAATCATGAATTATTACTGAATTCATTTATTCATTCTAAGAGTTTCTTGGGGAGTCATTAGGGTTTTCTATATATAGTATCATATCGTCTGCAAATAGAGACAGTTTTGGGTCTTCTGTTCTGATCTGGATCTCCTCCCTCCTTCCCTCCCTCCCGTTCCTTTTTTCTACCCTCCCTTCCTTCCTTCCTTCCTTCCCTCCCTCCCTCCCTCCTACCTTCCTCCCTCCCTCCCTCCCTCCCTCTTTCTATCTCTCTCTCTCTTTCTATTTTGTGCCTAATTGCTGTGGCCAGGACTTGAGCTCTTTATTGACTAAGGGCAAGAATGGGCATCCTGTCTTGTTTCCAATCTTACAGGAAAAGCTCTCACTTTTCACTGTTTACGATGTCAGCTGTGGCCTTTGCGATGCTGACGTACATTCCCCCTAAATCCACCCTCCAGTGCTTTTATCATGAATGGGTGGTGATTTTTGTCAAATGCTCTCCTTTTTTGTCAAAAATTTTCCCTTGACCCTCTTGGGGTGCCTGATTGGGTCTGAAACAGAACAAGAGGCTTTTATAGCTTCTAGGCAAGAAAGGGATAGATGGTGAAGCACCCTCAAGACGAAGTGGGGGGGGCGGTGAGTGGTGGAGAAGTAACTAGGAAGGTGAGGTTGCTTTAACAAGGTTTGTCTACACAGGTTTCCTGGCCCCCAGTTCCCCGTTTCTGGGTCTCTGGTGACGAGACTGTCTCCTGTCCTCCTGGTACAGGGAGGGCACTTCCACATGGGGTGTCATAGCCTGTTCCAGGGAGGAGGGGCCAGGGCTGGGGAGGTCAGGGTGACTGTCCTGCCTCTGCTATTTCTTCAGCTCAGGAATATTTAATCCCCCACATTTGGGGGGTAGCGCGTCCTGGGCCCCGTCCATGTACACATGAAAAGCACCAGTCTTCCCCACTGCCTTCACGATAGTACAGCACCCTGTCCCTCCGTGGGCACACCTTCCCTTGCACCTCGAACTCAGCTCCCGGGCATGAGCCAATGCGTCCTGGGCTTCCTAGAGTCCAAAGGTCAAGGCCGAACCTGCCGTGCCTTTGTCCAGACCACCTGTGAAACCCTTGCCTGCTATTTACCTAGCATTTTACCTCCAGCAGTGGCGTTGGCCGTGGAGGTAAAGTTAGCCCTGAACTCGCCTGGGGATCTTGTAAAGGCACCGGCCTTCGGGGCCCCTCCCAGACGTTGGGACACAGCTGGCCTCGGGGAAGACCTGCACAGCGGTGCTCGGATTCTCGGGGCGCCGGGCCTGGCGTTACATCCTCGGCGCTGTCCCCCCCCCAGGGCCCGGCACAAGGCAGGACCTCAGTCCCTGATCGGGTGTCTGTCGAGTGAATAAGCCACACCCACAACCGCTCTGTGAGGCAGGTGCTCTCTTACCCATTCTGCAGTTGAGGAAACTGAGGCTCCAGGACATAAGCGATTCGCCGAGAAGACAGGGAGTCAACTGGATCTAATCCTTCTGACTCCGAGTCCTGTGTCCTGCCTGCTCCTGCGAAGGGAGGGTGGCCCCAGGGACGCGCCTGCGGCAGGTGGCGCTGGGCAGGTGCAGCCCCCGTGAGGGAAGAAGCCCCTTTGGGTTATCTCGATGCCAAGTGTGCAGTGGGCCTCAGGCTGTTCCAGAACTCTGTGCCCTTTCCTGAATTTTCAAGGTTCTCCTTAAAACTCACGCTTCCTTAAAACTTTGCCCGTCTTCTTGTTTTTAATGAATTATGAGCCATCATTTATTTATAACCCATCTACAGCTGCCTTTATGGGGCAGAAATGAACTACTTGCCAAGGTAATTACCCTTTTTATAGCCTTAGAACAAATGCTCACAGCCCATTCCTTTCTAAATGGCTGCGGTGCTAGGTTTCTGCTCTTTTCTGACCTGCCTGAATCTCTGTGCTCGTTATGGACCAGTCAGGACCATTCTCCTAAGTCACCCTAGGAGCCAGACCGACTTACGCCGAAAGCTGGCTTCTTTCCGGAAGAGATCAAGCATTTTTAGTAAAAGGCTGTTCCTTTCCCAAGTGTGAACAGGTGCCTTAAGACTAACACAGCCTTCTCCAGGCACAGGCTCATCATCTTTTCATAGATGTCACTTTGGTGTGGGGTTCAACTGTCCAGCGTGGTGGCAACAAGAGAGGCCTCACGATTTGTTCAGCTTGGGCAGGAAACATTTGGGCGTTTATGCCAAAAGAAAAATAACCACAAAAAGTTATGAGCTGTCAACCTGATTCGATATTTCTATTTAATAGCTCTGTTTAATATTCCTGTTTATACATGTATGTAAATGTATACGCATAGAGCAACATATGGTTCCTTTGGTCATTATTCTAATTATTCTAGTAATTCTTTTTTTTTTTTTTTTAAGCAGGCTCCACACCCAGCGCCGAGCCCAGCGTGGGGCTTGAACTCACGACCCTGAGATCAAGACCTGAGCTGAGCTAGGAGGCGGATGTTTAACCCGTCTGAGCCCCGCCAAGTGCAACCTCTAGGATCTAGTCCACCGCACGCTGAGAGCTGTTGTTCCCACGCATTTAAGAATCAGTCTTTACGTTACGAGATCAGCACCTGACGTCCTCCAAACGCGAGTGTAGTCTTTAAAGATGACACCAGCCTTTTCGAGAGCGAGGCGAAGAGACCCAGAAGTCCTGCAGGTGGATGACAGGCGGGTTTCCGTGGTCGGGATCAGTTCACGGCATCGGGCCTGGAGCCAGCCTCGTTCCCGGGCTCCCATCCCTGGTCGCGGCTCAGAAACCGGGCCGGGTCTGGACCGTGCTCACCGGCTCTCTCCGTGGTGACAAGCAGAAACGTGGAAGTCCGCGTCAGTGTTCGCTGGCAAGCGACCGTGGGGAGACTTAAGGTGTCACTTAGCCTAGAATGCGGTGATCTTAAGCTCTGCTCGGGGCTGGTGAGTGCACCGCAAGCAGCTGTGCGAGGCTGGGGGAGCCACCGAGCCCCTTTCCGGCCTGGCTTCCTCACTGGGGAAAGAGGCATCTGTGAATATGTGGCAAGAGACCAGGGAGGATGGGGTAATCTGAAGGTGGGAAGAGACCAGAGGAGGATCGAGCGCCCTACCGAAAAGGTGGGGCCCCCCGAGCATCACTTCCGAGCGAGGGGAAGGGACAGAAAGGGACGAGCAGGTCAGTGAGCACAGGCGACCAGCGAGCCTGCTGACTGTGCACCAGGGCAGGGGCCACAGCTGGCCGAGTCCCTCCCTCCTCCTGCCTCCCGCCTTTGTGGTCTTCTGGCGGCTTCTCTGGAGACGGGGCGCGGGGCCGCCCTGCCTCGTCCTGGGGCCCTGCTGACGGCTGCAGGCACAGGGGACAGGGGACAGCCAGACTGTTCCACACGGTGGCTTTCTCGTGGTTGCTGTTTTCCTTGAGGACTTTTAAAAAAATTATCGTTTGGGGCGCCTGCGCGGGTCAGTCGGTTAAGCGTCCGACTTCAGCTCAGGTCATAATCTCGTGGTTCGTGGGTTCGAGCCCCGCGTCGGGCTCTGTGCTGACTGCTCAGCGCCTAGAGCCTAATTCGGATTCTGTGTGTCTCTCTCTCTGCACCTCCCATGCTCATGCTCACTTGCTCTCGCTCGCTCTCTCTCTCTCAAAAATAAACATTAAAAGAAAGTTTTTAATAAAAAATAAAATTAAAATTAAAAAATGATGGTTGTACCTCCCGAAAATGTGTGTTTGAAACACAGTACTTTGGACAGAAAGGAGGCCATGGCGTATTTACTTCCCCTTCACTTTTACGGATGAAGAAAACGCAGACCGTATTTTACCGCCACTTACGTGGATGATGCTTGAGGTATGTGAGAACTTCATAAACATGACACACTTCGTAGAGAACATCCAATGAGAGGTGGCCTATGACGTCTGTGCTTCTTTCCAGCTGCTTCTGTACTGAGTCTCCCTAACTGGGGCATAAACGTATCCGGGAAAGTTTACGACGAGCTGCTTCTTTTTTTTTTTTTTTTTTTTTTTTTTTTAATTTTTTTTTCAACGTTTTTATTTATTTTTGAGACAGAGAGAGACAGAGCATGAACGGGGGAGGGGCAGAGAGAGAGGGAGACACAGAATCGGAAACAGGCTCCAGGCTCCGAGCCATCAGCCCAGAGCCTGACGCGGGGCTCGAACTCACGGACCGTGAGATCGTAACCTGGCTGAAGTCGGACGCTTAACCGACTGCGCCACCCAGGCGCCCCGATGAGCTGCTTCTTAATTCCGCCCCAAACACACACCCGGGCACTGTGCACATGCTCACAGACGTACAATGCGCAGCCACACCACCGCACACCCGTAAGGCACACGCGTGTGCCTGCATGCACACGGGCACGCGTGCATACCACACAGGCCCCAGCCCACACACGTACACACATACATGTCACCAGCTTGTGTCCACAGCACCTGCATCTTTCCATCTTGCAAATCTCGGGATGTCTGAATTCCGCGTTCTTCTCCTTAAACCGTGCTTTCAAACAGACCAGTGTGACTTTATTAAAAGCAAGAAACAATGGGGCGCCTGGGTGGCTTAGGTGGCTGAGCATCTGACTCTTGATTTCAGCTCCGGTCACGATCGCAGGGCTGTGCCCAGTGCGGAGCCTGCTCAGGATTCTCCCTCTCCCTCCCTCTGCTCCTCTCCTCCTCTCTCTCTCTCTCTCTCTCTCTCTCTCAAAAAAAAAAACTTAAGAAACATTGCTAACAGAATGAAAAAATAAGCCATCAGCTGGGAGAATACATCTATACATTTGCACCATTGGACTTGTATCCAGCATATACAAAGAACTCCCAAAACTCACTAATTAAAGAAACAAACGACACGGTTTCTCAAATGGGCAGAAGATGTGAACAGACACTTCACCAAAGAAACCATCTGGTTGACAAGAAGCACACGCGGGATGTTCCACATAAGTGGCCACCAGGGAGATGCCACTATTCGTTCATCCGCTGGCCCACCTACGGGGGGCGGGGGGCAGGCTGGCGGGAACGTGGACCGCCAGAGCTCTCATGCTGCTGGCGGGAACAGAAAACACGAGCACCTTGGAAACAGCCCGACGGCGCCCTACAAAGTCAGCCATACACTGACCACATGACCCGGCGACCTTACTCCTAGATATTTGCCCAAGGGAAAGGAAAATGTCACTTCACTCAAAAACCAGCGTGCACATGTTTATAGTGGCTTTATTTGCAACCGCCGAAAACGGGAAGGGACCCACGTGCTCTTAGACGAGTGGATCAACCGGGGGACATTTACACAAAATAATGCCCCAAATAAGGAAGGCTGAACTATCGTCGCACACGCATCAGCACGGGCAGACCTGAAATGCGTAAAGTCAGTGACGGAAGCCGGACCCGAAGGCCAACCGACTGTCTCTGCACAAGTCTGAACAAACAAAACAGAACCGGAGAGATAGCTGGGCAATTTTTTCCTAGCAGCACTTGGAGTACAGCACGCGCCCTCCCTCCTGGCCCGCAAGGCTCTGCCGAGAAGTCCCCTGACAGCCGGACGGGGGCCCCTTCCTCTGCCCTGCTCCCCATCCGGCCACCCCCGAATCGTGGCCGTGTTCGTCCTCCAGGAAATAACTTCGCAGCACCTGTTACAGCGGTGAAGGCCCTGCATTCTCCATGTGAAGCACGGAGAGAAACGTGCTGTTATCATTGGATGCTGGGCGGAGTGGGGGCCTGGGGGGCTCAGTCGGTTGAGCGTCTGATTCTTGATTGCGGCTCAGGTCACGATCTCACAGGTCACGGGTTCGACCCCTGCAATCGGGCTCTGCACTGTCAGCACAGAGTCTGCTTGGGATTCTCTCTCTCCCTCTCTCTCTCTGCCCCTCCCCGTCTTGCGCACCCTCTCTCTCAAAATAAATAAATAAAACAACACTAAAAGACAATAACATTGGAGGGGGTGAGCATGCAGAGGCCAGGACGATGGAGCGACAGAGGGAGAAGGTGGCGGGGCTTGGGAGCGCTGCACACAGGCCACTCCACCACCTGCCTGCCTGTCCCTCTGCCTCCCGCTCAAACACAGACCATTTTCGGAAATGCCTGGGGATGTTTACAACCGCCCACGGCCCCCCTGACAATCAAGAGGGCACTTTCACGGTGGCAGGGGGAGCCTGGGTGGCTCAGTCGGTTAATTAAGCATCCGACTTCAGCTCAGGTCATGATCTCACAGTTCGTGGGTTCGAGCCCCGCGTCGGGCTCTGTGCTGACAGCTCGGAGCCCGGGGCCTGCTTCGGATTCTGCGTCTCCCTCTCTCTCGACCCCTCCCTCACTCACGCTCTGTCTCTCTCTCTCTCTCAAAAATAAATAAACATGAAAAATTTTTTAAAAAGGGCACTTTCACAGAAGGAGCGTTTTTAGAAACATAACCTGCACGCCCCTCAAGATAGAAGGAGGACGTGTGCTTCCTGGTCGTGATGTCGGCGGTGTGATTTATTACTCTGAGAGAGACAGGCATACGGCACACAGACACCCTTCAGGCCCGCAGACGAGCCGTCGTGAAGCCGCTCGTGAAAAGCCTCTCAGTTCGACGCGTCAACGGCTGCAAACCAGCTGCCGCCCCCGCACGGTGTGCGATCCCGGGTGGCACTCGGGAGACTGACAACAAAAGAAATCGGTACTGGATGTACTTCTGGTGTCAGGAATAATTATGCTCCCCAACAGTTAATGAAATCTATTTTTAACATACATCTCAATAATAGGCATAAAAAGGAAAGATTCTGTAAACCTGCTCCAGAGAGGAAAGAGACTCAGGTTTAGAGAATTTAAGGGAGCTGGGAGCTCATTACCAGTTTTGTCCTCTTGAAGGTCAAGGACGGCCACTCTCCAAATCCTCTCGTCCGCGTTCATTCCCCACCCCGCTTCTACAACGCTGCCTTTTCTTGCTTCTCCTCCTCTCTGTTCCCCTGGGTACGTTCCTGGGCGTTGTTTTTGCAGAAGAAACACGGCTGTTGGGGCGCCTGGGTGGCCCAGTCGGTTAGGCGTCCGACTTCGGCTCAGGCCATGATCTCACGGCTAGTGGGTTCAAGCCCCGCGTCGGGCTCTGTGCGGACAGCTCGGAGCCCGGAGCCTGCTTCGGATTCTCTGTCTCCCTCTCTCTCTGCCCCTCCCCTGCTCACACTCTGTCTCTCTCTCTCTCTCAAAAATAAGTAAACATTAAAAAAAAAATTAGAAGGAAATTTTAACTACAGAGCTTGGAAGAAAATGCAGAGGGAAGTCTCTGCCCCTCCCCCACTCCCATTCCCTCTCTCTCAAAAATAAACATGTAAAACATTTTTTAAAAATCAGGTCTGATTTAAAAAAAAATTTTTTTTTAATTAAAATCAGGGCTTTATATTTTAAAAGGAGGGGGGAGCGTGCACTGGAGAGGCACCTGGCAGGGTCTGCCACGGGAGCCTCCTTCCAGGATCCCCCCCCCACCAAACTCCTCGCAAGGCCCGGCCCCAGGGCTCTGCCTCCACGACCTCAGCACGCGGCAGGGCACGTCTCTGTGACGCGGCCTGCCACGGTTTTGGAACAATAAATGTCTGAGGGTCTCTGTTTTTTCTTTCGTTTGCTTTGGGCTGGGACAATCCTTTCCCTGTGACTTTTGCCAAGTTGTACTTGCTCCGCTTCATGAGACCACACCGGACACATCCGCGCTTCCCTTCAGTGTGACAGTGAGTGCTTTATGGAGCGGTGGGACACGTGTCGCTGGTGGGACAAGGGTCACATTCTTAAAGAAAGCCACTCTGTGGTGAATGGAAGGCTGTGTTCTTCGAGCTCCGTCTCTTCCGTTCCCGACACTGTTCTTGCCCTCCAGCTTGTCACAGGCTCCCGGGCTGTGCGGAACGTTCCGGATCTGAGCCAGCCAAGGGGGGGGGGGGGGGGACCTTGCCGGAACGAATGCTGTCCCTGCTCCTGCCATCACCTGAGGCTGAACTGGCTTCTTTGTCAACCGCACGGTACTGGGGGCGTGGAAGGAGCTGCGCTCTGCAAAAGCCCCAGGTATTTTTCACATGACCCCCTATGCAGACAAGTGCTCCCATTTTGTGGCAAATTTCTTTTGACCTTGTGGCTCCTCTCTAGCGTGTGGGCCCCAAACTTCAACGTGTTAAGACCTTTCGGAATTTTGATGCCGCCATCCATATTTCCTTTTTTTTTTTTTTAATGTTGTTTAATGTTTATTTTTGAGAGAGAGAGAGGCAGAGAGAGAGTGAGCACATGCGAACTGGGGAGGGGCAGAGAGAGGGAGACACAGAATCCGAACCATCTGGAAGATCTTTGTCACGTGGGGTACAAAGTCACGTGCCAGGACTTGGGGGCATTTCACGGCGTAAGGCAGGTTGGGCAGGGAACAGCCCCACCAGGAAAAGGGGAAAGCTTACAAAATGACGGTCCGAGGGGCGCCTGGGTGGCTCAGTCGGTTAAGCGTCCGACTTCAGCTCGGGTCACGATCTCGCAGTCCGTGAGTTCGAGCCCCGCGTCGGGCTCTGGGCTGATGGCCCGGAGCCTGGAGCCTGCTTCCGATTCTGTGTCTCCCTCTCTCTCTGCCCCTCCCCCGTTCATGCTCTGTCTCTCCCTGTCTCAAAAATAAATAAAACGTTAAAAAAAAAAGAAAAAAAAAATGACGGTCCGCAGGAGCAGGGAAGAGTGGGGTCGTCCTTTCTCACAAGGTCTTCAGGGGAGGGGGCGGGCCAGGGCCTTACAGCCGCCCTCTCCGTGTGACCTTGGGGGCCAGGGGAGGGGCTGGAGAACCACCTCCCCGGACGCCCAGGTCTGGGGGACGGCTGCTCCCGGGCCTTCTTGGGAAAGCAAGCTGCTTTCCAGCAGGGGGACCAGCAGGGACCCGGGGCCATGGGACGCCGCAGAGCTCACGGGAGGACGCCACGGGCACTTCCCACGTGCCACAGGGGAACAGATGCCCCGAAGCCGAGCTGGCTGCTTGTGCAGACAACCTGGAGGGAGTCCCCTGGGTCATTTCTGCCCCATGCTGCCACCCGCATGGCACCTAATAATTAAGGACTCTGGATTTGGTCTTCTGTTCAGCTACAAACTCACCTAAGAATACTGACGTCCGACCCAAAGCATCTGTCTCCTCCATAAAGAAGTCGGTAAAAACGTGCAGCCCTCACCAAAAACTCACTGCCCGGGTTACCCACGCACCGCGGCTCCCCCCTTCCCGGGACAGAAGCTCCTCGAGCACAGAGACCGTGCGTTATTGTGCCACGTGCAGGGTCGCAGCTGGCGACCTGTCCAGGGCAGTAGTCACACTTAGGGACTGTAAGAGACAGGCCCTGCGCCAGGGGTTACAGACGGTTCCATGGGGTTATGTACTTTTCCACGGGGCTACGGACGGTTCCACGGGGTTACAGGGCACTCACGGAGGTGGGGCCCCTCGAGAGCGGGCCCTCTCTGTCTCCGTCTCCTCCGCCCCATTCGGGAGCTGGAGTTGGGGCCTCTCCACGTGGGCTGGGGGTTGGACAGGACCCGAGCGACACGCTTCACGGTTCCTCTCGAACCCTGCTCCGGGGACCACCGCCCTGGTGCGGTCGGTCCCCCGGCCGCTCACAAGCTCCCTGCCCACCCCAACGCAGGTTCTGCCTCCAGCAAAACAGCCGCAGCCCCTCCCGGGGCAGGTGCCTCCCACACGCAGAGCACTCCCAAGCGGAGGTCCGTGCAGGTTACTCACGGCCACTCCTCAAGCCTGGAGAGCCCACGGCACCCCGTGGGGTGGCGCCTTCCTCTCTGGCTCTTGGCGAAGGGAAAGGCCTCGGGTCCTCAGCCCCTGCACCCTGACAGCTACCCCCCGGCCCCTCCAGGCGTCCTGTGGCCTCTCCGCCTCTTCTTCTCTGCACCTGCAGGTGTGGGCGTGGAGGGGCCACTGCCCTGGCTGTGTTGCTCCCGTTACCATAGCAACGGGTGTGTCTGCTGTCCTCTTACCCAAGTAGGACACACAAGACACCTGGGTAAGAATAAAGCAAGTCAAAGCTGCGGAGGTGGGGGTGGGGGAGTAAAGTGATCCACGAGGGAAAGGGAGGCATTAACAGCGACGCCGTGGGCGGGGGGCACCTAGCTTATGCCCCGCACGCGCTCCATCCACCCTTCCTAACCCTCACAGCACCCCCTCGGGGCCCAGGTGTGACCCCGCCGCAGGTGCATCCTCCCGAAACTTCCAGAGGGGGCGCCGAGGTCAATGCCTTCAGCGGGAGCACGGTTGGCGCGTCTGATCCAAACCCACGCACTTGACCCCCGTCCCCCGCAGCCGACCCCTCCCTGGGAGCCACGCCTTGGCCGGGGGTGGCTTTCGAGGCTGATCCCGTGGCCTCTCGGGACAGTTTCCCGCCAGGGCCAAGCTCCTCCACCCACCGTCCCGGGTCCTGCAGCGAGGCCACCAGCCAGCTCCGGGGACCCTCCCACCCCCACCAACCCCGCACAAGTGCCGTCCTGGCAAACTCCCTTCCGTGAGTGCCACACGCCCCCCCTAAAACGGTCACCCCATTCTGCGTCGGCAATCCGCATTAGACACCAGTTCTGACTCACACATCAAACATCACCCTGACTTTTCCTGGTTTTCCTAAGGACGGGGACTTCCCAGGGGGCAGAGGGGACGGTCACAGCTGCAGTTGGCTCTCACGGCCGCTAGATGGGGGCCTTGCGATGCTGAGACGAAATGCTGACTCAGTTTCCCAAGAGGAACCAAGAAACAGAGCGGCGGAAGCCCGACAGGCAGTGGTGAGGCGGTCCTAAGCGTGCGCGTGCAGAGGTGAGTAGGTGAAACACGTAAGTGCAGGGGGCCGGCCTGCCTCTCCTAAGGCCTGCAGTGTGAGCTGGCGCGTGGGGTCCCGGGCCGTGTTCTGCCGCTCCCGGCCCGCCATCCGTGCCCTGGGAGCGGGCACTCAGACCCCTGGCAGGGGGTGGGGGTCCCGCAGGGGCCCCGGGTTCCCCGTGGAGCGGGAGGGCGTCCGGTCAGGGTCCCGGGTGGTTCCCCGTCGAGCGGGGCGGGGCTCTGGTCAGCGCATCGCCCCTGAACTGGGGTCTTCAGCTCGGCACCTAGGCCGGACCTTCCCTGACACAGACACACAGGACAGCGCGAGGAGCCTCCGAACTTTCCAGACTCCGTGTTTGTCACGGGAACGGGGTGGGATGGAGCAGGCTGAGGGGCGGAGCCGAAACCACCCTCACCGGCCTCTGCCACTCCCCCGCTTTTGTTCCCAGCCAGTGACCTGCCCTTCCCCCGTGGCAAGCGGGGCAGGTGTCCGCCCCCAGCAGAGGGCCCCGCGCCCCGGCCGGAGCTGGCGTTCCTCAGGCTCCGTGTGCCATAAGAACATTCCTGAAGCCGGAGCCTTGTGATCACGCCCGCTATTAAACCCCGGGCTTCGGGACGTTCAGTTCGGTACGCTCGGCAGAAGTGGGCTGAGGCGGGATGGGGTGAGGGGGTCGGGTGCGTGGGGCACCTCTGTGCTCACAGCTCGGAGCCCGGAGCCTGCTTCAGGTTCTGTGTCTCCCTCTCTCTCCCTCTCCCCTGCTCATGGTCTGTCTCTCTCTCAAAAAGAAATAAACATTAAAAAAAGAAAAAAAGAAAAAGAGTGCTAAGACTTCAGAAAACAGAGCTGCTGTGAGTCAGACACCTGGCACAGGGGAGTGGGGAGGGGGCGGCAGACGGCCTCGAAGGTGGAAGCGTTTGGGAGCTGAGCACTTTTCTCTCATCTGATGCATTTAGCCACAAAGACTGGTATTTCTTAACTCCTGGCATTGGATTCTCCCCGGAAAGTCTGGTGCTGCTTCTGTTTCAGCCACAGCCATTTTCCCAGGACGAGAGTCAAGCTCCGGCCGGTGATTATTTCTTCCCTGATTCTGCTGTCCCCATCAGCGGTGGGCCGCCCTGACCTGAAGCGTCTCAGGGCCAAGGCCGAGGAGCCAGCACGCAGCCGCCCGTCCCCACAGGGTCCCCGCTGCAGGGTCCTAGCCAGGGACCACCCGCCAGATGGTTCGCAGGGCATCCCAGCCCCTTCCTGCTCAGCCATATGCAGCAGGCACATGGGCACGGGGCCACAGACATGGCTGAGACATGGCTGTTGTAGACGGGGTGGGGGGGACACAGTCTACATGTGAACCTCAGCTCTGGGTCATGAGCACCACAAGAGCAAACAAAGGGAACCGAGGGAGTGGCGAGGGGGTTCCAGAAGGTTCTGGGGAGGAGGTGGTGCAGGAGATGGGCCCCGAGGAAGTAACCAGGCCACGGGAGAGCTGCTGGGAGATGCCACAAGACAACACCAGGAGCGCACGGGGACCTGAGAAACCGTGGTAGGGGCACACGGGGCCGGCTTCTCCCAGTGTGGACGCTCATCGGTTTCCGCCTGTTAAAACTCTGGTTCCTCGAAACTGGCCTTGGTGGGAGTATTTATGTCATGGAAATTGCAAATGCTACAAATAAGGACTTTGTGTTTTGCTTATGGGGAGCAAGTTGACCAGCACGCCGTCAGACTGTGAGTGTGAGGACCCAAAGATACTGGTCAATTTTAGAACCACCGAGGGTCTTGTTTAACGGGAACAGAAGCTGGGGCTCCTGGGTGGCTCAGTCCGTTGAGTGTCCGACTCTTAATTTTGGCTCAGGTCATGATCTCATGGCTCGTGAGATCAAGCCTCATGTCGGGCTCTGCACGGATAGCACAGAGCCTGCTTGGAATTCTCTCACCCTCTCTGTCCTTCCCCTGCTCTCTCTCTCTCTCTCAAAATAAATAAACTTAAAGAAAAAGAAGGGAACAGAAGTCTATACTACGGACAGTGGGCTACCTTGTGGCCCCGAGGAAGCCGCAGGCCTTCGGGAAAGGATGTAACCAAGAACCTGAACACTGTCAGAACTTTCCGGCATTCAGCTCTGCCTTCTTATGACATCTCTCTGTCCCTCCCTCATTTTTATTCCCCTCCTTCTCCCAAGGGCTTCTCTGTGTCCCAGTTTCAGGGAACACGGCTGATATGGCTCTTAAATACGACAGCCAACTCCTGCAAAAGACTGATTTCTCCTTCTCTGTTCTAGTTCCAAAATGTCCCACAGAAAAACCGTAAGTCATTACGTCACTCGCTTTGGCCAGGTGTTCACTTCTGGACCGACCGGCTGTGGCAGGGAACGCACGCTTCGGGGAAGGAACCGAAATGGTCTCTATTCAGTGACAAGCCAGTCCCAGAACTGACGGGACGGTGGCCAGAGGTCACACGGACACTGCCACTCGCAAGGTAATGGTGTGGACGTGTAGGGGGTGTTCCAGAAGGAAGGACCCACGAGTCAGAAGAGGAATGGGCTTCGAAGTGGAGGAGGAGGAGAACACAAGATGAGCCGGGAAGGCGGGCAGACGATCATGTGGCGGGCAGACTTGGGCTGTTCCCAGCGCGTGACATGGGCCCAGGGCACAGGCCACCTGGGTGGGAGAGGCCTGGTCAGATTTCGGGGTGGGGGGTGGGGTTGTGTTTTTGACACTGGCTGAATTTTTATTACTTTTGTGTACAGAAAGCTCAACAGCGTCCACTCAGCCCGGTTCAGTGGCCAGTGTTTTATCCTTTGCCTTTTCCAGCTCAGCCCGTGAGCCGGCGGCTCGGGACGCGGGACGTGGACACCCAGTGGTGGCGGATCCCATCCCGTCTCCCGCCACAGCTGGTCCTGATCGCCTCCAGCAGCCCAGCCAGAGCGCCGCTGTCTCCGGGCTGACCTGTGAGACCGCGGCAGGGGTGCGGGCCTGCCTGTGGACGGGCCGCCCGGCCTGCCTTCCCCTGGACCATGCAGGGCTCTGCAGACACGAGCCACAGGAAGACAGCGTGCTCAAGGGGGCCCCCATCATGTGCTGCCAGTGCCGGGGGAAGCTTTTTCCCTCCCCCAGGGTGGCGACGGGCTCCACCCCTGCTCGAGGGTCAGGGGGCTTCTCAGGGGGGCATCCGGGCCCACTGCCTCTGCGTCTTCTCCTGCTTTGTCTCTGGTCTGTGTGTGGGGGCCACCTGCCGCAGGTGAGTAGTGGTTTGGGGGCCCAAGGCCCGATCCTTAATCGCAGGAGATGCTTTCAGACTCGATTGCAGCCGCCGGCCGTAGCGGGGCCGGATGACAAAGCGGGGGAGTCCCTTTGGAGCTGGATGTTTTATCTTTTGGCATCTTGGACAGCTGGAGGGAGAGTCAGATTTCTGCCTGGATTGCGTCGTCCCATCGTGGACGATGAGTGTGTGACAGATCAGACACAGGGGACGCAACTCCAGCGCGATTCTCCGGCCTGGGCGAGTGCCGGTCCAGGGTGCTCCCTCTGGGGTTGTGCTCCCAGTGCTGTGCTTTGTTCTCTTTTTCCGCCCCACCTCCCTGACCCTGCAAATGCTTGGGGCCCTGGGGGCTGTCTTCTTCACCCAGGGGTCACAGGCACACTCACTGTTCTCTTTGTATCAAACAAGGTGCAAACTGTTTCCTCACCACCAGCGTGACTTGTTCAGCCTGTGTGGCTCTTAACCCCAGGGTGGCCTCCAGCAGGTGTCACTCCCCAGAATGAAGTGAAATGGGCAAGACTGGAAAAGCTGGAGAGAGTAGGGGGACAACCCAGAACCCCAGGCTGAGCCGGGAGGGAGCAGAGCACAGGGAAGGAAGGACACGGCTGTGTGATGACTTCTGCTTGTCAACCTCCTTCCTCCGTCTGCACCAACACCCATCCGGCTGGGGTCCCGGATGCGTACACATGATAATTTGTTAAGTCCCTTTGTAAAAACTATTCCTGGGGCACCTGAGTGGCTGAGTCAGTTGTGTCCAACTCTTGATTTCAGCTCAGGTCAGGATCTCAGAGTCATGGGATCGAGCCTCACATAAGCTCTGCGTTGAGCACGGAGCCTGCTTGGGATTCTCAATCTCTCTCTCTCTCTGCCCCTCTCCCCTGCCCATGCTCTCTTTAAAATAAACAATAAAATAAAAGCTACATGCAAAAAAGGATCGCTAAGCTCAAAGGTTTTTCACAAACCGAACAGATTCTACCTGTGGATCCAACACCCAAATCCAGAAGCAAGATTACAGGAACCCAAGGGGTCCCCTCCCTGCCTTGTCACTAAAAGCTGTAAAGATGAGCCCAGCCTTTGCTTTTAACAGGACGGGTTGGGTTTTGCCTGGTTTTACGCTCTATGTCTGTAAATTGATTCCTATGGCGTATTCTCTCTTGTCCAGCTCCTCTGGCTGAACGTTGTGTAGGTGGTGTTCACCCACATTGTAGCAGGAAGTTATAGGTCATCTCCGTTCTGCTGGGTGGGGACGCTACATCTGATCCATGCTCCTGGCTGGTAGCTTCCTGTCTACGATTACCGTGAACACTGCTGCTGTGGCCCGTGTATCAGCTGCGAACGTGGACGGTAGTACGAAATGCCTTCTTCCTAACCTATTAATTTTTCAGCATCAAGGAATAGATCAAGGTGTTTAACCAGGGCTGGATAGATGGAAAGAAAGAACAGAAAGGGAGAGAAAGGAAGAGTGAGAGAGAAAATAGAATGAAAGAGAATAAAACTCTGCGTCAGGACAAACGAATTCCGTGGCAAGATCACAAAACGGCAGAATTGCCTTCATTTCCGTGGGACGCTCTGTCCGTAAATGCGTTTCCTTCCCTCACCCCAACTTCACACAACAAGAGAACAGCGCAATGTTTCATTCAATCCATGGTCATTAACACCACGGTCACACTTCCATCGGCGTCTGCCCGTATTACCACTTTTGTTGGACAACAAATCCAGAATTTAATTATTCATTTTGCTGAGAGAGACCCTGTCGTGTTTTAAATTGCCCCCCTCCCCACTCGCCCATTTCTTTATATCTCCACATACATTTGCCTTTGAGATTGGCATCGAGCCTATTCATGATCCAGGAAACAAAAACAATCTCTATATGAGGCAACGCACTGTGGGTCCTCAGAGTTTGTCAGCCACACACACACTCGGTTTTCCACTGTAAGAATTTTCTACCTTATTAGAGTTGGCATCCAGCCCGCATCTGAATTGTGGAAAATAACACTTCGAAGATAAACCGGCAGAGCGCTGATGACCTTGCCATCTGCATGAATTATTTTAACTTTGGAGTCTAATGAAGGATGTAGTAGCAAATGTTGCATTCCTGTCTCGTGGCTGTACCCGTGGCCGTGCTTCCTGTTTCCTGCTTGAAATAAAGGTGGGGAGTATGGCGGGGGGGGGGGGCAGCTAGGGCAGGACATCAGTCAGGGACTGGAACGTGACAACGGCATCACTGCAATTAGGAGGCAGGTGGGGACCCAATGTGCAGTAAACGCCGTCAGCCCCGCCATTGAGTCTCTCTGAACACTGTAGTGATGATGAGAATTTAGGAGAAAAGTTCTGCCAACAAGCCCAAAGAATCCTTCTACATCATTGATCGGTTCTTTGAAGAGGTTAATGTTTGATTTGAAAAGCTTTGCATTTAAAAAAACATTTAATGTTTATTTTTGAGAGAGAGACAGAGAGAGCGAGCATAAGCAGGGGAGGGGCAGAGAGAGAGAGAGGGAGACACAGAATCGGAATCAGGCTCCAGGCTCTGAGCTGTCAGCACAGAGCCTGATGCGGGGCTCGAATTCACAGACCACAAGATCATGACTCTGAGCTGAAGCTGGATGCTTAACCGACCGAACCACCCAGGCGCCCCGAAAAGCTCTGCATTTTAAAGTAGCTTTCAGCCCAGGAAAGAGCACTCGATCGGGAGCCCAAAGACCTATGTGCCAGTCTAGTCTCTGCCACCTCTTAGCTGTTTGACCCTGAGCAAGTCACAGCCTCTCTGGGCCTCTGTGTCTTCACCGATGAGTCCCAAATAAATAAGACGATCAATATGAAAGTGTGCTCTCTAAACGGTTCAGTCCTGCTCTCTGCCAACGAATTAAGCTTGTGACAAGCTATTTCCCTGGGGAAAGCAAGTCTTCCAGAAATAACGTGCCAGCTAATAATATAAATGTTTGTGCTCTGTCCTTCTGTTAATTTCTCTTTTCTGCTTGTGGCTTCTGGGCCATGTGGAAGGTCCACATGCCCATATAGGTGAGCCGTCCGGAAACACAGATCTGTCCCCACAACGATCGTGGCTTGATTGCTCTACAGTGAGAGGGTATGAGTTCGGTGGGCGGTGTGAAACACAGGAGGACGAAGCAGGGCCCCTGGGCCTCCAGAATATCCATAAACATTTTTTTTTTTTTATGGAAAGATAAATTGGAAGACAGAAAAAAAAATTAGCCTCTTCTCCCTTGGAAGGCTGATGAGCCTGCGGGGACACTCTGCAATGGGGTAAGGGCTCTGGGAAGGCCTCTCAGCTCTAAGAGACCCTGCAATTTCTAAGAACCAAAGACCCCCCGCCCCATCAGACCTTTTCACTCAAACGGAACCAAGATGGGATGAGCTTTTCTAACATTTAGACGGATGAGCATGTAGGTATCTAGTCGCTTTTCTAGTGCCAGGGGGTGGATGACCTTGGACAGCATTGGGGGCCTGAGAGCTGGGAGAGGAGTGGAATGAACTGAGGGGACAGAAGGGCTCCATAGAAAGCCAGGGGTAAGAGCTACAGACTCTGTCCTCAAGGAGGTCAGTCTAATGAGGACCGAAAACATAAGCCAAAAGTAACGTGAGTTAAAGTGTGCAAACATATGCAACCCCGCAAATGATGAGTCTGCTTTGCTCATTTTCTATGTGGGAAAACAGGCCCAGAGGGTGAGTCAGTGATTTGTCCAAGGTCATTCAGCTGGTGGCAGGGTCACACCAAGGATCCAAGCCTCCCACCCCCTCACCTCCCCCCTTCCCTTCCTGCCTCTCTCTCCCCAGAAAGGCTGCTGGTTATTTGGCACTTTAATGTGCCAGCCCTGTGCTAAGTGTGCACATGGGTATCTCCTATGACCACATGGTATGAAACGAGAAATTAATGACCTGAAGAAAACGGAAAAATTCATAAATATGTGGAGGTTAAACAACATGCGACTGAATAACCAAGGGATCAAAGAAGACATCGAAAAAGAAAACAAAAAATGTCTTGAGACAAACCAAGATGGAAATACAGCATACCGAAATTTGTGGCACACAGTAAAAGCAGTCCTAAAAGAGACATTCATGGCAATAAGCGCCTAACTCAATAACAGAGGAAAAGTCTCAAATAAACAACCTAAATTATACCTCAAGGAACGAGGAAAAGAACAAAGCCCAAAGTTAGTAGAAAGAAGGAAATAACAAACAGCAGAGCAGAAATACATGAAATAGAGAGTAAAGAGAAAATAGAAAAGATCAATGAAACTAAGAGCTGGTTCCTTGAAAGGATAAACAAAATGGATGAGCCCTTGGCTAGACGCACCAAGAAATAAAGAGAGAAGACTCAAATAAATCAAATCAGAGGGGCTCAGTCAGATAAGTACCCAACTCTTGATTTTAGCTCAGGTCATGATCTCATGGTTCATGAGAGACAGCCACATCGGGCTCTTCACTGACAGCATGGAGCCTGCTTGGGATTCTCTCTCTCTCCCTCTCCCTCTGTCCCAACCCCCCCCCCCCCCGCCAAGAATAAATAAATAAACTTTAAAAAATCAGATATGAAAGAGATGCTACAACTCATACCACAGAAATACAAAGGATCATAAGAGACACTATGGATAGTTACATGCCAGCAAATTGGACAGCCTAGAAGAAATGGATAAATTCCTAGGAATGTATGACCTACCAATCCGACTGAATCATGATGAAATAGAAAATCTCAACAAACTGATTACTGGTAAGGAGATTGAATCAGTAATTAAAAACTTCCCAACAGGGGCACCTCGGTGACTTGGGTAAGCATCCAACTGCAGCTCAGGTCATGATCTCATGGTTCATGAGTTCGAGCCCTGCGTCAGGCTCTGTGCTGACAGCTCAGAGCCTGGAGCCTGCTTTGGACTCTGTGTGTCCCTCTCTCTCTGCCCCTCCCCTGCTCACACTCTGTCTCTCTCTCTCTAAAAAACAAACATTAAAAAAAATTTTTTAAAAGATACTTCCCAATAAACAAAAGTCCAGGAACCAGTTGGCTTCACTGATGAATTCTACCAAATATTAAAAGAACAGTTAATACCAATCCTTCTCAAACTCTTCAAAGAAGTAAAAGAGGAGGGAACTCTTCCAAACTCATTTTATGAGGTCAGCATTACCCTGATACCAGAGCCAGACAAGGATGCCACAAGAAAAGAAAATTACAGGTCAGTATCCCTGATAAACATAGATGTACAAATCCTCAACAAAATATTAGCAAACTGAGTCTAACAACACATTAAAAGGATCACACGCCATGATCAAATGGGATTTATTCCAGGGATGCAAAGATGGTTCAACATCCACAAATCTTGTGACATACCACATTAACAAAATAAAGGATAAAAATCATATGATCCTCTCAATAGATGCAGAAGAATCATCTGACAAAATTCATCATCCATTTATGATAAAAACACTCAACAACATGGATATGAAGGGAATGTACTTCAACATAGTAAAGACCACCTATGCCAAGCTCACAGCTAGTATCATACTCAATAGAGAAAAACTGAAAACTTTTTCTGTAATAGCAGGAACAAGATAAGGATGACCACACTTCCTACTTTCATTCAACATAGCATTAGGAGTCTTAGCCACAGCAATTAGGCAAGAAAAAGAAATAAAGGGGATCCAAACCAGAAAAGAAGTAGTAAAACTGTCATTATGTACAGATGACATTATACTCTATTTATAAAACTCTAAAGACTCCACCAAAAACCTGTCAGAGCTAATAAAAAAATTCAGTAAAGTGTCAGGACACAAAACCAACATACAAAAATCGATTGCATTTGTATATGCTAATAAACCGTCAGAAAGAGAAACTAAGAAAACAATCCAATTTCAACTGCATCAAAAAGAATAAAATACCTAGAAGCCAATTTAACCAAGGAGACAAAAGACCTTTATATTGAAAACTACAAGACATTAATGAAATAAATTGAAAAAGACACCAATAAATGAAAAGATATTCTGTGCTCATGGGTTGGAAGAATCAGTCTTGTTGAAATGTCCACACAACCCAAAGCAATCTACAGACTCAGTGCAATCTTTCTCAAACCCCAATGGCATTTTTCTTTCTTTTTCTTTTCTTTTCTTTTTTTTTAACGTTTATTTATTTTTGAGACAGAGAGAGACAGAGCATAAATGGGGGAGGGTCAGAGAGAGGGAGACACAGAATATGAAACAGGCTCCAGGCTCTGAGCTGTCAGCACAGAGTCCGATGCGGGGCTCGAAGTCACGGACCGCGAGATCATGACCTGAGCCGAAGTCAGATGCTTAACCGACTGAGCCACCCAGGTGCCCCTCCCAATGGTATTTTTCAAAGAAACAGAAAAAATAATCCTAAAATTTGTATGGAACCACAAAAAATCCAAACAGCCAAAGAGATCTTGAGAAAAAAGAATAAACCTGGAAGCATTATGCTCCCTGATTTCTAACCATATTATCAAGTTGTAGTAATGAAAAAATACGGTATTGGCATAGAAGCAGATATGTAGATGAATGGGACAGAATAGACAGCCCAGAAATAAACCTAAAAATTTGTAGTCAATTAATTTACAGCAAAGGAGCCAAGAATATCGAATGAGGAAAGGACAGTCTCTTCAATAAGTGATGTGAAGAAAACTGGACAGCCATGTGCAAAAGAATGAAACCAGGTCGTTATCTTACATTATATATAAAAATTAACTCAAAATGGATTAAAGAGTAGGGGCACCTGGTGGCTCAGTCAGTTAGGCATCCGACTCTTGATTTTGGCTCAATTCATGATCTCACCGTTCATGGGTTTGAGCCCTGCATTGGGCTCTGTGCTGACAGTGTGGAGCCTGCTTGGGATTCTCTCTCTCTCTCTCTCTCTCTCTCTCTCTCTCTCTCTCTGCCCCTCCCTTGCTTGCACACTCTTTCTCTCTCTCTCTCTCAAAATGGAAAAAAAAAAGAGAGGGAGAAAGCCAAACCATAAGAGACTGTTAAAAACTGAGAATAAACTGAGGGTTGATGGGGGTGGGAGGGAGAGGAGGGTGGGTGATGGGCATTGAGGAGGGCACCTGTTGGGATGAGCACTGAGTGCTGTATGGAAACCAATTTGACAATAAATTTCATATTGAAAAAAATGGATAAACTTTAAAAAAAAATGGATTAAAGATCTGACCATAAGACCTGAAACCATAAAATTCTTGTAAGAAAAAAAATCATAGGGGATAAACTCCTTGGTGATGATTTTTTTGATCCAACACCAAAAGCAACAAAAGTAAAAATAAACTATTGAGACGACATCATACTAAAAATCTTCTATGCAGCAAAGGAAACCATCAATAAAATGAAAAGACAACCTATGGAATGGGAGAAAATATTTGCAAATCATCTATGATGAGGGGTTAGTATCCAAAATATATAAAGAACTCACGCAACTCAATAGCAAGAAAACAATCCACTCTTCAAAAATGATCAGAAGATTGGAATAGGCATTTTTCCAAAGAAGACATCCAGGTGGCCAACAGATACATCTGTGACAAGATGCTCAACATCACTCATCATCAAGCAAATGCAAATCAAACCACAGCAAGATGTCACCTCACATCTGTCAGGATGGCTAAAATTAACAACACGGGAAACACCAGATGTTGGTGAGGATGCGGAGAAAAAGGAACCCTTATGCACTGTTGGTGGGAACGTAAATTGTTGCAGCCACTGTAGAAAACAGTATGGGGGTTCCTTAAAAACTCAGGGGCGCTTGGATGGCTCAGTTGGTTAAGCGTCCTGATTCGGCTCAGGTCATGATCTCATGGTCCATGAGTTTGAGCCCTGTGTCGGGCTCTGTGCTGACAGCTCAGAGACTGGAGCCTGCTTTGCATTCTCTGTATGCAACGGAATATTATTCAGCCATAAACAGAATAAAACTTACCACCTGCAACATCATAGATGGACCTTGAGGGCATTACACTAAGCGAAAGAGGTCAGCTAGAGAAAGACACATACTGTATGATCTCTCTTATAAGTGGAATCTAAAAAAAAAAAAAAAAAAGGAAAGAAAAAGACCAGCTCAGAGATACAGAGAACAGACTGGAGGTCGCCAGAGGCAGACAAGGCTGGGGCGGGGGTTGGGGGGGTGGGGGGGATCAAAAGGTAAAAAGAGAAAGGCTATTGTGTTACAGCCATTATACAACTGGGTCTCTTTGTCAGCTGTTGCCTATCCAAACTCTCACAATGAGATGCACCTTAAAGTGGTTAAGTAACAGACTCAAGACGGCACGGCAATGCAGTGATTTGGTCATGGCTTTTTCCGAGATCCAAACTGCAAACCGCTGGTCTGCAAAGTGGAGCCCAAGAGAACCCAGTGTTCGAGAGGACAGGGTTTAAATATGAAAACTCCACTAATGTTTTGTATTTTGCATAATTTTTAGATGTATGCATTGTACCGGCACAGCTGTATACGGACATAATCTATCAATAAAGATATGTACCTCTTTTGGTGATACGTGTCTGAAGTTCTGTACCGATGGGCAAACTGGCGAAAGAGCTGGGCTGAGTGGTCCTCACTGGGAAGGGGAGGTGGACGCTCGGTGGTGGTTTTGCCCCCGTGGTCCAGGAGCCGTGGCTCGGGCTTCCTTACGAATCGCTATTTGTCAGCAGGCTCTTCGATCCCGTCTGTAACACTGTGAGCCTTGCTTGTGCGCGTGCTCATTTGGGCTCACGCCTGTGCTTCTGCGAAAGCGATCCCCCTGCAGCACTGAACCCGACCTTGCTGACACACGTAGGTTCCTCGTGGGCCGGACTGCTACAAATCCTTGCAATTCTTCTGAGTTTCTTACGTGCTGCCCGGCCTCTTCATGGTCAAGAGTTCCAAACGGGCACCTGGAAGTCACGGCCATCCTGTTTGCACGCTCTTCTGCCCCAGGCTTCAGCTTTAGGGGACTTTTCCAGTTATCGCTGCCTAAGAAGCTCCCCCAAAACTCAGGGTCCTAAAACAACATTTATTTTACTCTGCAGTCTGGCAAGGCCGGGTGGAGGAAGCTGGTCTCTGCTCTACTCGGCTTCAGTGAGGATGGTCTGGAGCTGGCGACTGGAATCCTCTGAGGGTGCGGGTACGTGTTTGGTGGTTAATGCTCGCTGTCAGCGAGTCTAACACGACAGCAGCGACACGTGGCCTCCGCATGTGGCTGAGCCCCAAAGGCAAGGGTCTTGAGAGACAGAGTGAGCCGGATAGGAGTCATCCCACCTTCCATGACCTTGGGAGTCCCTCTCCCACCATAGTCTAAAATTGAGGCAGGTGCAAATTCCACCCAGCCCTGACCCCCAGCCCAATTTCAAGTGGAGGGAAAACAGACTCCACCTCTGGGTTGGGGGGGGGGTGCGGTGGTGATGCTCTGGGAGCATGCGTAGAAGCAGAGATATCCCCGTGCCTTTGGGGGAAAATGCATTCGGCCACAGAGATCTCGCGACGGTGATGTTGTGGGCTCTCCCCGTCAGGAGACTCCTTTTCTTTCCATTTCTAATCATGATGGGAGTAGTTAGGGCTACCTCAAATTGCAAACCTCCGGTTTCTTGTTCTTTGACTGCTACGTTTAAAATTAAAACAAAAATTCTCCATCATTTTATGGAGAAAACAGAGCACACATTCATATGGTTTCATAACAAACATTGTTTGTCGGGAGTAAAATAAGATTCTCATTGTTTATGCCAGAAGAGTGTATTCTTACATTGATACGTGTTCTGACACTGGTAGGAGACATGATTTTTCAAGAGCTTTCAAAATAAATTCTTCTCTTGCCGTCTTCGCACACATTTCCATCTGTTCGTGGCTGACACGGGAGGCGGTCCAACTTCCTTCAAGGTCATTTGAAACAAACTTTTGTTGCACGGCAGTAAACACTGTCACTTGGTAACAGACTTGTAGAATTTTTGGACGGATGCATTTCGATGCACTTCACCCGCCGGCCGTCTTGGATCTGCCTACGGCTTCCCGCTGGCAGCGAGGCAGCTACGGCTGCGAGAGTGAAATCTTGGAAGAGCAGGAAAACCTAAACTAATTAACCCGTGAGACATGTTCAAGGTTGGCCAGCCCCACCGAATTTGCCTCAACGGTAAAGCCTGGACCTCGCTCTGAGCCACAAAAGGGCACGAGCTTGGACGTGAGCCGCTCGCCTGGTGTCACGCACGATCCGGCTGGTTCATCTCCCCGGATCATACGTCCTGTTCTCAATTTCACTGTTTCCAGCTCCTGCCCCCCGCAGTCCCCTGGCCGACCTGTCCTCTGACACTGCCGGTCCCAGTTCAACAGGCTTCCACGGCTATCAATTAAAATCTACACTTCTTCAAGCACGGGGGAGAAAATCTGTCCCTGTATCTGGCTCCGAGTCTCTTTTCTTCACCTGTCCCAACCCCACCTGCTTCTCGGGATCTAACGGAAGTGCTCCCGGGCAGCCTGCCCTGATCCCCATGGCCGGAGGGGACGGTCCTGACTCTGGGCCCTCACACTTACCCTCTCTACCTCGTGTGCCCACCGCTCAGGAACACGTCGTTTCACTCTTCAGCCCGGAGCTCCCTGTGGACAGAGGACCCTGCGGACGTCATCAGAGCATCCCACTCCCTCCTCCCGACACCTCTGTTCCAGGCACGACGCCATCCCTTTCCACGCGCACAGCACTGCTCCCACCAAACAGACCCTTCCACGGGGACGCCACTGTGCCTCTTGGAACGCGCCGGTCCTTCGCCCTGGGCTAAATCCCAGGTCCTCCCCGAGGCCCTCCCACCCTCGTGACACTTCTGGTGTCAGCGTTGTGTACGTGTCCTCCACCATCGAAAGCTGACAGGTGAAACTTCTGTGGCTTTGATGAAAACATGTCACTTTATGCCATTTTGAAAGATCTGTCTTGCTTCGCTCGCTCTCCTGGATCCGCCAAGCCCTGTCAGCAGACGCCCCGTGGCCCCACCCATTGCTCTGGGGCCCTGACCCCTGGGGGGGCATGTCTCTCTCTGCTTCAAGGGCCGGGCAGGGCTTGGAATTAACACCCCCCTGGAGCTGCCCTCAATGGTCACAGACAGGAGTCCCTGTACAAGTACTTCAGACCCCTCCCCCTTCGGGGGTCTTTTCTAAGGAGCCTGTTTTACATTATCATCTGAGCTTCCCAGGGATTAGCTCGGGACGCTCACAAAGGAGGCTGCTTTGCTCCCCCATCTCCTCACTAAACCCTGGCCCCCTGCTCCTCAGGTCGGCTTTGCGCCTCAGAGCCCTCATCTCTGGTCCCCTTCTGAGGGGCCCAAACTAGGACACCACGTGTTGACAAAGACCTGCCCATGAGAAGCTATCTATTTCTCGGTCAGGCTTTCTGTGTAACAAAGACGACCCACCCCCCTCCTCTCTGCAGGTGCTTTTCCTTCCCTGGACTGCTCTGACCGTGACCTCCAGCTCACATTTGGGCATGTAATCTGGGACCCGCCGCCCAGATCTATCCTCCACTCTGCCGACTTACATCTTTGCGAAATCCCCTGCCTCAGATCTCCCCCTCCCCGCAGGGAGCAGACCGCGATCCTTGGCTCGGCACTGGAGGCCCCTCACATGCCCTGCTCAGGCCTGCCCTTCTGGCCTCACAGCCTCGTCTGCACTCAGCCTGTGGGGAACAAGGAAGCTGTCTCCTGGGAGGTCCCCACTTCCCGGCAGACATCACCTGGGGTTGTGAGTATTGGATGAGCTGACTTGCCACCTGCTCCGGGAAGTTTCTCTGGCCGGGGACAGGACTTCCTCCTCTGTGGACAGAACTCTGGAACAGCCCTGCTCTGACCACCTGTGTCCCGGATCTCGTCCGCCGTGTCGCAGCGCCCCGCGGTCTGCAATCACAGAACCACCATCGGCCCCCAGAGGAAGTACGACCACGGCGGTTCCAGACCCGCGGGGCTTCTGGAGCCCGCCTGCGCGGGTTTGAATCCCGGCTCCGCTGCTTAGCTGCTCTGTCGCCTAAGGTCTCTGTGCCCGCTTCCTCTGCTGAAAGATTTGGACGGTAACGGAACCCAACTCACAGGCTCGTTGTGAGGTTCACATGATGCGAAATGTAACATGATGAACGGCGTCTGGTACACGAAGCACCTAAGAGACATTCACCATTACTAGGAATTACTAGAAACAGTATTATTATCAGTATCGGTATTATATTCCGGAGCAGAGGTCCCCGAAGGGGGACCTGCATTTGTAAAGCTGTTGAGAAAGGGAATCCCCCAAACCTACGAGCTAAAACTTCCTCGAGATGCAGACTGGAGGAAACTAAGGGGGCATGAGAGTTAAATGCAGGATCCTGAACCAGAAAAAGGACATCTGTGGGCTAATTTGCAAACTCTGAGTAAGATCTGTGGCTGATTAACTGTACCGCGTCAGTGTTAATTTCCTGGCCTAAGGTTAACTCAGAACAAAACGCTGTAAAACTTTTCCTAGGACAGAGGATCGAAGGGCTCCCCTGGTGAGCGCCCCTGCCCGGTGACCGCCCAGCGCGGAGCCACTCCAACATGGAGGGGCAGGCTCCCTGGGAAATCTATATGTGCCCGGTAGGCAGGGCCATTTAGTCCTGTGTGGCTCCCGCAGGACCTGGCGGGCACACGCAGGCTCAATAACAGATGGCATTTGTTTAAATGAATTTAATCAGCCCTTCCCTCTGAGCGCTCCCGAGACCGCTTTCAGTAGATGTCCTCGGAATATTGACCTCTTCCCCAAGATCTAATGGGTCTATTTCAACTCGCTACTGACCTCAGAACACAGAAGAGCACTTTGGACCCCTCCCCGCCCCACCTCCTCCTATACTTATGCGGCTCACCTGGAGAGACTTCTAGAAGAAAACTGAAAGCAGAATGTTTAGTTACCAGTTTCTTTTCAGTGCTGCAAATCATCATAGCCTCAGCGGAGACAGGAAATATTCCTTTAGAAAAACACGGGGCCGCCTGGGTGACTCAGTCCGCTGAGCGACTGACTTCGGCTCAGGTCAAGATCTTGCAATTAATGAATTCGAGCCCCGCATCGGGCTCTGTGCTGACGGCTCGGAACCTGGAGCCTGCTTCGGATTCTGCGTCTCCCTCCCTCTCTCCGCCCCTCCCCTGCTCACACTCTGTCTCTCTCTCTCAAGAATAAATAAACATTAAAAAAGAAAAAAATAAAGAAAAACTCGGACTTAACGTTGTGGGAGGCAAGAAGATTGTGCCATCAATGCCACTGACCATTCCAGGAGGCGCGTCGGTGGCCTGGAGCGGGAAGCGCTGACGAAGGGGGACAGGGAAAGCGTTCTGACCACATCATGTGGCCCCTAAAAGCAAGCCCTGGGGCCCTGGAGGAGGAATAAAGAGGTCACCACCGTCACTCAAGCGGTAAGCTGCAATCTAGGGTTTTATCCCTGGAAACGCAGGGTGCAGGGTGAGCAGCTGCGTATGAGGTCGGCGTCAGAGAAGCCCCCTCACCCACGTGGCCACGTCCGACCACACTCCCCACTCGTCTGTGTCAGAGAAGCTCTCTGGGCTTCAAATGGGCGTCTTTTTTGGGCCCGTGCCCTTGCCTCGAACTTGATCCTCTCAACAGATTTCCCGCCCATGCTCCGCCCCAGGGCCTCTCAGCCCCCGCGCACGGGATCTGACGCCGCTCGCCGCGTTCCAGCATCCCAGTCACATGGCGAAGGGTGGACGTGGGTGAACCAGCGTCTGTGACCTGGTGGAGGAGGAGACAGTGTCCATCGCGATCTCCAGAAGGGAGTACACTGCCCGCCTTTCGGCACGTTCGTGCAACACCCCTGACTCTTGTACCGACTCGGGTGCCAAGGGGCCAGATGAGCGACGTGACCCAGAGGCAGGCGGAGCCGGGTCCCTCGAGGTCAGGCGAAGAGACAGCGGCAGCAGAACGCCACCGTGACTGCCACCAAAGCCCACAGGTAACCCCAGTCTGCCAGGCTAGGGCCCCGTGCTCGACGGGGAAGCCCAGAAGAGGCATCCGGAATTGAAGGGGGACCGTGATGGCTTTCACACCGCCCTACAGGGGTGACACGAAGGGGGCCCCAGACCCAGCGTCCGCGCTGCAGGCCCCGGGGCTCTTCTCCCAAAGCAGCCGGCACCCTTCCGGGACAGCTTCGCGATGGCCTCCCTCCTGCGTGGCGCCCATCACAGCCTCTTACCGCCACGCTGTCCTCTTGAGGAACGCGGAATTTACCGAACGCTTCCTGTGCTTTAATATCCTGACGTGAATGGGAGCATAAAGGCAGAGGGCACTCAGCTGAGAGCTCTAACGGCTGCCCACCTGGAGAGACGGGACCACGGGGAAGGCCAGCGTGACGCAGAGCACCTTCCTGAGAACGGGCACCCAGATCCCCCGTGGCCTCCTCTGAGCACTGGACACCCCCGTGAGCCCCACAGGTCTGACCCCTCCCTTTCCCCTTAGAGTAAAATCCAGACTCCTCACAAAATCCAGCTGGATGGCGAGCCCCTGGCTCCCCTCCCACCCCACAGGCCTCCCTGCCTCCCTCCTGACTCGGGGCCTCCGTGTTTGTTCTCTCCTCCGGCCAGAAGGTCCTTCTGCCCCTTGAATTCTGCAAGTCTCACCTCGGAGGACTCGGCCCCCAAGATGCCTTTCCGGAAAGTACTTCCCAACACCCCTGTGCCCCACCCCCCCACCACCCGGTCACTCTCGTGACAGCATGACGTGACTATTGAAGTAGTGTGCTTATGGGTACATTTAGCATTTTATGATCTGTCTCCCCAAGGTAAGCCGAAGTTCCGGGAGGGCAGGGCCGCCCCCCTGCGCAGTGTTTTAACAAACCTGTGACCCCGACGGTCACCTTGGGGGAATCTCAATGGGTCAGGCTCTGCTCACAGCACGCAGCTCGCCTGTGTGTGACAGAGTGACAGGGTCTCCCACGTAATGGGCACCCCAGGGCTCAATCGTGTCCATCAGAGCCCGGCGGCGGGCCCTTCCCACCTCCACCTCAACACGGACCCCCGCCAGCACAGGTACCCGCTGCCCATCCGCCAGGGAGAACTGTGCCAACGTCTCCTGGCCTTGCGCCTTCGCGGCCTCCACCGCCCGCCAGCCTCTGCGTCCGATGCCAACCCATCCTCTGTGGTCTTCCCTCGGCACAGCCACACCTGCTCCAAGGCTCCCTCCAGCCTTGGTCTGCAGGCGCCTGCTCGCGTAGGAGTCATGACCGCTCTGGGGCCCCCTCACTCGAGGAGAAAAGCCGCGAAAATAAGCCACTTAACGTGACGCTGCTGCTCAGTGCTCAGAGGGGAGGTGAGGGTCTCCTTCCTGACTCAGGAGATGCACCCGCTGCCCCCAGGGGAGCAGTGGATGCCCCACCTCTCACCCTGAATCTCATGAAGACGCTGAGTACTTCCCGCTAGGAGTCACCCCAGGGCCGGTGCACGAGACTGTTAAAATCGCAACTCTGTGCTTTGGTGTCGAGCCCAGAAACATAAATGGGGCGTCAGGGCAGGTGGACCCCGTTACCTGGCTGTTCCGCGTCCCGCCACAACTTGGGAGGATGCAGGTTTGTGAGTTCATGGACAGCACATCGAGAGGCAGGTCCCGGCCTCCCCGAGTCTGGGTGGAGCTAGCGATCGCCTGGACAGAGGGCGGCCGCGGCACGGTCACCCCGACACTTGCTCAGAAACGGCCCCTGCAGAACCTGCTGGTCCTTCCTGGGAGCCTGCAGCCCAGGGGCAGGTGAGAAGGTCCAGCTACCGTCAAGGACCAGGGAGGGACCCACCGAGGAGCCCCGTGGTCCCAGCCCCGTGCCTGCACATGGACCAAGAGCCCGCCATTACCTCACACACTAACTGACGCTGTGACAGTGATGAGGGACCACAAGGCAGGCCGAGGCCCAGCACAAGCTAGCATCCCCGGACCCCAGGTGGGATATGGGTGACATTCTTTCCTCAGGCACTCCAGGCTGCCCAAGGACAAAAGGGAAAAACAAATGGTTGAGATCAGTTTACACATATCTTGTTAGTAAATTACAAGGCAAAGGCGGTCTTATCAACGGCTTCATCCCTACAAACCTGTAGACTCAGTTTCCCGGAGCCCCCACATCACCCTCCCCTCCACAGGGATGGGGGAACACAGGCCAGAAGGAAACGGCGGCTGAAACCGAACATCCTCGTGACCTGCAGCCCGCGGACAAATGCTCGAGGCAAATACAGAGCAGAGCATTTGTCCAGGAGCCCCGCCCCTCCTGGTGGTAAGGCCTTAGTAGAGGGAAACAACTTTGACAGCAGCGAGGCCCCTGGTGTCTGCTGGGTCCTCTTTAGCGTATCAAGTCCTTCTAGAAACTCCTTTTTGCCTTTACCTCCCCACCTCCACAGTAGAGAAGGAGTCACTCCTCACGATCCCAGCGCAGCTCTTCCTGCCCACAGGTATGTCCCCGTGCTTCAATAAAATCACCTTCTTTTGCACCAACGATGTCTCGAGAATTCTTTCTTGACCTTCAGCTGCGAACCCCCATCCCCCCAAAACCCCATCAACAGTTCAGGGTCACAGGAAGGATTTGGGCCTTAATCTGAAGGCTTCAGGCCCCGGAGGGACGTAGCCAGAACTGTGCCCTTGAAGAGGTCTCTCTGGTCCCGGTGGGGAGCAGGGCTTTGCAGAGGGTGGATGGGAATTCAGGGAACATGCTGGAAGGTCCGCTTCTCACTGCGTCCCACGCCTTCCAGAAGGTCCCAAGGGCAGGAGAGCCCAGCAGGCCAGAAGGGCACTTGGGTCCACATGCTGAGCTCCACAGGGACACCCAGCAGGGACACCTGTCATGGCTCATTTCCCGGGAGAAAGGCTTTCTGGCTCACCGGTCACAGCCAGTGCTGTGGTCATGTGACATCTGATGGTCAGCGCTCTGCTGCTCTGAGCTGGGTGCCCAGAGGGGCAAGGCCCTCACTGTGTGTGTCGGCTCCTCCCAGGGCCGGCACAGACACGAGGGAAACACCCGGACCACAAGGTCCCAGCTTGCGCCCGCCGGGTCCATACCTGGATTCAGAGCCGTCTTATCTACGGGCTGTGCAGTAGGGCACCTGGGGGCACCTCTTCGCCCAGGGGACCTGGATGGGGCGGGGGAGAGCCCACAGGCTGGGATTATGGGGGCTGCCAGGAGGGGACGGGGGCTGCTGGGAGACTGGGACTCGGGGATCCACACCCTGAGAGGTGCTGCAGGGAGGGTGGAGGTTCTAGGGGCTTCTGTGTGACCCAGGAGCACACACACTGACCAGAGCAGGGGCCCTGTCCTCCTTCCTGCTTGGGGCCGGGTGGCCCTAACTCAGTGAAGTCTACACCCATCTCATGAGGGCAGGCAGCTGGGTGGGCCTCCCCCCACACAGGTGGGGTCGTGCCTGCATCAGAGCCCAGACAAGCTTCACGGGCAATTGGGAAGACATGAGATGGCTTCTGTGGGTTCTCATGAGAGCCTCCCCAGAAACTCCAGGAACAGCTTGGGGGGGGGGTCTTAACTAAGGCTGGGGTCTCTCCTTGTGCGGCTAGTGACACAGGTCAGGAAATGTCATCCCAGGGAAAGGCAGGGGTGTCAGGGAACAGCCAGGAGCCACACGATGTCCCCCTGACGAGACAGGAGCAGGAAAGGAAACACAGGGCTGTCTGGGCTCCCCCAGTGTGGGAGGGGGCTGAGTGCGAGAAGGCCCTCGGCCCCTTCTCCGGAGGACCAGCGCCCCCATTGCCCCTCGACGTGATGTTCTGTGATGTTCGGTTGACCGAGACTTACCGGTGGCCCCTGTAGGCAGCACAAGCCAGCAGGGGAGGGGACCAGATGGAGGCGGCGGTTCCAGGGGCTCCAACGGGAGAGTTCGCAGGTGACACAGGGAGACATGCCATTGCATCCGATCTTCACACGGGTTCAAAGACGCAGACATCGCACGTGCTGAGGGAGGACAATGCAGTTTAGAGTTTTGAACACGTTGCATGGGGCGCCTGGGGGGCTCAGTCGGTTGAGCATCTGACTTGGGCTCAGGTCACAATCTCACGGTTCGTGGGTTCGAGCCCCGCGTCGGGCTCTGTGCTGACAGCTCAGAGCCTGGAGCCTGCTTCGGCTGCTGTGTCTCCCTCTCTCTGCCCCTCCCCTGCTCACACTGTCTTTCTCTCTCTCAAAAAAAAAAATAAAATAAAAAAAAACATACGATCTGAGCAGTTGCTACATGAGATTCTCTGGGTCTCTGCTCCGTGAAACCTTGTTAAAATGACAGGACCACCAACTTGAGTGCTTGAGTCACCAGGCAGGGAGGTGGGGGCACTGAGCCCCACACAACCCACTCCCCCGCGCCCCTGCATGGACCAGGTCCTGATGTAGAGGAGCACAGAGAACTGGTCCGCAGGGCAAGCAGCTCCAAGCATGGGGGGCACATGGACACAAGACCAGACCAGGGGACCAAAGTGCAGGTTCCCCACCCCTGCCCTCAGACGTGCCCTGTGGGCATCTGGACCCTGCGTGTTAACTACCAGGCCGTCCTCCAGGTAATTCTGAGGCAAGTGATCCAGCAGACGGAGTTGGAGACGTGGTAAAACAGAACCCGCGGTTTTCAAACTTCCGTGAGGACGATCTCGTAAGAAACCAGCGTTATGGTCCCACATACAAGACCTTCACACTCGTACAAACACAACAGAAGCTTCCTGGGGCTCATCCTGTGCCGGGCCCTCATCTATTTTGTGCTGTTTTTATTCCATTTCTTTTTTTTAATTATTTTGAGTGAGAGAGCGAGGCGAGGAGGGACAGAGAGAGGGAGAGAGAAAGAATCCCAAGGAGGCTCCGAGCTGTCAGCACAGAGCCCGACGCGGGGCTTGAACTCACAAACCATGAGATCACGACCTGAGCGGAGATCCAGAGTGGGCGCTCAACTGACCGAGACCCCGGGCACCCCTGTTCCATTTCGTTCCTTAAATGCTGCCCTCGCCCCTAGTTGGCTACTGCAAACCGTAAACCGGGGGAAACCAGCAACACTGAAACGGATGATGCCCAGCTCTCCGCCCCCTTTACAAGAAAACCCCAACTAGACGTCCTGACACATGGCTGGCGCCCCCAGGGGAGTGGGCTCAGAGCCGGAGCCGAGGTCCCCAGAGAGTGGCAGCCGTGGGGCCGGAGCCCGGAGCCCAAGGAGCAGCTGTGTCTCCTCTGAGGTGCAGCAGCGGGGAGGGGGCGGGAGGCAGACCCAGCAGGTGGACCAGGCTGTGTCCTGTGACTCTCTCGCTGGGCCCTCGAGTCGTCAGCGGACTGAATGAGCCAAGCCAGTGCTTGACGGAGGGGCTTTTTTGCACCATTAAAGGAGCCCAGCTGCATTTCTGGTAAGAGGACGGTTCCAAGAGCAGCCTTGGTGGGGGTGGGGGTGGGGGGTGGCAGAGATGGGCCCCTGACCTGGGGTTTACTTTTTCTTTCTGGGTTAATCTGACAAAACTCTCACTTCACAGGCGGAAAGCTCTTCCTGTCATTTCAAAGCTAAGTTGGGACTGAGAACGAAGCTCACCGATCCCAGGGGTGTCTCCGGCCCCCTCTTGGGACACAGCACCCAGAGAGGAAGGCGCCCATCACCTTCCCCGAGGCCCCGGCCCCAGCTCGGGCTCCCCTGTCTGCTCCTTGCTCTCCTTTGGGGGTAATGGGGGTAGGAGAGGAGCTGCGTGTGGCACGCTGGGGTCTGTGTCTCTCAACAGGACAGTGTCCCCCTCCTGTAAGGGCACATGTCACAACAGCCACTCGCATATGAAGTCACAGAAACAAGGCCGCTGTGACCTTTGGGCTCACCTGGGGGGAAGGGACAGAAGGGGGAGGGCCTGAGCACCTGTCACCGAGTCCTGCCTGCTGGGGGGCAGGCACATGGCCTCCCTTCCGCGTCTCCCTGCAGGCTCACCGTGTCATACAGGCACTGAAGTCGAGGAGCCCATGCTTGAACAAAGGACACGGAGAGCAGTGACATCGAGCCACGGTGCAGTGACACTGACAACGGCTCGTTCCCCACCCCTGATGGAAGCCCCTGGGCACCACCTGACGGGGTTATTTTGGGTTCTTCGCAGCAAATAATTGCTCATTCTTCGGGCTGCACCCCACACTGTCGCGTCCGTGGTGTTTAGAACCGCACGTTTCATAAACTGGCATAAACACAAGTGACTTGGAAAAAAAACGGTAATTCTATTTATAATCTCAAATGAATCCGGTGGAATGTTGTTAAATTCCACCTGTTAAGGGTGTAGCGTGTCAGCAGAGACGGAGAGATGCAGACCCCGGGGCCACTGCGGCCAGCACCCAGGAGTGGAGAAAAGGGCAAAGTTACACTGGCCGCGTACGAACTGCCGACGTGAGCAATTGCTGAGGGGGACGTTACCGCCACATCAAAATCGTCCGTATGCTGCACAGACAGGAATGTGGATTTAAAAACGCTCCCTGACACACTGCTTCCTGGGCACCAATCCTCATTTCCCACGGGCGCTCCTGACCAGATCCCTTGGACTCCGGGGGACGGGGAAGAGCCACAAGGGGGTCCCGTCTCGTTGGCTCTCCTGGTCCCCAAGACGCAGCTTCCTGCGTGGCTCCTACAGACAACCCTCACGTTCCAGCTTTTCGAGTGGAACTCGAGTGGAACTGCACGCAGTCCAGACCCCCACGTGGCCTGGGCCAAAAGCACACAGCGTGCGGAGTGGAAAACCTTGCAGCCCCAGCTGCATCACCACGGGCCACGGTGTGGCTTGCGTGGGCCCTACGTGCTTTTGCATTTGTGAACCCCCTCCTCCGTTAAAACGTATTAAAAATTAGGGGCCCCTGGGTGGCTCAGTCGGTTAAGTTCCGACTTTGGCTCAGGTCACGATCTCACAGTCCACGGGTTCGAGCCCCACGTCGGGCTCCGTGCTGCCAGCTCAGGACCTGGAGCCTGCTTCCGGTTTTGTGTCTCCCTCTCTCTCTACACCTGCCCTGCCCATGCTCTCTCTCTCAAAAAGAATAAATGTTAAAAAAAAAAAAAATCATGTTAGTGTCTGTACAGTGACCCGAACTGTATTTCAACGAGCAAAATTACCACTTGGAGGGGGTAAGGGGCGCAGGGAACAGAAGTTACGTTACTGGAGTGACTTACTGTAGGTAAATGGATGTTGTGCTCTAGTTAGCGGATTTGTTTTCACTGGGGCTCATGGGGTCACCAACTCCAATGCAACTTTAGCTCTACTCTAGCACCGAGTAAATGAGTTAATTCCGTCAAACCTTGGATTGCTGTTCTGTGAGTGTTCCGCAAGACGAGCAAACGTTTCTAATAAACTTTAACTTGATAAACGAGCGATGTCTTGCGACACGAGTTGTACGTGACGCTGAACGTCACATGATCACAACTGAGCCGATGGTTCTTAAAATCCGCCTTGATATACGAGTGCTTTGGATTACAAGCATGTTTCTGGAACGAATGATGCTTGCAAACCAAGGTTTGACTGTTCATTGCAGACAGTGAGAGGGGTTTCTCACTGTTGGAGAAGAAACTCATAAATAAGAAAAGGGGGGGTGGTAGAATGAACCCTGTGTGGTGCTGCAGGGGACCTGGAGGTGTCAGCGTGGACTTGAGCTCATGGCCACGTGCACGCACACGCAGATGTGGGTATGGGTGTGGAGGAGCATATTCACGTTGTAGAAACTTCCATAAGACACACGTCCTAGGTCTGCTCACCGAGGAGGCTCACGTTGACCCCAGAGAAGGGAAACCCAGTGAGCATACCCCGTGCCTAGACCTTGATTTCCGAATTCATTTTCCAATCACAAGGCACGTCTCCTTGGAGAAATGGTTTGCTCCAGGGCTGGGGCACTGAGTACACGGGAGAAGCCGAGAGCATCTCGTGAGCCAGAAACCAAGCAGATGCTTCACAAAGATGAGGGAGGACTAAGGACAGAGGAGGCAGCTTGGAGCCGCTCTGCTGGCCAAATACGGGACAATCTGAACCACAAAACCACCATGGATTATAGCCAGTAAAACAAAAGAACCCACGAATCCACACCGACACAAATAAATAGATGGGGGGAAGGAGAAGCTTTCCCAACTCACAAAAGTATCACGGACAATAGGAAAGTCCCACTTGGAAAGCAGCACAGCGGAATCGCTTCAGGCCAGAACCACTCACAAGAGATGAATGCCGTGAGAGAAAGCACGAGAAACAGGATATTTACAGTTTCAAAGTGTTTGCCCACAAATACTTATCAGAAAAGACAACCACATTAACTTGACAATGGGTAAATCTGGCACATGATACTGTGAACACAGGATCAGAGCGAACCTCACTTGTAATAAAAACAGACATAAACTCAGCGTGTGAGAAGGGCGCCTGGGTGGCTCAGTCCATTAAGTGTCCAACTTCAGCTCAGGTCACGATCTCACGGTTCGTAGGTTCAAGCCCCATGTCGGGCTGTGTGCTGACAGCTCAGAGCCTGGAGCCTCCTTCGGATTCTGTGTCTCCCTCGCTCTCTGCCCCTCCCCCGCTCTGTCTGGATTTCTCAAAAATAAAGAAAAATGTTAAAATAAAATTTAAACTCAGCACGTGATCGTGGACTAGAACAAAACACGGGCAGTACACCTGGCAAACTGCATCAGGTCCTCCGTTAAAATCATAGGGATGTCGATGCATTACTTTTCCGACTGCACTGTGGTCAGGTAAGAGAAGGCCCCCGTGTTTAGGAAACACACTAAAATATAGAGCGGTCAGTACTTTCAAACATTTCAGAAAAATAATCGTGTCTGTGTGTGGGTGTGTATACGTACGTGTGTGTGCGTGTGCGTGTCTGTGCACGTGTGTAGGTAGAGAAGAAATGATAAAGCAGGTGTGGCAAAACGTTAACATGTGGGGAACCTAAGTAAAATCTACACGGGAATGCTTTGTACTATGTCTTTTCCAGGTCTGAAATGATTTCAAAATCGTTAAATCTAGGACGAACACTGGCTGCTCGTGTTAACCAAAGTCACCCTTTTGAAACATCTCAATTCAAATTGATTATAACGTAGCTTCTAATCTGACAAACAGCACATAACACGGTTTTAAAACTGACATGTGAAGGTAGTTTTTCTGGGACACTTGCCATCGCTTTAAGTTCGATAATGATAAATCACGGGACGTTTCTCTCAAGAAGCAAAGAATCATAGGGGCGCCTGGTGGCTCAGTCGGTTGAGCGTCTGCGTCTTGCTTTCGGCTCAGGCCACGACGTCACGGTTCGTGAGTTGGAGCCCTGCATCCGGCTGTGCGCCGACCACTCAAAGCCTGCTTGGGATTCTCGGTCTCCCTCTCTCTGTCCCTGCCCCTGCTCACTCTTGCTCTCAAAATAAAGAAATAAACTGAATAAGAAAGAAGCAAAGAATCATAGGTGGGACGCCTTTTGCTGAGAAGTTGTATCACAAACATTTCTCATATTCTGGACATATGGTGGGATATTCTGACATCTTAAAGCCTGTTGGGGCTGGGGAGGGACTGCCCCCTCTAGAGAACCAGTTCTTGGAGCAGCAGAGGCCCCCTCGTGCCTTTGATCTGCAGAGTGACAATGCGTGGCTGGGGGGGGACCTCCTCTGCCTCGACCATCCCGGGGCCACGTACTACTGGGGACATCCCGTAGCCCCCGGCCCATGGGCCTCAAACTGGCCGGCCCGTCCTCAGCTGTTCACCAGCCCTGCCTGCCTTTTCCTCCGGCCTGACGCTTCCTTCGCTCCTGTCTTGTCTCCTGACCGCCTGGTGTCTCACATGGCCCTGTGAGCCCGCGGCCTCCGCCGCCAGCACCTGGGAGCGTAACGGACTGTGCTCCTGAGCCTTCCCTCGGCCTCCTCTCACAGTCTCACCTGACCGATGACCCCATAAAGGGACACAGAATGCAAGTCAGGGCCATGCTGCGGCCACATTGTCTCCTAGTGACAGAGTCCCGGGTGGGACGAGACAGAAAGCCTCCAGTCTCATCAGGACCATGAGCCCTGCCTCTGGACGTCCTCCCAGGCCCCTTCAGGGCCTGCCACTGGCTCCCCACTCCCTTGCAGAGGCACACAGGGCACCAGGTGCCCTGTGGGGACTTGTGCCCGGGCGCCAGGCCCCAGCGCAGAGGGGCTCCCCACACTCCCGGCTTTGCCTGCTTCTGGTATATTCCCAACAAACAGGGCCTGCAGCTCCTTTCCAAAGTTCTGTCCCCAGGGAAGGAGGCGAGAAACGTCTGGAAACTGGCTCTCCTTTCTCTGTGCCCCTCACACCGGCAGTCCTGCACCAGTGACCAAGAGGCACAGAGAATGAAGTCTGGCTTCCTTGTCCCCGGGAAGGACCTAAAGAAGCTTGGCCTGAGATGCCGTAGCCCTGGCCGGTGCCTTCTCCCTCCCTGTGCTTTCCTGGAAGCCCCTCCCACACTGGACCACCCGCTGCTTGTCTCTGGGGAGCCCGTAACCAGAAGGAATACTATGAGAATCGATGGCGCTAAAGTCTGCGGAAGACCCCCGCAAACCAGAAGGCCCTACAGGTGAACACGGCCTCATTACCACTACGGACATTTTGGAACCGGTCCTGCCCGTCAACCCCCCCACCCCCTGGGGCCCGTTCCCAGGCGGCCCCGAATCTCAACTTTCTCTCTGCTAACCTGCAGGTGCCGGGGAACAGACCAGCTCCAGACTTGGGGGCTCAGACCGCTCACCGTTCCTCCGGGTCCCGCTTGAGCAGGTGCTTCTACAGGTCCTGCCGGGGCTGACTCGGGCCCCCGCGCTCGGTCACTGGGGTGGCCGTGGCATCTTGAATGCCATCTTCCTGAGCAACGTTCCTGGTGAACAGGAGCAGGGACAGCAAGCGTGCTGAGGCCCAGGCGTGGCGGTCACGAGGCGTGCCTGACGCGCTCTGCAGGTGAAGACGAGTCACACGGCCGGCCCAGGTGCGGGGGCGCCGTATTTCACCTGCCACAGCACCACACCCACCTGGTGGGGTGTAAGCAGCGGGGTCACAGGTCTGATTCGCGCATCTCCAGGGAGCACGCGGCACCTGCTGGTCACGGGGCGACAGTCACCTCCCCAGGACAGGTCGCTGATCGAGAACCGTCCACCTGGGACACAGCGGCAGGATCTGAAGACCCCGACCTCTAGGTGCGGCCTGGGAGCCAGGCCCCTCCACACCCAACAGGCTGGCCGCGTGTGGCTGTCCCCTGAGGGCCCCTCATCATCACGTCTGTCCCCCCACAGGAGGAGCAGGGTCAGACTGGAGGACAGGGTGGCAGTTTCGGACGTGGAAGGAGCTTTAAGTATTTGCGCTCCAATATGTGTGGTGCTGGCGGGATGTCAGCAGGGCCCCGGTGACGCCAAATGTCTGGCTGGGGACAGAACCTGCCGCCCCTGGGGCAGGAAGAGCCCTTCCCCCAAGGGCGGGGCAGGTGTGTCAGGAGGAGGGGTGGGGGCAGGGCAACGCCAGGTGGGAGGACACCGCCAAGTCCAGAGCAGGACCCATGGGCTGTGTTCCATGCAGAGCATTATTCCAGGAAAAAGGACAGGCTGATTGCAGCCACTTTGTGTCACCAAAAATAGTTGCTCCTGAACCTGCCTCATGTCTGTTTCTCTCTGTCAACCTCAGAGAAGCGGGATGTGACCCCGCCTGTGCCGGGGATGGCAGAGCTCGCAGAGCGGGTGTGGCTGAGACCCCAGGCGTGTTCTCCTTCGGGGGGTTGGGCTGTTTCCACCTTCTCTGAGGCTTGGGAAACCGCCAGCCTCCCCCACCATGAAAACGACCCCCTCCAGGAAGCCTCATCCGTGGCGGTGACCCCTCCTCTCTCTGGCTCTCCAAGGTTCGGGCCCGAGCGCACAGGGCAGTGAACACGGGAGAGTCTACGCAGCTCTGGAGCATCCAGTCGTCGCTAGAAGCCGTGTGGGCTTCTGAGTATTTGAATCCACTTCCCAAAGATGCTGTGACGTGGGTGCGGTCACCGGCCCCGTTTTGCAAGATTAAGCCACTGGCCGAAGGCCACGGGGGCTGGAAGGTGGCAGGGCTCGGACGAACCCTGTTTTACCACAAAGGCTTTTTTCTCAGTACTAAGGGTTCCAGGTCCCCCCGGCGCCGTCAGGAGCCTCAGATCCACCGTGTGGACCGAGTACAAAACACGCACACGTGCCATGGAGACCGACGGCATGCCGTCACTTCCAGGTCATGAGGAAGTCCTCACAGCTTGTCCTGAGCCTCCCCCGGACGCACTGAAATGCATCCACGACAAGAGGCGGGCCCTGCAGCCGTTCTGACCCGCTGTGCACGTGCAGTGCAGGCTTACGCTCCGTCCCTCGCCTTCCTCGCCACTGTTTTTGAGTTATTGCTTCCATCGGGTGAACTCCTAGGAAGTTTCTTTCGGGTCCAGTCCAGTGCCATTCCTGGGTCTTTACCCTTAATTATTTACAGACGCGGGTTTGGCTGACGATGGATACAGAGGCCCCGAGATCGTTCTCCCTGTGAAGGCCTGCGCGACAGGGCCACACCTCACTCGCCTCCCGCAGCACCGGGCAGGATGCGGTGCAGAAGAGTAAGAACAACCAGCAACTCTGGCTGAGGCCCTGCGCTTGTGCTGGGAAAGTTCCCGCGCGCCCGGTGAGCACGGACGGCACGTCCCCGTCACACCCACCTGCCCCGTCCTGACGGGGAAGTGGAGGGGAGCAGAGACCCACACTCGCGACCTGGGGTGGATTCACTGGTGGTAACTGTATTTAGTGGGTCAGAACTAACCGGAACGAATTATCTGACTAGAGGGAATCATCGGAGTACTGAGGAGGCCACAGCGTGCGTTAAGTGTTATGTGTTTAATACTTGTTACACACATGCATTTGTGTGAACACACACACACACACGTTTCGTATTGTGGATCGTGTTCCAAAACTGTGTGAAAGCCACCGGCTCGTCCAAATCCCAACCATTCCTTCTAACTTTCTATGTTGCCTCCGCAGAGAAAGAAACCTTCCAAAAGTATTCCAAGCCTCCTGGAAACGTTCTGGAGCCTCCCCGGCCCGGAGTGCACGTGGGAAGGTGTGGCCAGGCTGAAGCCGTGTGGACGCGCCCCCACGCTCCCCGTCCCCCCCCCCCCCCCAGTGCTGGCGGAGGAGCTCTGAGCCACGTTAACGTCTGTGGGCAGCCCCCCCACGCGGAATTGCTGTCTCCCGCGGCCATAGCAGCCTGCAGAGACACACGGTGAGCCCCCACGACAACCGCCAATAGTGGATGGAGATCACCCAACTTGTGATATCACTTAATGATAAAATGATACGGAGAAAGGGACAGATAATACCACCTAATACCGTTGAGTGCCAGAACCACGATAACGTACCAACCACAGGACCCTCAAGCAAGTCAGCCTGTGACCACCAAGACTACAGTTTCCAAGGTTTTCTGGGGCCCTTCTGCCTGAGACCGGACTCCTCGCCTGGCGTCCGTGCCCCAGCTCTGAGCAGGTCCTCTTGTGCCTGGAGGAAAAGGGCGGGAGGGAGAGAGGTGGGGGGTCTGCGGAAACAGCCCTGCTTTGCCAACGGGGAGACTGGGGCTGAGCGGGTCATGTAGTCTGTGAGCACCGGGGCCTCCCTCTCCAACGGAAATGAGAAGGATTTGCGTTACTTACAGGGTTACCAAGATGAGTTAAGATCACACAACCCAACCATGGGCTCGAAGTTCACTTTATGTTGATTCAAGGGCGTGTAAAGGCCAGAAGCAAAGGGACGGAAAAGATACTTCACACAAATGGAAATCAAGAAAACAGGGTGGTAATACTTACGTCAGAGAAAATCGACTTTACGTCAAAAATTGTCACGAGAGGGGCGCCAGGGTGGCTTAGTCGGTTAAGCATCCGACTTCAGCTCAGGTCATGATCTCACAGTTTGTGGGTTCGAGCCCCGTGTTGGGCTCTGTGCTGACACTTCGGAGCCTGGAGCCTGCTTTGGATTCTGCATCTCATTCTCTCTCTCTCTGCCCCTGCCCTGCCCACACTCTGTCTCTCTCAAAAATACATAAACATTAAAAAAAAAATAATCTCTGACACGGAGGAGGATTGAGACCCCACCAATCTCCTGACCACAAGGGACTAAACTAGAAGTCAACAGCGTAGGGAAGGATGGGAATTACAAATAGGTGGAAATTAAACCGCAGGCTCTTGAGCGATGGTGGGATCAAAGAAGAAACAAAAAGGGGAAACAGAAGATACCTGGACACAAAAGAAAAGAAAACCACTGATGCGGCAACTGGCAACCCTAAGAGGGAGGTTTACTGGGACAAACGCCCACATGAAACAGGAACGGTGACCTCAAGTAACAACCTAACTTTGCATCTCAAGGAGCCAGAAAAAAACACCAGCTATGTCCAACGTTAGCAGAAGAAAGGAAATAACCACGGGAGCCCTCACTTGGTCCCTTTTTAAGAAAAGAGAGAGGAGGGAAATGCAGAGAGCTCGGAGCGGGTCACAGGTGGCGAGGCAGAGGCGGAACCAGGCTTCGGGCGCTAGGGGTACCTGACCCGGGAACCAGCGAGCCCCCGCGACCCAGAGCACAGATCGCGGCCCGTCTGCGGGGCCACCCGCTTCACGCCTCATTCTCCGGGCCGTGGGCCCGCCTTCCCGTCCCTGCTTCTCGGAGGCCGTCTGCCTCCCCGAGTTAGGGCAGCCCCACCACGGCGCCCGTCTCTCAGACAGGCAGGCCCTGGCTCACCCCCGCTTCCAGGGGCGCGGAGGGCGGGAGGGGTGGGACGGGTGTCCGCTCAGGTCCAACCACCTCCCCTCTGCGCATCTTCCTGCTGGAGCATAGGACCCTCTGCTCAGAAAAACGAACGTACACGCAGTGTTTGCACATAGCCCTGAAGGCTCACGGATCCTCTGAGGCCTATCGGTGAGCCGGGGACCCAGGCAGGGAGTCAACTCCCCTCCTCTTCACCTCTTCTACCCCGAAGGAAGTGTGTCAACCATATAACTTGTACCAAGTCGACGTACACGGTCCCGAGGTGCTTCTCAGGGCCTGATAACAGAGTGCTCCCTGGACCCAAACACGGCGACTGCGGCCAGGTCTTACCTCTGCTTTCCCGGCCACACCTCCTGACAACCCACCCGCGCCGATCTTTCTCCTTCGGTCTGGCCCGCACCTGCCGCCCCAGCGAGTAACACTCCCCGGCGGCCTTCCCCACGCTCGTGCACGGCCACGCCATCCTCCCCAGGCCCGTGCGCCCTCACGGCGTCGTCCCCACGCACGTCGTCCTCCCCACGCACGACGTCCTCCCCGTGCACGTACACGCCCACGTTGTCCTCCCCACGCCCGCGCAGACGCGTGAACCCAAGGACGAGCTCTCCGCTCACTACGTACGGATCAGCCGACGCCACTGCAAAGGCCAAAGTCAGTAGCACTGAGAGCAGGTGCAGCCGTGCCCGGGGACGGAAGGAGGTCAAGCACACTGAGCCCGTGTCTCCTCTCTCTTCTGCTTTCCTCCTGCTGGGCCTCACCCCGGACAGGCCGCGGTGAGCCCCCCCAGCCCCGCGCTCCTAGTCTCCTTCTAATCGCCTCTCCCGAGGGCCTCCGCTGAGTCCGCAGAGACTCGAATCGTCTGTGCTCCCACGAGCCAGTCTCTGCCGAGAGGGAGGTGGGAGACCCTCGCCGGCCACGCCGGGTCCCCTGCTTGCCCTGGACGTGGTCCCCCAGCTGCCAGCGGGTTTTCCTGGCCAGAACCTCCCCGAGCGAAAGGGTTTCTTCAAAGGAGTCAGAGGTGTCACAAGAATGGGGGCGCAGCGTGCAGGAAAAGACGCACAAAGGCCTGTTCTCAGACTACCTTTGCTGTTTGCTCCCCCGTTCCCAGAACCATAATTTTGTTTTAATTTTTTTAACGTTTATTTATTTTGATTTGGGAGAGAGAGAGCGTGCGCCCGAGCAGGGGAGGGGCGGAGAGGGAGACACAGAAGCTCCAGGTTCCGAGCTGTCAGCACAGAGCGGACATGGGGCTCAAACTCACCAGCGGTGAGATCATGACCCGAGTCGAAGTCAGATGCTTAACTGACTGAGCCCCCAGACGCCCCCAGAATCATAGTTTTATAGCTTCTCTCCACACACGGGGATAAAGACAGCTTCCTCCAAGCTCAGCGGCTACTCTGGGGTTCTCTCCACTCCAGTGCGGTCCTTCCTAGGGTCCAGATGGTGGACCCCAAAGCAGAGGGACCAGTGATGCAGCAGAAGCCCGAGCTGTCGTGGCTCACACCCTGAAAGATAACATAGATTTGTTCTCCAACCTTCTGTCCTTGCTGCTGAGTTTATAGCCTCAAGAGTAATTTTGCACATGTGTGCCTGAGTTTTGCCATCCTGACTCGGGGAACAAGGCCATCTGTTCACAGCTACAGATGATTAGGAGGAATTCCGAGGCCACCTAGAATTTGTTTTTCTAGAATCCCACAAAAGGATTCTGATGAAGCACACACTGGTCCCCGTGGTTTCTCATCACACAATAACCAGTATTATCAGGCTTTATCATCTCTCCAAAGTGGAGGAGGAAGTGATGGAATTTTCTGGATAAGCTCTATTTAACACTTGCCCTGCCTCCTGCACAGTCAGCTCCGAGAAGCAAATCAGATCATGTATGTGAACCTACTTTGAAAATTATAAAGTACAATTCAAAAGCAAGCTATCACTGTCATTAAATAACAAACAGTTACCTGTGAAATCGGCCAACAGATTTTGTTGTTTAGAAATAACTTTCTAGACACGGACTGTCTTTCCAGCATCCTGGCACTTTCTCAGGCTGTGGAAATTAATAAGATGGTCTCAGAGGTGCACGCTTTCTAGCAGGGAGCAAAGTCGTGACCAAGTAATTGCCGAAACAGTGGGATCGGAGGTGGGCGCTCCTCGCTCTTACCACGAGAGTCCAGGATAAGAGAGGCGTTTGGATTCCTTGGTCTTTCACGACCCATGTGTCATCGCGGGGAGGGAAGCCCCTTCTGCCCTCGAACAAATGGACTTTGATCCACATGGATAGCTTGGGCCACAAAGCATCACGATTGTGGTCCTGCCATGACCTCTGGTCAGACCAGGGGCGCCTGGCGCTTGTCTCCAGCGTGCACGAGAGGGACGTCCATGAGAGTTCATCCTGCACGATGTTTATTCTGTCGGGTGGAGCAGTGAATGACGGAGAAGAATGACCGTGTGAATCAGAAAACAGAACACTCTGGAGACAGAAAATGAATCTGCTCCCTTTGAGAACCATCCCTTTCCAGTTAGTAGATGGCACTGTATTTAATTAATCGCTAGTGAAGAAGAAAGCACAAAGCAAGCATGCCACGCGCTCCCCCACCCGTCACTCTCGCTGGTGGGTCCTACAGCACAGCACCCGGGTGTCCCTGGGCCGCGCCCAGCCCAAGGACGCAGGGGACCCGCAAACCGGGGCCGCTCGTCAGGTAGCTCCCCGGTGCTGTTCACCCCGACAGCTCACACGGAGGGTGAGGGGCTGCAGGTGGGGGCAGGGAGACGGGGTCCAGACCTTGTCTCAGGAACCACAGCGCACGCGAAGCCAAGTCCAGGGCACGGCCACCCTCCGAGGCTCTGGTCTTCATCCCACACGTGGTTCTCGTGGCCCGTCCGACCAGCAGGTATGGAGGGCTGGGAGGGGTCTGCTCCATCAGCACGAGGGGGGGGGGACGGTCCCCAGCGGCCGGCGAGGGCCACCCCAGGTGAGGCTGGACCGTAGATGAACCACTTCACACGGGAGCAGGTGGGAGGGGGGAAGGGTGTCATCCAGGAGATGACGTTGATGGAAGGCCCGGCGTGGCCGAGTGTATCGAAGGATTTACACAATTGGGACGAGTTAGTGATAAACACCTTAAAAACTAAGTGAAAAAGACCATTACTAACATCCCCCCCCAGAAAACTCCCAAAAAGTTCTGCCACAAAGGAAATGTGGCTGGCTCGGCTGGCGAACAGGATTGGCCTGGTCACAGTGACGTAAACCCTGACTGTGGATGGGGTCAGAATTGACCCTGAAAATCTCTCGGGAGGCTGCGGAGAAGGGAAGCTTGCCTGAGCAGGGCGGTGAAGCCTCATATTCTCATCTTGTACACAGCAGTCCAAGCCTAGCACCTGAGAGACGGAGCCAGACCTCCTCGCCAGAGAGTTCAGAGGAGCTGAAGAGGGTTGTTCCTGAGCTGTGAGAAGTGACTACAGGGAACAGTGTCGCAAGCCGGGTGGAACAGTCTGATTTCCTGACTGTGCACGTAGCCTGGCTGGAAATCAGATGGCACAGGAACAGAATGAAAGCAGCGTTACGAGCCTCGATGATGAATTTGTCCTAAGTCAGGCTGCCAGATAAAATATGCAAACCCCAGTTCAATCTGAATCTCGGATGAACATCAACGTTCTAAAATTTTAATTTTGGGGGGACACCTGGGGAGGCTCTCAGTCAGTTAAGCGTCCTTCTTTGGCCCAGGTCATGATCCCATGCTTCGTGGGTTTGAGCCCCATCAGGCTCTGTGCTGACAGCTCAGAGCCTGGAGCCTGCTTCGAATTCTGTGTCTCCCTCTCTCTCTGCCCCTCCCCTGCTTGCACTCTCTCTCTCTCTCCCTCTCAAAAATAAACATTAAAAAAAATTATTCACTGCTTATGTGAAGTTTAAATTAAACGGGTCTTCTGTATTTGTATTGGCTAGAAATGGCAATCCTAATCAGGAGAATATCCTATTACCTTGTTCGCTGTGGCACAAAGGCCGCCTTATGAAGAACCCTAGCAGAAACTCCTTTAAGGTCTCAGTTCCAGAAGGAGTTAGATGATCTTGTGAGCAATTAATTCATTTTTTCCTTCTGGCCACTATGAGCCGTGTAGAATTGGTCTGGATGGAGACTTGCCACGAGGAAGTTGTTCTCGTGACGTCTGCCCACGGGTCTGAATCTGATAGAACCACCACAGGGTTGTAGTATTGGCCGGCCATGGGCAATGGGGAAAATGGCTACAGGAACCAAATAGGCGAACTTTATTAGAAAAATAAAAATTGAGACTAAACAACAACGAAAGCAAACTTTCTCCTTCTCTTCCTCCTCCTCCTCCTCCTTTTTCTTCTTCTTCTTTTTTACTGTTTTATTTATTTTTGAGAGAGAGAGAGAGACAGTGCAAGCAGGGGAGGGGCAGAGAGAGAGGGAGGACACAGAATCCGAAGCAGGCTCCGGGCTCTGAGCTGTCAGCACAGAGCCTGACGTGGGGCTTGAACCCACAGACCGTGAGATCATGACCTGAGCTGAAGTTGGACGCTTAACCGAGTCCCCCAGACGCCCCCCAAAGCGAACCTTCTAACCTTCTCATCTTCGAAGCCTAGTCCCTCTCTGATGGTCTCCGGAAGCATCCGGGGCCTGCGGCACCGGCTCTCACGGGTCCCAGCAGCCAGCCAGCATCCCCCCGCGGCGCGCGCCCGCATCGGGACGAGAGCCTCCCCCTTCCTCCTCCCCGAGAGCGTCAGGCGTGAAGCCCCAGCTGGCCGCTCGTTAGGATGCCAGATTTTGCCTCTTTCTGTCTGTACAGGAAGCGAGCGTCTGTCCCCGGGGAGGTGACCCCCGCAGCTGCTAGGGAAGGGGAATAAATTATCCCTTTCCGTGCATGCCCTGCCCGCTTGCTAGCAGACTGACAGCTGCACAGACGCGGCAGAGCTGGGCAGGAGGGGTGAAGCGGGGGGAGAAAGGGGCCGCTTGCAGGCTTACGTGGGCAGAGTCTTATTTGGGGATCTGGGCCCACATGGGCTCTGCACGGAAGCTCTCCCCGGCCCGCTTCCGACTGACACGGCAAAGTGAAGCCCGCCGCCCCCACGACGGTCACGGTCAGTCGCGAGATGCGGGTGAGACTTGGCGGCATGGGCAACCTCCCAGAGCGGCAAGAGCTTTCCTGGGCCGCCTCCTTGGAGCTTTGTTGGGGTGGAACGGTTGAGGGGGTCAAGAGAGGGCTCCCCGCTTTAGGGGAGGGGGCACAGCACGAAAGGAAAGGCTTATTCCGCATCCCGTTGGTTGCCTAACCCAGAGCGAGAGGCCGCTTCCTTGTGGCTAGGGCGTCACGTCTCGTGGTACTCGACTCCCCGTGGGCCCCTCCTGCCTCAGACGTAGAATCCCTTGTTTTTAGTCGGGCACTTGTGCCAAAGACCAGTTTCCTCTGTCCCTTTGCAGTTAACGGCGGCCACGGGGTAAGCGCTGGTCGGTGAGACGAGATCCGAAGTGAGACACACGACTTCACGCTTTGCCACCTTCTCTCTCACTCTTGCAGACTAGACTGTGGGCGTGATGGCCGGAGGCTGAGCAACCTTCTTGGGGCAGAAAACAAATGCCGAAGGAAGGGCAGGTGGGAAGAGGGAGCCTGGAGCCTAGGTCTTCAAGACTCTGAATGGCCACTTTAGCTCTGGACAACCTCTCTCTGACTTCTCTTATGATGGAGAGAACTATCTTGTGGAAGCCACTTTCACTTATCTGTTGATTTGCGTTGTGCACATTTGGACCTGATCCGAACAGATACTTCTGAGAAAGGATTCTTCTGGCCGTCACGCACCAGCAGAAAAGACTCTCTGGGTGGTAACAGGACCAAAGGATTCTCATCCTAGACAATCAGAAAAGTTTGTTCTGTTTTTAAATTATTTTGCTATTGTTTTTGTTTATTCTTTTCTCTTTTTCTTTTCTGGTCTTTCTGTGTTTTTTTTTTTCCCCTCTTCTTTTGCATGCCCGTTCAGAACATTAGACAAAGTCTCCCTTGGGTCCCTGCCTTTTTCTTTTCGATTCTGTTTCTGAAAGGCTTTCTGCCTGGAGATAAATGCTTTATGATTTTGTTTTAATCCTTGAAATGTCTCAACGCAAAAGACTTCTTGTCAGTTTTGCTGTAAATTAAGGGCTTTTCTAAATTCTTTGTCCCTGTCTTTGCCATGGACATGCGGGCCTTCTGTGGCACATCTCCAGCAGCTGGGAGGAGGGACGCTCACTCTGTAGGACAGACACTCGCGAGCCACTCAGGCCACATGGCTGGCTAACATTTGTGGCCTGCGGCTTGGTGACCTCGCATCTGCAGGTGTCTGGGGCACTGAGGCACAATGGCCTTGCAGCCGGAGAAGTCCCCCTCTGTCGGTCATCAGCTCATTCTGGCTGGTTTTCCCATCTCGGCTACAGCAGCTGGTTATGCTAATTCAGTGCCGTCCCCCGGTCCTGGTTACCAGCCGTGTCTTCTGTCCCTGAGGAGTCAAGTCGGGCCCAGGGGAAAGGGAGCTGTTCTCACTGGGTTTTCCCACCTCCTCACGTTGGAGCTCACAAGGGACGGTGTCCTCAGAGGCCTGTTGGCCTCGTCCTGTGCAAGTCTGCCTTCAGCCTCCACATGTCACAGTTCGAGGCCGTGGGGGAGGGGGTTGAGGACTTCCTGCATTTCCCAACCTCTCTGGTGACAGGAATCACCTATCAAATCCCAAATCCCACCAACCCGCCCGGACCCGCCCGGTCAGAGCCTCCAGGGGAGGGGCCTGGAGGCGAGCACAGCCAGCACAGGGGCTTCGGGGGAACACCTGACCGCTCTGTCTTGGGCAAGTGATTTAACACCTAGCGCCTCCGTTTTGAGATCCAGCCTTTGGAGGATGAGGTCTGTGCAAGACCCCTGGTGCTCACCAAGAGCTCTGCCCGTGGTGGGACCAGCGGCGTTACGGTGACAACGATTTTCTCCAGGCTGAAGGGGACTTTGAACTTGACCCAGGAGGCTGCGATTCCCCTGATCCCGCGCTCCCGGGAGCTGCCGGGTTGGCGGCCAAGCGGGAGACAGCGCGGTGGGTGCCCGAGTCCCGCCACGTAGTCCGGTCCAAGAGGCCAGACCTCGAGGCCACATTGGTGGCTGAGCTGTGGGCTCATTTCCGTCTGTGACGTGCTCTCCATGCGGTAGGCGGGTGGTTCCTCTGTGGGACCAGGTGGGGCACTGCCGGGCTCAAGCGGGAATCCCGTAGTCGCGTCATATATCCAGCAAACCACTTCCCAAGGGGGGGGAAGGTGTTTGTCCTAAAGCATCTCCAGAGCTCAGCCTGGACCTTTCCTCCGTGGGGCCGCTGCCCCGACCCCACCCCCCACCCCCCCGCCAGGTCTGGCCTAAAGCCCCTGACCGCCTCGGCCTCCTCTCCGCACACACACACTGAGGCCCTGACACGGGACTTGGGGCTCAGAAGGTGGGGGATCCTAGGGAGACAGGCGGGTCCAATCCCCTCCCCACTAGACTAACGTGGAGACTCTGAGTGGACCCAAGCGTGTTCCCTCGGCCGGCCCTCGTCTCCTGGCTGGGCCCGTCCACGCAGTTACGACTGTGGAGCAGTGAAGAGAGACCTCAGGATGCTTGCCGGTGCAAATGCCCCAAATACAGCAATACGCTGGGGGGGGGGGGGGGCACCGACCACTTTCCAGGAGCATCGTCACACCCTCCAGCCTTTACACCTGCCCCGTGACGTGGGCCTCAGTCGCCGGCTGACAAACCAGGAGGCACGTGTCTCTGTCGAGCACATTGCTCAAGGTCACGAAACCAGTGTGTTAAAGAGCCAGGGTGCAGGCCTGTGACCCTCGACCGGCCCCACACCTGTGCCCTTTGCCTCTACCAGGCTGCTTCTGGCAGTAGAAAGAACAGGATTAAGAAATTCTCTGACACCAGGGGCACTGGGGGGGCCTCAGCCGGTTAAGCGTCGGACTCTGTTTTCGGCTCAGGTCGTGATAATCACGGTTCGTGAGCTCAAGCCTCACATCAGGCTCTGCGCTGCCAGTGCGGAACCTGCTTGGGTCTCTCTCTCTCTCTCTCTCTCTCTCTTTCTCTGCTCCTCCCCTGCTCACTCTCCATCTCTCTCAAAATAAACTAAAAAAAAAAAAACAAAAAAGGAAAGAAAGTCTCTGACCAAAGCTTTTTTTTAAGGCATTCTTGTACTTATTTTGGATTTGCTGTTTTCTCTGGAGATGAACAGTGTAACCTCACCTCGGGGTTATGGGGCCACATAGTAAGACGTTTTTCTTTAAACCTTGACCCAAAGGCTGACGTATTCCCACGAGGCTGTTTGGCCTCTGAGGCAGAAACAGGCCAACTCTCCCTCGAAGGGCTGCCGAGGAACTTTGCCAGGCTTTGCCGTCCACACAGCCTGTGGGGCGGGTCAGCTGTGCCCGAATCGGGTGCAAGCGGCCCCAGGCATCAGGCTGTGTGGACAGGTGCGCCTGTGGTTTGGCAGGAGGAACAGGCTCCTTCGTGCTCGTCTCCCACGCTCTTCTCTGGGCCATCAAAACGCACACGTGAGTCCACATCCCACGACCCAATGTCAGCTGAAGCACTGTGCCCGCCGAGATTAACGGGAAGACGCACGCAGGGGAGGGCCGTGTACCGTCCAGGCTCTCCGGGGCCGGTGAGCCCACCCTGTTTGGCTGAAAGGGTTTAGTTTAGGAATCTTCTTGCTTTCCTGGGTCTCCCACCCCCTTCCACACCACGTCCTGCCAGACGCGGATCCTCGCGTCTTGCCTTGACTCACACGCACACACGTTCGTTCACGCTCAGTCGTACGGAGGCACGTGCACATGCACACACGTACGTGCACATCCACTCATACAGACATCCGTGTGCACCCGTGTTCACCCCAGGGGAAATGGACGTTGGGTTTACACTGAAGTAACAAACTACTTAGCAACAGATACGTCACCCTTATTCTCAGAATTCCTTTGGCCGCTTTCTCTTCAATGGGAGCCTCCTACCGTCTTGTTCGGCTTACTTATCTTCTGGAAACTTCCCCCGCTTTGCTAGCGGAGCGGTTCAGCCCTCCCCTCAGCCCGTGTCCACGCCCCACGCGCCGTGGCTCTGCTGAGAGATGCACCACCCGGCTCTTCCTCGCATCCCCCCCCCCCCCCAGCCCCTGCCACAGGAGGGCACCTCTCAGAACCTACCGCCATCATCTCGGGACCACCCTCCCCTTTAAAATCAAAAGCTGCTTCCAGTGACAGTTTGTCTCCATTACGTAAATTACAAAGCTCTCTGTTGAGATATGCTTTACGCAGAGCAACAGAAGCGAACACTGCAACATCCAGGAGGGGGACCCGCTGGGCCTACAAAGAACAAGCTGGAAAGGTGGTTTCCAAAGGCAGACACGATGGGCCAGCACGGCCAGTCTGCCTTCGCGTGTGGCACCAGAGGCCTGTGACCCCATGCGTCTGTCCCACACTGGACCCCAGAGAGAGTGACGCCCCGGGTAATCTATTAAAAAACATGAGACGGTTGTACAACTTTGTAAATAAACTAAAAACTCTTGAACTGTACACCTGAAAAGGGTCGCTTTTAGGGGCGCCTGGATGGCTCAGTCGGTTAAGCGTCCGACTTCGGCTCAGGTCACGATCTCAGAGTTTGTGGGTTCGAGCCCCGCCTCGGGCTCGGAGCCCGGAGCCTGCTTCGGATTCTGTGTCTCCCTCTCTCTCTGCCCCTCCCCTATCCACGCTTGGTCTCTCTCTCTCTCTCTCTCTCTCTCTCTCAAAAATAAATAAACGTTAAAAAAATGTTTTTAACGTGTAAGAGGCAATCATAAGGAAATCAAAACTCTGCCGTGGATGCCTCTCACCTTCCTGGCACTGGCTAAAGCAGTGTTTTCCGCGGTACAGATATAACCAGTACTGAATCCCCAGCTCCCCCGCCGAGACTGTGCTGCTCTTAGAGACTCACTTATTCATGCTACCTCTGCAAACAGCAGATAAGGTTTGATTTCACAGGTGCAGACACCGTGGCCCCACTCCTGTGCCGTGTCACTGACGCACCTGGCTTGTGCTGGAGGTGGATGTGAACTGGGTCTTTACTGCTTCGAGCCCACACTCTTTGGTGGAGGCGTCGAGACCTCGGGACCGCGTGGGTCACCCGCGTATCACAGCCCCGTCTGTCCCAAATCACCACAGCCCTTTTCCCACCGTGTATTCAGAGGCCGGCCTTGTGAGGTCCCCCCCCCACCCCGGTCTCTATGGACGCCCTGGGGGGGCATCTCACAGGTGCCGTCTGCTCCTGGCCCTTCCAAGGCCAGCGCCCTCCAGGACGATGCTGAGACCAAGACTTTCTCTCCGAAGCCGGACTTCTCAGGGTACCAGCCGGGCCTTGCTCCCCGGGTCCTGGGAACCGAGAGGAAGGACGGCCCCCTCTCCAACTGGGTCGCGCTGCTTCTTGGCCCCAAAGAGATGCCAACAGTTCCCGGATATTGACAAGGTCCATCAGGGACACTGACCTTTCAGCTTCTGGAACAAGCCTCCCCCTGCCCACCAGCCCCCAACTCCGAGTCCTTGCTGGGTTGTTCTGAAGGCCGGGCCCCGGTCACACGCTGCACCCGGGGCCGCAAGAAGGCGAGGACAACAATTGCCCGCATTCTCAACTCACGCCATGGAAGTCCCGAATACGCCAAGAGGGCTCCAACGTTGGGATCCAAAAACGAACAAATACAGATGGCAAGGGCCCACCAGGGAGCCGCGTAGTCCTCCTCCCCAGCTCTCCCGCCCATCTCTGTCCCTGGATCCTCCCTCCTCCGCTGGCCAAAAACGAGCAAGCAAACACATAAACTCCCAAGTGCATTAAATCACACAGTTCAGTCCTAGGGAGCGCGCGCAACCCCACGCACCAGAGGATGTTAAGTTCCAGCTTCAGCTTTGCCTTGGAAACCCTGCCATTCTGAGGGCGCACACAGCTAGAGGCCCAGGAGAAGGAGAAGAAGGGGCAGGAAATCGGGGCGAGGCCCTAACGACACGCCTTTTACGGGCTGGTTCCCAAAACTGGCAGAGGAAGGAGTCCATGCTTTGAAGTCAAATAGCCTCAGGGTTCAATCAGGTTTCACTGCTGTGTGATCTTAGGCAAGTTGCTTGCTATCTCTGAGCCGAAGTTTTCTCATTTGCTAAAAAACGAAGAAGAAAATGGCCAAAAGCTTTAAATAAGTAAGACAATGCACGTCACGTGGCTGCAGACTACTGTTTAATAAATGTCCCCTTTCCTGTTCCCTCTGGGGAGTTGGGAAAAATAAGTTTCCTCTCTGTACCTTCAGCTAGTTTGTATATTTCTGTACATTTTTACATATTTGCAATTGTTGTATGAAAGTATTTTAATATTGCCATGAAAACATCTACAATTGCTTTCAATAAGAATTTTTAAAGAACTTGTTTTTGCTTAAAAAAAAGAGCTTTTATTCTAAGTGGAAGTTGTAGATTAAAAGTTTGCAAAGAGCAGTCTATAGCGGCTAATTACGTAAACAGTAATATGTGATTTGGAGGCTTCTCTCTCTGGAAGGAAAATTAACTTTCGTCGGGGGCAACGCTGCTGTGTGCCGGCCACTGTGTATTTCTGCTTTATAGCGACCCTGTAAGCAAGTCACATGAATTCATGGGTTTGGAAACTGAGCCTCAGACACGAGAAGCGATTTCCCCAAGGTCTCGTGGTGGACGAAGTTCGTCTCAACAGGACACACTGTCAACAGGTTAGCTCAGTGACTCCGTGGTTGGTGCCTCAGCATCCGTTTTGTTCCGCCTAACAGCCTGCGGGGACATGAAGCCAGTCGCCACGGCAGCCCACACCAGCGCCGGCCCGGACAGCAGCCCACAGAGTCAAGAGCAGGTTCAAGCTCCTGGTAGCACTTCCCCACCAGCCTGTGATCAGCGTCTACCCCGCCTCCCAGACCCCTGTGCCGTGTGCACCCCTTGGATGGGACCCCCGTGGGGCGCCCCAAAACCCCACTATTTGGGTTTGAGTAGACTCATCTGGCCCTAGCCTGGGAACCCCAAGTCCCTCCGCCCATGGGTCCTACCTCTCCCTGCCTGCTCCTGCCTCAACCTGCCCACGCAGCCCCTGGACACATGCCCAGCACTCCCTCCAGGACCTATAACAAGTGTCTGGATTTCAGTGTCTCTCGTGGTCTCTTGTTGAACCGTGGTCCCATCGTTCCCTTACAAGGCTGTCAACACGCCACAAAAGCAGTTTCTCACCCAGCCTCTTGCTGTGAGCGCTTTTCCACGTATTCTGTAAACTTCGTAAACATCTTAATGGCCACAAGGTACCCCAGCCAGCAGAGGAAGCTTCGTTTATGCAGCTGCTCCCTTGGGAGGTCAGTTAGGGCATTTCTGACTGGATGGAACCCAGGTCAACACCTTTGTGCATAAAGCTAACTTCATAGTTAGCTGTGATCTGAAATAGATTTTTTAGATATGAAATAGTCATAACGGCCAATAATCAGGATCCCTTATTGAGCGCTGACACTCGCCGGGGACTTTACCTGCGTTACTCCTATCAATGACTTCTCGAGGTCGACGCTAACGTCACCAAATCGTAGATGGAGGAACTGAGACTCAGACATTCATTGGCCTCGATACAAAGCCCAGCCAGGGCTGCACCGAGACCCCTACTGACGTCTGAGCCCTTCCTTTCCTGCACACATAACGGTGCGTCATTCTCTCAGAGGACACAGGTGTGCTGTTTATTCTGTCATTTCTCCCTCAGTATGGGAAATTTTAATTTTAGCGATCTGTTTACATCTGAGTTCATGATTGATTACGGGACCTACAGCAGCCTTTAAAATCTATGGATCAATCAGTTAAGTGTCCAACTTCAGCTCAGATTTGGCTTGAATCTCACGGTTCGTGGGTTCGAGCCCCAAGTCGGGCTCTGTGCTGACAGCTCAGAGCCTGGAGCCTGCTACGGATTCTGTCTCTCTCTCTCTCTCTCTCTCTGTCCCTTCCCCACTTGTGCTCTGTCTCTCTCTCAAAAATAAATAAAACATTAAAAAAAATTTTTTTAAGTCTATATTGCCAAATGCTAGTCTTTCCCGCTTCTAAGCATGGAAGGTTGGTAAATACCTACCACTTTCTCTTTTCTGTTTCTTCCATGGTTTAATGCTTTTATATTTACCTCATTCCTTCAAGCATTTAGCTCAGTATGTGCGATCAGGTGTGGAATTTAGTATGTAGGATGAGGCTCAACTGATTTCTCTCTCAAACTCCCAGCCACTTAACCTAGTTCCATTCGTTGAAGACAGTCTCTTTCCTATGAGAGATAGCGGGTTCCTGATCTGCCATAGAATGTGTTTCTTCCCTCGTTCTTCTGTTTCCATGCACTCGCTCAGCAAGTATCTGTTCAGTGCCCGCCGTGTGCCAGACATGGCCAGGCCTCGGGGGCCCGGGGGTAGAAGACAGCTCAGATGATCAAACCAACCATCATGTGTTCTGGTGCGTCCGGCAGCCAAGGAGAACAGAGAGCGTGTGCCATGACGGCTCATGGCAAGAGCCTCCGGCTTGTTCCCGTACAAATACCAACCTTCGAGCTACTGAAGTTTTCTGAATTTTAATACCTAGTAATTTAACTTTCCCTCCCTAACTCATACTTTGGTCTGCTTATTCTGCCAGATGAGAGGAGGAATGATTTTTGTCCCCACTAATGAGACTATCACATCGTACGATCAAATTAAGTAACATTAAATAGAATGAGTACATTATAAAGAATTGACATCATTATATCCCAAGACCGTTCCCTTCCCGTTTGCTTTTCTAATTCTCAAGAACGTGCTGTAGTTTTATAGTTTTTTTCCAAGTACATTGTTCAATTTCCTTGTTCAGCTTGTTTGTAAGCATTTTGTATTTTCACTGCTACTATAATCAGGATTCCAGTTTTTATTATATTTTCTACCTGGCTTTTAGGTTATAAAGTCAAGCTATTAATTTTTATGTATTTATTATGCATTCAGCTACTCTGAATGCACTCTATTATGCATCTCAGCTACTCATTGCTTCTCATTTTTTCCCCCAGTTTTACTTGTTTCAATTTTTATAGATGCATTCCCATCTGCCAACAATAGTCTTGTTCTCTCTTCACAATATTTAGGACTTTGTTTTCCTTTTTTTTTTTTTTTAAAGAGAAAGCGTGTGTTCGCACACATGCGTGAGTGGGGGAGGGGTGGGGAGGGGAGAGAGAGAGAGTTTCAAGCAGGCTCCATGCTCAGCATGGAGCTTGATCCCATGACCCTGAGATCATGACCTCGGCTGAAATCAAGAGTAGGACACTCAATCGACTGAGCCACCCAGGTTCCCCTCTATTCTTTTTATCAAATTTGCCAGAACATCCAGAAAAATAAATAATAATGGTGATTATGGGCCTCCTCGCTTTGTGCCTGGTTTGTCATAATTTCACTGTGTGAAACTTTAAAAAAAAATTTTTAAGGAGGCTCCATGCCCGGCGCAGGGCTCGAACTCCCGGCCCCGAGATCAAGAGTCACATGCTGTGCTGACTGAGCCAGCCAGGCCGCCTGTTTCACTGTTTCATGGGATACTTTTATAATTGGGTGAGGAAAGTTTCCATCTATTCCTAATTTTTAAAAGAGCATTTATTAGGAACAGGTGTTGAATTTCATTACTTCTGCGATCTTGTAGGATGCTTCCCACTGTTGGCTGCTCGTGTAAGATCACCGTTTCCTTAGATGATTAGCTGCTGTGATGGTCACATCTGGGGGTTTCTTCCGGAGACGCTGCAGGATTAAGTAGCGTGGCAGCTTTGGAAAGGGCCCTGAGTCAGTGGCCCTGAGTCAGCCCAGCTTGGAAGCGCGGAGACAGCCCGTGGATTCAGGGGCAAGACGCCCCAAGCTCCTGCAGGAGAGACCCTGGCCCCCAGCAGACCTCCGAGCGAGGACCGCTATAACGTTTGCAATTTCAGGGAGCATTCGTTTCTCCGGGGGACAGCAAATCGCTCTGGCTATGGAGGGGACATTGAACGCTCCAGTGTCACGGGGACGCAGCGGATTTGGGGCCCGCCCTCCTCCTGCCACATGGCATTGTTCTGGGACCTTCCCGTGGTCTGGGCTCTGGGAAGTTTGGTTGAAGGATGTGGCAGATATGATAGAAACATGAACTTAACCTTGGCCGTGACCTTTGGCCTGGCATTCAGTCGACCGGGAGTGGGCCTCACGTGCAGGAACTTCCTGCTCCGTGGAGGCACCTTCTGACGGGCAAAGCAGTCCATCCCGCTGGCGTCCCTTCAACAGTATATACCAAGTGTCATGAACGTGCCCCCCACACTGTGCTAGAGTGTTTTAAAGTGTAGGTTTCACCGTGAAGACAGCGGATTAGGGGGTGACGATCACTGAGAAAGTCTGCTCCCTGTGGTCCCCAGGAGCGGGGAGCGTGCGGGCCACGCAGGACCACACGGGGCCGGTCGGCAGGCTGGGAGGGGGGACGGTGGGCACAGAGCTTTGATGCGGTTGCTCTGGTGTCAGGCGGGTAGGGGCTGCCCCGGGGGACTAGGGCAGGTGGATAGAGACTCACAGTGCAAGCACCCTGTGACAGCCCAGACGGTCGGGCGTGTGGGCTCCGGATTAGTTGATTGGCATGACCTTCACGACCTTTACGACTCCAGGAACTAGTTAATGCTGGGAGGAGTGGTCTCTCCAGGATCAGCGGGGCCCCGGAATGTGAAAACATAAGAAAATACAGAAAAGGGAATACGAAGGAAGATGGCGGCGTAGGAGGACGCGGGGCTCACAGCGCGTCCTGCCGATCACTTAGATTCCACCTACACCTGCCTAAAGAACCCAGAAAACCGCCAGAGGATTAGCAGAAGGGAGTCTCCGGAGTCAAGCGCAGACCAGAGGCCCACGGAAGAGGGTAGGAAGGGCGGCGAGGTGGTGCGCGCTCCACGGACCGGCGGGAGGGAGCCGGGGCGGAGGGGCGGCTCGCCGGCCAAGCAGAGCCCCCGAGTCTGGCTGGCAAAAGCGGAGGGGCCGGACAGACTGTGTTCCGACAGCAAGCGCGACTTAGCGTCTGGGAGGTCAGAAGTTAACAGCTCTGCTCGGAAAGCGGGAAGGCTGGAGGACAAAGGGAGGGAGAGCTGCTGAGCCCCCGGACGGCAGAGCTCAGCTTGGCGGGGAACAAAGGCGCTCGCCAGCACCATCTCCCCCGCCCATCCCCCAGCCAAAATCCCAAAGGGAACCGGTTCCTGCCAGGGAACTTGCTCGCTCCGCGCAAACACCCAACTCTGTGCTTCTGCGGAGCCAAACCTCCGGCAGCGGATCTGACTCCCTCCCGCGGCCACAGGGCTCCTCCTGAAGTGGATCACCTAAGGAGAAGCGAGCTAAGCCTGCCCCTCCACCCCCCGTGCACCTTGCCTACCCACCCCAGCTAATACGCCAGATCCCCAGCACCACAAGCCTGGCAGTGTGCAAGTAGCCCAGACGGGACATGCCACCCCACAGTGAATCCCGCCCCTAGGAGAGGGGAAGAGAAGGCACACACCAGTCTGACTGTGGCCCCAGCGGTGGGCTGGGGGCAGACATCGGGTCGGACTGCGGCCCCGCCCACTAACTCCAGTTATACACCACAGCACAGGGGAAGTGCACTGCAGGTCCTCACCACTCCAGGGACTCTCCAAAATGACCAAACGGAAGAATTCCCCTCAGAAGAACCTCCAGGAAATAACAACAGCTAATGAACTGATCAAAAAGGATTTAAATAATATAACAGAAAGTGAATTTAGAATAATAGTCATAAAATTAATCGCTGGGCTTGAAAACAGTATACAGGACAGCAGAGAATCTCTTGCCACAAAGATCGAGGGACTAAGGAACAGTCACGAGGAGTTGAAAAACGCTTTAAACGAATTGCAAAACAAAATGGAATCCACGATGGCTCGGCTTGAAGAGGCAGAGGAGAGAATAGGTGAACTAGAAGATAAAGTTATGGAGAAAGAGGAAGCTGAAAGAAAGAGAGATAAAAAAATCCAGGAGTATGAGGGGAAAATTAGAGAACTAAGTGATACACTAAAAAAAAATAATATACGCATAATTGGTATCCCAGAGGAGGAAGAGAGAGGGAAGGGTGCTGAAGGGGTACTTGAACAAATTATAGCTGAGAACTTCCCTGAACTGGGGAAGGAAAAAGGCATTGAAATCCAAGAGGCACAGAGAACTCCCTTCAGACGTAACTTGAATCGATCTTCTGCACGACATATCATAGTGAAACTGGCAAAATACAAGGATAAAGAGAAAATTCTGAAAGCAGCAAGGGATAAACGTGCCCTCACATATAAAGGGAGACCTATAAGACTCGTGACTGATCTCTCCTTTGAAACTTGGCAGGCCAGAAAGGCTTGGCATGATATCTACAGTGTGCTAAACAGAAAAAATATGCAGCCGAGAATCCTTTATCCAGCAAGTCTGTCATTTAGAATAGAAGGAGAGATAAAGGTCTTCCCAAACAAACAAAAACTGAAGGAATTTGTCACCACGAAACCAGCCCTACAAGAGATCCTAAGGGGGATCCTGTGAGACAAAGTACCAGAGACATCACTACAAGCATAAAACATACAGACATCACAATGACTCTAAACCCATATCTTTCTATAATAACACTGAATGTAAATGGATTAAATGCGCCAACTAAAAGACATAGGGTATCAGAATGGATAAAAAAACAAGACCCATCTATTTGCTGTCTACAAGAGACTCATTTTAGATCTGAGGACACCTTTAGATTGAGAGTGAGGGGATGGAGAACTATTTATCATGCTCCTGGAAGCCAAAAGAAAGCTGGAGTAGCCATACTTATATCAGACAAACTAGACTTTAAATTAAAGGCTGTAACAAGAGATGAAGAAGGGCATTATATAATAATCACAGGGTCTATCCACCAGGAAGAGCTAACTATTATAAATGTCTATGCGCCAAATACCCGAGCCCCCAGATATATAAAACAATTACTCATAAACATAAGCAACCTTATTGATAAGAATGTGGTCATTGCAGGGGACTTTAACACCCCACTTACAGAAATGGATAGATCATCTAGACACACAGTCAATAAAGAAACAAGGGCCCTGAATGATACATTGGATCAGATGGACTTGACAGATATATTTAGAACTCTGCATCCCAAAGCAACAGAATATACTTTCTTCTCGAGTGCACATGGAACATTCTCCAAGATAGATCATATACTGGGTCACAAAACAGCCCTTCATAAGTTTACAAGAATTGAAATTATACCATGCATACTTTCAGACCACAATGCTATGAAGCTTGAAATCAACCACAGGAAAAAGTCTGGAAAACCTCCAAAAGCATGGAGGTTAAAGAACACCCTACTAACGAATGAGTGGGTCAACCAGGCAATTAGAGAAGAAATTAAAACATATATGGAAACAAACGAAAATGAAAATACAACAATCCAAACGCTTTGGGATGCAGCGAAGGCAGTCCTGAGAGGAAAATACATTGCAATCCAGGCCTATCTCAAGAAACAAGAAAAATCCCAAATACAAAATCTAACAGCACACCTAAAGGAAATAGAAGCAGAACAGCAAAGGCAGCCTAAACCCAGCAGAAGAAGAGAAATAATAAAGATCAGAGCAGAAATAAACAATATAGAATCTAAAAAAACTGTAGAGCAGATCAACGAAACCAAGAGTTGGTTTTTTGAAAAAATAAACAAAATTGACAAACCTCTAGCCAGGCTTCTCAAAAAGAAAAGGGAGATGACCCAAATAGATAAAATCATGAATGAAAACGGAATTATTACAACCAATCCCTCAGAGATACAAACAATTATCAGGGAATACTATGAAAAATTATATGCCAGCAAATTGGACAACCTGGAAGAAATGGACAAATTTCTAAACACCCACACTCTTCCAAAACTCAATCAGGAGGAAATAGAAAGCTTGAACAGACCCATAACCAGCGAAGAAATTGAATCGGTTATCAAAAATCTCCCAACAAATAAGAGTCCAGGACCGGATGGCTTCCCAGGGGAGTTCTACCAGACATTTAAAGCAGAGATAATACCTATCCTTCTCAAGCTATTCCAAGAAATAGAAAGGGAAGGAAAACTTCCAGACTCATTCTATGAAGCCAGTATTACTTTGATTCCTAAACCAGACAGAGACCCAGTAAAAAAAGAGAACTACAGGCCAATATCCCTGATGAATATGGATGCAAAAATTCTTAATAAGATACTAGCAAATCGAATTCAACAGCATATAAAAAGAATTATTCACCATGATCAAGTGGGATTCATTCCTGGGATGCAGGGCTGGTTCAACATTCGCAAATCGATCAACGTGATACATCACATTAACAAAAAAAAAGAGAAGAACCATATGATCCTGTCAATCGATGCAGAAAAGGCCTTTGACAAAATCCAGCACCCTTTCTTAATAAAAACCCTTGAGAAAGTCGGGATAGAAGGAACATACTTAAAGATCATAAAGGCCATTTATGAAAAGCCCACAGCTAACATCATCCTCAACGGGGAAAAACTGAGAGCTTTTTCCCTGAGATCAGGAACACGACAGGGATGCCCACTGTCACCGCTGCTGTTTAATATAGTGCTGGAAGTTCTAGCATCAGCAATCAGACAACAAAAGGAAATCAAAGGCATCAAAATTGGCAAAGATGAAGTCAAGCTTTCACTTTTTGCAGATGACATGATATTATACATGGAAAATCCGATAGACTCCACCAAAAGTCTGCTAGAACTGATACATGAATTCAGCAAAGTTGCAGGATACAAAATCAACGTGCAGAAATCAGTTGCATTCTTATACACTAACAATGAAGCAACAGAAAGACAAATGAAGAAACTGATCCCATTCACAATTGCACCAAGAAGCATAAAATACCTAGGAATAAATCTAACCAAAGATGTAAAAGATCTGTATGCTGAAAACTATAGAAAGCTTATGCAGGTAATTGAAGAAGATATAAAGAAATGGAAAGACATTCCCTGCTCATGGATTGGAAGAATAAATATTGTCAAAATGTCAATACTACCCAAAGCTATCTACACATTCAATGCAATCCCAATCAAAATTGCACCAGCATTCTTCTCGAAACTAGAACAAGCAATCCTAAAATTCATATGGAACCACAAAAGGCCCCGAATAGCCAAAGTAATTTTGAAGAAGAAGACCAAAGCAGGAGGCATCACAATCCCAGACTTTAGCCTCTACTACAAAGCTGTCATCATCAAGACAGCATGGTATTGGCATAAAAACAGACACATAGACCAATGGAATAGAATAGAAACCCCAGAACTAGACCCACAAACGTATGGCCAACTCATCTTTGACAAAGCAGGAAAGAACATCCAATGGAAAAAAGACAGTCTCTTTAACAAATGGTGCTGGGAGAACTGGACAGCAACATGCAGAAGGCTGAAACTAGACCACTTTCTCACACCATTCACAAAAATAAACTCAAAATGGATAAAGGACCCGAATGTGAGACAGGAAACCATCAAAACCTTAGAGGAGAAAGCAGGAAAAGACCTCTCTGACCTCAGCCGTAGCAATCTCTTACTCGGCACATCCCCAAAGGCAAGGGAATTAAAAGCAAAAGTGAATTACTGGGACCTTATGAAGATAAAAAGCTTCTGCACAGCAAAGGAAACAACCAACAAAACTAAAAGGCAACCAACGGAATGGGAAAAGATATTTGCAAATGACACATCGGACAAAGGGCTAGTATCCAAAATCTATAAAGAGCTCATCAAACTCCACACCAGAAAAACAAATAACCCAGTGAAGAAATGGGCAGAAAACATGAATAGACACTTCTCTAAAGAAGACATCCGGATGGCCAACAGGCACATGAAAAGATGTTCAACGTCGCTCCTTATCAGGGAAATACAAATCAAAACCACACTCAGATACCACCTCACGCCAGTCAGAGTGGCCAAAATGAAGAAATCAGGAGACTATAGATGCTGGAGAGGATGTGGAGAAACAGGAACCCTCTTGCACTGTTGGTGGGAATGCAAATTGGTGCAGCCGCTCTGGAAAACAGTATGGAGGTTCCTCAGAAAATTAAAAATAGACCTACCCTATGACCCAGCAATAGCACTGCTAGGAATTTATCCAAGGGATACAGGAGTACTGATGCATAGGGGCACCTGTACCCCAATGTTTATAGCGGCACTCTCAACAATAGCCAAATTATGGAAAGAGCCTAAATGTCCATCAACTGATGAATGGATAAAGAAACTGTGGTTTATATACACAATGGAATACTACGTGGCAATGAGAAAAAATGAAATATGGCCTTTTGTAGCAACATGGATGGAACTGGAGAGTGTGATGCTAAGTGAAATAAGCCATACAGAGAAAGACAGATACCATATGGTTTCACTCTTATGTGGATCCTGAGAAACATAACAGAAACCCATGGGGGAGGGGAAGGAAAAAAAAAAAAAAAAAAGAGGTTAGAGTGGGAGAGAGCCAAAGCATTAGAGACTGTTAAAAACTGAGAACAAACTGAGGGTTGATGGGGGGTGGGAGGGAGGGCAGGGTGGGAGGGAGGGCAGGGTGGGTGATGGGTATTGAGGAGGGCACCTTTTGGGATGAGCACTGGGTGTTGTATGGAAACCAATTTGACAGTAAATTTCATATATTAAAAAATAAAAAAATAAAATAAATTAAAAAAAAAAATAAAAAAAATAAAAAAAAAAGAAAATACAGAAAAGGAAAAGGCGTGGTTAACGCACACAGCACACCTACAACGAGAACGAGAGGGATGGTGGCCACGAGGAGGTCAGAGGACTACCTTCGTGGAGACGCCGCGAAAACCTTGCTGGTATCTCACTGACGTCCTCAATGGGGACAACACTAGGCCAGGTCGTTAGCAGAAGAATAAAGCAGCTACGACCAGGAGTTAACTACACTCTCTAACCTCTGGGGGCGTCACAGGCTTCGGCCCCTCCGATTTTACTCTTCCTGAAATGGGTCCGGAACAAAGAGGGTTCCAAGGAGAGGGGCCACTCGCCAGAGGAAGAACCCAGGAGAGCTTGTAAACAGGACTCGATGGGGCTGTGTCCCGACAACCCGGCCCTCTTCAGATCGCTTTTGGGGCGCCCCGAAAGCTCTCCTCTCCTGTGTGCCTTTCGAGTGAGGCTGAGGCTTGAGGGTAGTGAGAATATACCACTGGGATGATTTCTTTACCTCCCGAAGGGGCCGCAGAGGACGGGTCAGATCGGCTGTCTTTTAGGGCTGCCTGAGGGCTCTTGTTCCTGGGAGTTCATCAGCGGACCCCTGGGCCAGCCCTGCCCAACATAAACTTCCAGGAAACACAGTTTGACAAACCAAAGTGTTTGCTAGTGAAGAAGGGGACCCAGCTGCCCGGACATTAGTTCAAAATACACCCAGCCAAGTCTTCGGTTTTATTCCTTCTTGTACCCATTCACGGGTCCGCGATCATCTTCCGGTTTGTGGGAGAAGACGCCCAAACCTTCACACCTTCGGGAAGCACAGCCATCACAGTAAACATCCCCCCGTCGTGAACGCAGCTGCCTTCCAAAGTAAACATGCTCCCATCCCCAGGGCAACCGATTCCTCTGTCACACCAGCAGCGGCACCTCCTCACAAGCCTCCTTTCCTGCCTGCAAGCGTTGTTCCAGGGCGCAGAATCGATTCAAGAAAATGGAGAGCTTCTTACGTGCCTGAGGCTGTTGGAAAGGTGCACAGGTTCAAGGCTCAACAAGGCTCTTCCAAATTTTAGGTCCCGGAACGAGACCATGGTTGGGGGCGGGGGGAGACTCAAAAAGTACATGGTCGGAAGGAGGAGGGCATAGGATTACAGGGCACAGGATGGTCTCATCTGTGCTCGTGACAGCAATTCCAATGTTCACTGGTGTTCCCAAAGAACATCCTCCCTGGAACCCACCCAAGTGACTCTTGACTCCTGGGGCCCCCGCCCCTCGTCCCGGAATCTGTTTCTCTCTCTTACTGGATAGCGTCTTCCTCTCTGATGGGGATGTTCCAGCCCAAGCGCTGAGCCGACACATTCAAACGCTCCCTTGGAAGGAGACTCACGGGTTCTCTCTCCTCCACACCCGGGGGTCGAGGAGACACTGTCACTCCAGAATTTAATTTTTTCCTTGGGACTCTTCTCATCAATGCGGCGACATCTGAAGGGCCAAGACTAGGGTGTAGGTCTAGAACACAGTCCCCCAAGCCCAATTGCCATGTTTTAGACCAGGTCCCTTGCTCTGTGGCTGTGATGTCTGGATGTGCTCGGAGAGGGGCCAGGGGAGAGGCCAGTCTCCAGGGGACCCGACCAAATTATCCATGCCTCCCCAAAAATTCGGAGTCCTTCTCTCAACTGAGAATCTCTCGCTTTCTCATCCTCTCAAATCCTGTAAAATGCATTTTATCAGCAAATCCTGTGGACACGGCTTGAGAAGGGGAGGGGCTCCCACCGTCCCACACTGTCCGCCGGATGCTGATCCGCTCACGGGGCCCTGCACCCCGGGCACGCCTCGCGCTAACTGAAGGCCTGGGTCACTTTCCAGGCTCTGGATTAGGCAGGAGACAGGCGGCCAGTCCTTCCCAGCCCAGCGCCCTCACGCACGGCCTCTGACGGGCCAGAATGGAGGGGAGGTAGACTCGGCCATGGTCCCCCACACATTGGGACGGTGTCTTAGGCTCTATAACAAGATACCGCCGACTGGGGGCTTGAGCATTTATTCCTCACATGTCTGGAGGTGGGGAATCCAAGACCCAGGAGCCACAGGGCTGGGTTCTGATGAGAGCTCTCCAATCCGTGGATGTTATTCTCCTTAACATCACCTCAGCCAATATTTACAAACCGTCTCTGTAAGGCGGCCCTTGGAAGTCTGCCTTCGGAAAGAGCCTGAATCCACCGCAAGACAGTCTTAAGTCAGGTATGTAAACGTGATGCTAGAACAGAGATTAGAATTTCACCGCACGTCTTAGCGGGAGCCTCTGCCGCCCTGAAGCGTGGACGGGAGCAATTCTGGAACCCTTGGCTATCAAATGATCTGCGGATCTTTGCAGATCAGCCGCATCCTGCCATCCCTGGCAGGTCCTGGGCTTTCCTTGTGCTTCCGATGACCCAGGATTAGTTATACGTGTTGTCCCGGCGTCCCCCCAGCACCTGCTGCAGAGGGGGAGGGGGAGGGGGAGAATGCCCTCGGCACCGCAGCGGGACGGAGGGTCCCCCGTGGTGCTCCCCGCCGCTGAGGGCGCCATGCAGCTTCCCAGGTCACGGCACTCACCGGTGACGCAAGACAGCCCCGCTACGGGCCTCACTATCTCCCCTCTCTTTTAACTTCTCACAGGCGCGCTGCCTACTAGAAAGCGGGACCGGGGGCGGGGGAGCGAACCACAAGCCACGCAAGACCATTAGCTCCACCGCTTGAAACCTGCAGTGGTGCGGTGGTGAGCGCCGGTGCGGGACGTGACCCAGGCCCTGGGCATGCGCGGTCGAGTCGGAGAAACGAGAAACCAACAGGGGAGCCACGCGAACGCTGGGCGCACCGGCTGCCCGGCACGGCGTATGCCCTCGAGACGCGCGAGCCACGGCACTACCACGGTGGCTCCTGATGATGCCAGGCTATCGTCCCAGCACGGGAGCCACGCTGAGAAGCGCGTTCATATCCTCACCGCTGACACCGGCACCGGCCGCCTTCCTCCTGGAGCCCTCGGGACGCCTGCCCACGAGCCAGCGCTGGATGTGGTCCCCGGGAGAGCGTCCGCGGTCAGCGGTCGGGGGCAGGAAGGCTCAGGGCAAGACTGAGGAGGAACCAAGGGTCCGGGCTGGGGAACTGGGGGCAAAGGCGGGTCCCCCTGCAGACGCTGTGGCCCAGGGGCCCGGGCAGAGCTCGCTCAAGAGTGGAAGGCGGTTTGCGGCAAATCAAGGAGGACCCTGGGAGGCTGTGCACAGCGAGCCGGGACAGCCACCGTCCACCTCTGGTCACTGCCGTGTTGCCACCAGGATGCTGACGGGTCAGAGACCACGAACGGGATGGTAGGACAGCGGTTCTGCAAGTGGGGGCCTGAGGGCCAGCAGCACCAGGAACGTGTAGAGGTGCAAATCCTCAGGAACCCCCAGACCTGCTGATAAGAAACTAAAGGAGGCCCCCAGCCTCTGCAGGGAGGCAAGCGGTGAGCCAGCCTTTCTCCACTTCAGCCCTACCTGTAGAGAACCTGGGCAGCCCTCCCTAGGTCAAAGGTCAGCGAGGCAAACTATTCAAGGGATGTGGACGGGCCATCTGGCTCTTTTTTTTTTTAATGTTTATTTACTTTTGAGAGAGAGAGAGAGAGAGAGGGAGTGCACGAGCACGAGCAGAGGAGGGGCAGAGAGAGGGAGACACAGAATCCGAAGCAGGCTCCGGGCTCTGAGCTGTGAGCACAGAGCCCCATGCGGGGCTCGAACCCACGGACCAGGAGATCACGACCTGAGCCGAGGTCGGATGCTTAACCGACTGAGACACCCAGGTGCCCCCGTCTCTCTTTTCAAAACTCCTCGGGCAAACCCAGCGGTGGAAAACCACCGGTTCAGAGAATGCACGGAACCATCCCGACCACATCCCAACCCGGGCTGTGGGCCCCGTCTGGCCGCCAGCCCACCGGGCCTGCCCCAGGCCTGGCACATCAGGTCCAGTGGGCTGTGGACCGCAGCCCCATGATGTAGACAAAGCAAGGAATTTGCTTCACAAACACCCTCAGGGTCGGCTCAGCTTGATTCCTGGCTTCTTTCTTTTTTAATTCTTCATGTATTTGAGGGAGCTCGAGCTCGAGCAGGGGAGGGACAGAGAGAAAGGAGAGAGAGAATCCCAAGCAAGCTCCCGATGCAGCACGGAGCCCCACTCAGCTCTCAACCACAGGACCCTGGGATCACAAACTGAGCCAAAAACAAGTCTGCAGCTCCACCCGCTAAGCAACCCTGGTGCCCCCTCTTGGCTTCACTTCATCACTAACAGACTGGAGGCAGACAGTCCCCACGTCACGGGCCTGCTGTGAGGGAGATAAAGGGGATAAAGGCTCAGCAGGGCCGGCTGCGGGGAGCTGAGGGAAGCTGAGGAGAAGGGTTCGGCCTGGGGGCTGTGAGGGAAACTGAGGGAAATTGTGGAGAAGGGCTCAGCATGGCCAGACATGGGGGAAATTGAGGAGAAGGGCTCAGCAGGGCCGGCTGCGGGGGAACCTGAGTAGAAAAGATCAGCATGGGGGACTATGGGGGGAACTGTGGAGAAGGGCTCAGCATGGAGGGCTGTGAGGAAACACAAGAAGGGCTCGGCGATCTGGCTCTGAGGGAGACTGAGGGGGAGGGCTCAGCACGGTGGCTACGGGGGAACCTGAGAAGGGCTCAGCGGGACCGGTTTCGGGGGAAACTGAGGGGAAGGGCTCAGCATGGGGGCTGTGAGGAAGAGCGAGGAGAAGCGCGGCAGGGCCGGTGCTATGAGCTCTCCACGAACAGTAGCTTCTGAGTCCCTCCACATCGGGGGAGGGCCCAACCATAAAACACCCGTGTGCCTGCCCCCTCACCCTGGGTGACCCCTGTCCCCCAGTCTGGGAAGAGCACGATGGCCACCTCGACCCAGTGCCTTCCTTGGGGGATGGGCTGGGCTGTTGCGTACGAGTGGGGTGGAGGGAGAGCCCTGACCCACCGGACCGCTAATCCCAAATTCGGGGTTCAGCGGGAGGAAGCTGTGGCGATGTGGCCTTTGTACCGCCACTGCCGGTGACACGCTGGGGATTTTGAGCTACGCACGCCTGGGATATGGGCCGTGTAGGGTTGGAGGTCCAGGGTGAGCATGGGGACCATTCCCACCGGGACACAGTGGAAGGACCACCGGGCCTGAGTTACCGGCCGTGCCGGGAGACCTGTGCCGGGAGACCTGGCAGAAAGTGGAGTCACCGTCCCGTCGGGGGAACGGCCCCCGACCCGCAGGAGGACGGGGCTGCCGTGGACAACGGGCGCCACGAATCCAGCGGGCGGGTCATCCCCTGCTGGCGCTCCCCTGTGGCGCCAGGACCCACTCTGGGGGCTGAAGGACTCGTCCCCTCTGCTGCCAGCCCCAAAGTCACCCCCAAGGTCTCCACGGCAGCCTGAACCCAATGGCTGGGACTCGGGGAAGCAGAAAGACCCGCCAGTGCCCAGGGTCCGGCCGAGCCTTAGGGGGGGCGGCACCCCTCTCCCACCACCCGCCCCGCTTCCGTCCCACCGTCCCCGACACCGCGGCTCCCAGACCGCCGCCCGCAACCTCTTGCCCACCTCAGACTTGCTTCGTGCGGCAGAAGCCCCCCGATCTCGGGGTTCGCGGTGTCCTCGGACGTAGCCTTGTCCGCGGCTGGGGGGTTGCGGGGCGTCCTCTACCTGACCCTTCCCCTTGTCTCCGATTCGGAATCGGGACGGGGTTTGGGGGACTCCTTCACGATCCCAAGGGCCGTTGTCGTTAGCCCGCCCGGGAAAGGCCGGCGCACACCGGCAGGCAGGGCACCGAGGGCATCACAGATGGGAGCCCGGCCGAGAGCCTGGGGCCCGGGCAGCCTGTGGGGGGGGGGGGGGTCTCAGCCACAGCAGCGGGAGGTGAACCTCGGGCTTCATCCGCCCCGAGCAGCCTCGCCGCAGACCGTCCTTCGGCCAACATCAGGCCAAGAATCGCCCGACGCTCGCGAGGGAAGCGGGTTTAACGCGGTCCCGATCGCCTCGGCGCTCTGGTGCGTCGCGAGCAGCGGGGTCTGGTGAAAATCACACGACCGTGTGACGCACGGTCTCCCCGGTGCTACCCGCGTGAGCCCCAACCAGCTGCTTCGCTTTGCCGGGCCGACGTTCGTCACCTGGAAGAAGGGGAGGCTCGCAGGGCCGGGGCTACGGGAGATAAAGGACGTCAGGCCTCCGGCACCGGCCCCACCTGACGGGCGTTAGCGTTTTCACATAAAGGGTTTTTAAGCTTCTCGGTGCGATGAGCTGTGATCAGCCCCTCCTGGCCGATTCATTTACCTCCCACCGTGCCGTCTCTAAACAGGGACACTGTTTCCACCTGGGCAGAACAGGAGGGACGTCTGGGGCAGCCGTGCAGGGCAGGGAACCGCCTAATGAGCGTGGCTTATCTTTACCCAGCGCTTCTGCCTCGTAGACGCCGCTGTCTTGCCGCAGGCCAGCCCTTCCGGGAGAGTGATGCTCTCCTGCAAAGGTTGAGTTACATCAGGCCGCTTGCCCCCCGGGGACACGAGGCGGTCAGCGCCGAGAGAGGACGTGTGCAGTCGGGAGCCCAGAGGGGGCTCTGGGATCACCGGGGATGGGAGCCTCTGCTGGGACAGCCCCATCCCAGAAATGAAGTCTCCTTGGCGGGTGTGGGTTTTGAGCCCCCACCCCAGAGTTCGCTGCGGGAACCCAGGGTCGGTCACTCAGGGAAACGCTTCACCCCGGGGGGAGGAAAGGCCGGACACATGTGTCAAAGGGAGTGGACAAGCCAGTGTCCTGTTCAAGGCTCCATCGGGAAAGTCCCACACCGCGGCCAGGCTTCAGCCGGCCGGCTGACCCGGGGTCCCCCAGGCCCTGAACTCCAGCTCTGGAAACACTGGGGGGTTGGCCCAGGTGAGGGGAGGGATGGGACAAGCGGGGGGCCCCCTGAGGAGCCTGGACCTCAGGGTCCCCGCGCTGGCTCTCTGGTGAGTCTGCGGGACTGAGGACCAGACCCGACGGGCACCTTGAGAGACAAGCCAGGCAGTGAGCGGTCCCAGCCGGTCTTCCTCTCAGGCATGCTCACAGCACAGGGACACCCACACAAATCCGGGAGGCACGAGAGGGTTCTCTGTCCCCCAAGTGGCCTCTCTCCCTGGCGGCCTCCCCACCTCCCACCAGAGGAACTGCTCTGAGGAACAAAGCCGAAGCGAATTTTCTTCTCTGAAACCCCCTCCTTCCGGATGGCTTACCGGTCAGGCTCACCAGCTGCACAAGGGACGGCTTCACCCCGAGGGGGGGGAGGGTGTCCCCACCTCAGAGGGAAGGGGACAGGCTCTGGCAACCTGACCCTCCTATGAGCACGAGGCTGACCCTCTCTGGCCTCGTTGCCCCCACGCCCAGTCTACACAGTACAGGCAGCCCACGGGCCCCAGCACAGCCGTGCAGGACAGTGGTCCTAACGCCACCACAGGTTACAGGCATGGACAGGACGGACACCCGTCCAAGCGGTAGAAGACTCACCCCGGCTCCAGGCAACCGCAGAGCCCAAGCACCTACCCCTGCTTCACTCCGTGTAGCTCTAGCAAGTGCCCCTTCCTCCAGAGAGCCCTCCCTGACTCCACCCCCATTCCCAGGCCACTTCCTGCTCACAGGCACATTATTTCCCTTTCCACGCATCTGCTTTTCTCCACCGAGGGAGGATTTGTGTGGGTCTTGAGAGCCGGGACCGTGTCTTACTTGATTTATGTCCTTGCGTGCGTGCAAAGGCCCGTAGTGGCACAAAGCTAGACTGCTGGGCTTTCCCGGGAGGGGCCGCCGTGCGGAGTCGAGGAGGCGGGGGGCTGAAGCGGAGCCTGGAGCCGGCCTGTCACCGGCACCACGTGTGGGCAGCTCAGTCGGTTAAGTGTCCGACTTCAGCTCAGGTCATGATCTCGCGGTTCGTGGGTTCAAGCCCTGTGTGGGGCTCTGTGCTGACAGCTCGGAGCCTGGAACCTGCTTTGGATCCTGTGTCTCCCTCTCTGCCCCTCCCCCACTTGTGCTCTGTCTCTCTCTCTCTCTCAAAAAATGAATAAAAAATTTGAAACCGGTAGCTTAACTGACTGAGCCACGCAGGCATCCCCAAACCATTCCATTTTTAAAAGAATTCCCATTTGAGATCAAATTAAAATTACTCCAGAGACAATAGGCCCTTTAAAAAGCTCAGAAAGTCAGTCTCGTTAACTGTCAGGAACTGTGCCTGACGCGTCCCGCAGGAACCACGAGATGGTGAATGAGTTTCCTCGTGTGGAGCCCAAGGGAGGAGGGGGAGGTGGTGGCTCCCCGCTTGGGGCGGGGCTGCTCCCCGAATGACCGGGCATCAGGGTCACGCATCCTCGTCCTGTGTCCAGGCCTCGCCCAATGTGCTCCCGATGTGCCCGCAAGCTGGGGCGTCGCTGGGTGGTCCCAGCCACGACTGGCCTCTCTGACCCGGGCCGGGGGTCTCGGCCAGATTCCCTCTCTGCCCAACTCACCCCTGGGACTGAGGGCCACTGGGTCATCTTGGGGGTCATGGCCCCCATGGGCAGGGCTGGACCAGGGTGACCCAGAGAAGGGACTCTTGTTCCTGGTTTGCCCGGGGCCACCCTCGGAGAACCCCAGGGCCCCTCACGGGCGGTTCCTATGCAGAGATGTCGGCCACGTCAGGGCGGGCAGCAGCCCAGGGCACTGACCCCAAACCTCCCAGCTGTGTGGTCACTGCCCTTTAGTTCTCTTCGGATGCTTCCGGAGGAATCCGCATCAGTCACCAGCTTCGAGGTACTTAAGGATAGTGTTTATTTCTTCCTTCAGTTTTCTCCAGATGGGGTGATTAATACCAGTCCCCCAGGCTGGGGGCTCACGCCCTGGCCCCAGGTCATCCCCACGATGGCCTCGACCCGGGGTTTGGACCCCAGGAGTCGGGTCCTTGAAGGGGGCGTGGGCTGGGGGTTAGAGGTGCGGGCTGGGGGGTCTGGGTTGTGGATGGGGGGGTCGGGGGCACCGGCGGGGGGGTCGGGGGTGTGGGCTGAGGAGTCAGGATCCAGTCTGAACCTGAGAGCTCATCACAGAATCCGCCTCACCTCTGGACTTTCTCGGTGGTGCGGGGGAGGGGTGAGGTGCAACGTGGAACAATGTGTGGCTCGGGATGAAACCAGGTCACAGAGGTGGGACTTGGTCCAGAGCACCCCCTTCTTACTCTGCTGTCCCGGGCTCTTGGAAGCAGCCCCCTGCAAGCCCACTGCTGCTGGCAGAGATCTGCCCCCAACACCTCCCCTGAGAAGCCTCCCTGACTTTCACCGGCTCCTGTTGGCCGGCCCCCGTTTGCACGTTTGGTGCTCCCACAGAAATTTGCACTTCATCACTGTCTTCAGACGACCCTTCAGGGATCATTTCTACATTTTGTCACGAGAGAAGTTTCTATGAATGTGTAGAACACAGAAGGATCCATAAACATAAAGTCCCATTGTTTGGGGGGGGGGGAAACGACCGTCTTGTTACGTTTCTTGATCGTTTCATGTTAATTTTAGTTTTCCGGGGGCATTTCAAGATCTTTTAGGAACGAGAAGCTTGCTTCTCTTACTTGCTTTCTGCGTTTTTTTTCTTTAAAAAACAAAACCAACTTCACAGCATCTACCAGGGTGCCAGGGAGCTGAAAAGCACTTGGTAAATACAGTCAGAGGATGGTGAATGAGTTCGGAATAGGCCACCACCCTGTAGGACACCTCACATGCTCACCGGGTGACGGCTGAATGAATGAGTGAACACCCCCTTGGCTCAGAAATGGATCCCGTCTCTCCACTCTCCCTGTTGGCTGGCTTGGTGAAGAAGAATTCACCAGAAACAGAAAAACAACGTAAAAAAATGGAATGAGACAAAAAATATAGTAGTGTGGGATGAAGTTCTTGGGAGGTAAGTGATTTCTGTACATTCTACAGGGGGGTTCTGGCTCCTAGCCTCTCCTGCATTGGCAAAAGCAGCTGGGGGTGTGTTTGGAAGGCACCCGCTGGATCTGTGCCCTGTCACCTTTCAAAAACCCCCTGCTTCCTCTGTCGCTGAAAGGCAAACCACGAGACGGGAAAATTCAACAGGAGGAATGGTTACATTTAAACACCGGTGTCCCAGAGAAAATCTTCAGTGGGACCTTCGACGCTGTCAGCTGCTGTCGGCACACACGGACTTCTGTTTGCTAAGGGAGGCGACTGAGGCGAGGTCTTCAGCTTGACAGAGTGATTGTTCGAGCAGACGTGCCCATCAGTTTGCCTGGCTGTGCATCATTTCCCCTCTAGGTTAGGATGCTGTTCCCACGGCCCCTGTGCTGGGACATCCGTCTTCACGGCCACATGAGGAAACCTGACCTCGGTGACCAGTGACATTCCGCTGGGGTTTTAAGATAGAATCTACGTAGATAAATAATACATAGTAGAGGAGGAAAGAATTTTTTTTCTTTCTAGATTTCCTTTTGGAAAGGTTTCTTCAGAAAACAGTTTTTGACTAACTCACTTAGGGTAAAAGTTGAGTCTTCAGGGCATGATTTATTCAATACGAGACTAGAAGGTGTGTGTGTGTGTGTGTGTGTGTGTGTGTGTGTGTGTGTGCCGTGGGGTGGGGAGGGTTGCAAGTCGGGTTCACTTGTGTACCTTCAGAGGAAACATAGGAAGAGCAAGAGGAAGGGGTGAAGGGGGAAGCCTCTACAGTGGCTCTTCCCCTCGCTCCCCTTCACCTTATGTAAGATTACTAAACTCACAAAATAATTGAGCCACATTAGTTGGAGAGGCAAAAGCCATGATGGGGCAAATCTCTGTGTTCACACCAATGCATTGGAGTATGGACGGTTCAAGCATGGCAGCAGACAGGAACACAGAGGAACTACGGGAGGGCTTTCAGAGTTTCACAGAGCTATAATGTTGGGTGGCTGAAACACAGTGGAATCTCCGACATCTGCTGAGGATGAGGATCCAATGAGCACTTTGGATGGATGGATGGATGGATGGATGGATGGATGGATGGAAGAGTGGATAGATGGATGGGTGCATGGGTGGATAGGTGGGTGGGTGGATGGGTGGATGGGTGGATGGGTGTATGGATGGATAGGTGGGTGGATGGATGAGTGGATGGATAGATGGATGGGTGGATAGGTGGGTGGATGGATGGATGGATGGATGGGGGGTGGATGGATGGGTGGGTAGATAGATGGATTGATGGATGGGTGGATGAGTGGATGGATGGGTGGATGGATGGATGGATGGGTGGGTGGATGGGTGGATGGGTGGATGGATAGGTGGCTGGATGGATGGGTGGATGGATAGGTGGCTGGATGGATGAGTGGATGGATAGATGGATGGATGGGGGGTGGATGGATGGGTGGGTAGATAGATGGATTGATGGATGGGTGGATGAGTGGATGGATGGGTGGATGGATGGATGGGTGGATGGGTGGATGGGTGGATGGATAGGTGGCTGGATGGATGAGTGGATGGATAGATGGATGGGTGGATAGGTGGGTGAGTGTGTGGATGGGTGGGTGGATGGATGGAGGGACGTATGGATGGGTGGGTGGATGGATGGATGAATGGATGGATGGGTGGATGGATGAGTGGATGGATAGATGGATGGGTGGATAGGTGGGTGAATGGATGGATGGGTGGATGGATAGGTGGGTGGATGGATGAGTGGATGGATAGATGGATGGGTGGATAGGTGGGTGGATGGATGAGTGGATGGGGGGTGGATGGAAGGGTGGGTAGATAGATGGATTGATGGATGGGTGGATGGATGGGTGGATGAATGGATGGATGGGTGGATGGATAGGTGGGTGGATGGATGAGTGGATGGATAGATGGACGGGTGGATAGGTGGGTGGATGGATGAGTGGATGGGGGGTGGATGGAAGGGTGGGTAGATAGATGGATTGATGGATGGGTGGATGGATGGGTGGATGAGTGGATGGATGGGTGGATGGATAGGTGGGTGGATGGATGAGTGGATGGATAGATGGATGGGTGGATAGGTGGGTGGATGGATGGATGGATGGGGGGTGGATGGAAGGGTGGGTAGATGACGGATTGATGGATGGGTGGATGGATGGGTGGATGAGTGGATGGATGGGTTGATGGATAAGTGGGTAGATGGATGGATGGATGGATGGATGAATGGGTGGATGGGTGGATGTATAGGTGGCTGGATGGATGAGTGGATGGATAGATGGATGGGTGGATAGGTGGGTGAGTGGATGGGTGGATGGGTGGGTGGGTGGGTGGATGGATGGAGGGATGGATGGGTGGATGGATTGGTGGGTAGATAGATGGAGGGATGTATGGATGGGTGGGTGGATGGATGGATGGATGGGTGTATGGATAGGTGGATGGATAGATGGATGAGTGGATGATGGATAGGTGGATGGATGGATGAGGGGATCGATGGATAGGTAGGTGGATGGAGGGGTGGAGGGATGGATGGGTGAGTGGGTGAATGGGTGGATGGATAGGTGGGTGGAGGGATGGGTGGATGGATAGGTGCGTGGAGGGATGGAGTGATGGAGGATGGGGGTGATGGAGGATGTATGATGGATGGATGGCACTCACTGTGTGGTTATCCTGAAACTCATGGTTTATTTCATGAGCTTACGTGTATGTCAAGGTTGTAGAAGATACTCTGCCAACTTAAGCACACTTAGCACAAAGCAATGCCTTATTCCTTCCAGAAGTCATTGCCTTTCCTTCTGGTCCACCAGACAAACACGTGTGCTCTGTCTTTGCCTCAGAGATGCGTGTCCAGACTGAGCAGAGCAGTAGCTCTCGCCCATGAGCTGGCTTGTGCTGATAGCAGAGTTCTGACTCTCTCAGGCTTCTGCAGCTGAACACGCCCTTCTTCTGCAGACTCTTGTCATTGGCTATTCATGAGAGTCCTCTGCCCACGAAGCCACCCGCGCACACACACCACACACCTCTTGGGTGCTGCGCTGGGGCACGAGTGCCCACTGAACTCCGTCCGTTGCCTTTTTTCTAATCACACAGAGAATTTCAATGAAAGGAGATCACTGCAACGCCGGCTGTCAGCTCCAGCGTGGCCCCATAATTATCACCTTGTCAGACCTTGAAACCTTCCCACACGCTATGTCGTGGTTCCGAGTTCATCCGAATTTATGAATTATTTGTGAAGATAATGGAACCTATCAGATTACCTTTTAACTCCATTTGAAAGAAATGAACTGGCAAGACCGTAACGACTTAGGAGAGGACTTTCATGTCCTTAAAACAGCCGACTGACGTCCTCTCCCCTCCGCCCTCAGCCCTCCCTCCCCTCCTGGTCTCCTGCCTCTTCCTTTTCCTTCTCACCAGGGGCTTAGAAGGACAGGGGACCCGAGGGACTGATCTTGAGAAAAAGCGTGTGTGAGTGTGTGCGTGCACATATGTGAGTGTGTATGTGTGAGTGCACATGTGAGAGTATGGGGGTGTGTGTGTATATGTGTATGGTGTGTGAGTGTGAGTGAAGGTGTGTATATGAGGTGTGTGTGTGGTGTGTGTAAGAGTGTGGTATGTGCTGTGAGAGTCTGTGAGCATATGTGTGAGTGTGTAAAGGTGTGGGTGAATACGTCAGAATGTGTATGTGACATAAGAGCACGTCTGTGTGTACATGTGTGAGAGTGTAAACGTGTGTGTGTGGTGTGGGTGTCCGTGTGTGTGAGCGTGTGTACACATGCGTGAGTGTGTAGGGCTGTGTGAGTGTGATATATGCTATGAGAGTTTGTGTGGATGTGTGTGGGTGTGCGACGTGAGAGCGTGTGAATGTGTGTGTGTGTGTGTGAGTGGGGGTGTGTGTGAGTGTGGTGTGTGATGTAAGAGCATTTGCATGTGTGTGCATGTATATGTGTGTGAGCATATGTGTGAATGTGACTGCATATGTGTGTGGTATGTGTAAGTGCGGGTGAATGTAGAAGACTGTGAGGGGGTGTATGAGGGTGTGTGTGCATGTGAGTGTGTGTGGGTAGGCGGTGTGTGATGTGAGTGTATGCCTGTGTGTAAGTGTGGTACCTGATGTGAGAGTGTATGGATGTGAGTGCGTGTAGGTGTGTGGGGTGAATGTGTGAGAGTGTGCATGAGTGTGCGTGTGGGCATGCACATGTGTGTGTGAGCGTGCACACACGAGTGTGTGGGTGTGTGCACGTGGGTGCGAGCACATGTGGGTGTGTGGGGTGAATGTGTGAGAGTGTGCATGAGTGTGCGTGTGGGCATGCACATGTGGGTGTGAGCGTGCACACACGAGTGTGTGGGTGTGTGCACGTGAGTGCGAGCACATGTGGGTGTGTGGGGTGAATGTGTGAGAGTGTGCATGAGTGTGCGTGTGGGCATGCACACGTGTGTGTGAGCGTGCACACACGAGTGTGTGGGTGTGTGCACGTGAGTGCGAGCACATGTGGGTGTGTGGGGTGAATGTGTGAGAGTGTGCATGAGTGAGTGTGAGCACGTGTGCACGTGTATGAGTGAGCGCAAGCACATGCGGGCACACGCATGAGTGTGTGTGAGCACATGTGGGTATGTGGGTGAGTGTGTGAGAGTGTGAGCACGTGTGCACGTGTATGAGTGACTGTAAGCACATGTATGCACATGTATGTGTGTGAGCACATGTGGGTGTGGGGGGTTAATGTGTGAGAGCGTGCACGAGTATGTGTGAGCACGTGTGAGTGTGTATATGAGTGTGTGTGAGCACATGTAGGTATGTGGGTGAGTGTGTGTGTGTGCACGTGTATGTGAGTAAGCACATGTATGCACGTGTATGTGTGTGAGCACATGTGAGTGTGGGGGGGTGAATGTGTGAGAGCATGTGTGAGTGTGAGCACATGTGTGTACATGTACGAGTGTGTGAGCACATGTGAGTGTGTGGAGAGTGTGTGTGTGTGTGAGTGAGCACACGTGAGTGTGCGTGGGTGTGGGTGAGTGGACAAACTGCGGGGTCCAATTCAAAGGGGACGGGACCCCATATCTTCCTGCCCCCCGACAACACCCCGCTGCCACCAGCGAGGCTCTGGAAGGCAGTCCTCAAGGATGAAAATCAGCCAGAAAGGATATTACGGAGAAAAGTACCGCCTTCTCCCTCTTTGTCCAGAAGGTCAATTACAAACGTGCGGCACTAGCCCGGAGCTTTCTCTCCTCTAACCCCTCCCTCCATGACCCACTGATGGTGTCGCTCACCGAACCACGGGCTGCACGGCGCCTTCCGTGCGGCCGGTGAGCCCCGGGCCACGGACAGTGAGGACAGTGTGCACGGCTCGCACCTGCCCCCTCACAGGCCTGTGGTGCGACTGTCCCTGCCCCCGCCGGTCTGTGCACAGCACCGTCAAGCCCAAGGGCCTTGGACGGGTGGGGCCTGGGGATGGAAGGGCCCAGCCTCCAAGGGGCTCACGGAAGGCCCCCTGCCAGCAGCGTCTCCCGGGGACCGTGACGCGGGCCGCTGACCAGCCTCCGTTGCATCCAGGGTCTACCTGTCACCACGGGTCTTGCTCGCCCTGGAATGGGGACTGCACCAACCCCCACTCAAAACGCGACTCGGATGTTGGGCCTGATGGTGCATGCGCTCCAAGAGGAAGGCGGAGTCTAATCACTGACAGGATGGGTCTCTCGGGGGAGCGGAGCAGGCCCCCAACAGGAGGGTGTGAGAGTGACGAGGGGGCGGCCCCGGCTTCTATTGTGATCAGCGGTGGGGCTCGGCAAGGGGTCCGTCGCACAGGCCGGCTTGTGTGTGGCTGGATCTCCCCACCGGCATCGAGGCGGGGAGCACACAGGCCGTCTCATCCGCGGGCCCAGATGTGGGCAAATGCATGGAAGATGGAGTCAGGCTCATGGTGACCCCACGCCCGGAGCCACAAGACCCCCAGGGCCCGGCTGCACCCTGCCCACTGCCCCGGTCTCCCTGGGACCAGGCCCACCGGCCCCAAAGCTGGGCCCGCACCGTGGGTGATGTTGCGGAAGTAGTCGGGGTTAAAGTCATTCCCCCACCTTCCTCCCAGGACGCCGGCTCCTAACACCCCGAGCAGCTCTCTCTGCTTCCCGCTGATTCCACAAGTGATCCTCGTTCCATTCGACATCTACTTGCTGCGTCCTAATACGAACTAACCCCAGGTCTGGAGCTTCCTAAGGCAAACCTGTCCTCCAAGAGCTTACGGGGCGCCCGGGGGCTCCGTCGGGTAAGCATCTGACTCTTGGTTTCCGCTCAGGTCACGATCTCACGGTTCGTGGGACTGAGCCCGCGTCGGGCTCCGTGCTGCCAGTGCGGAGTCCGCCTGGGATTCTCTCTCCCTCTCTCTCTCTCTGCTGCTCCCGCACTCTTTCTCAAAATAAATAGGTAAACTTAAAAAAAAGAGAGAGTTTATAATCCATGGGATCCTGAATCGAGCCCTTCCTGCCTTTATCTGCATTTGAATTCTGTGGATTAATTATTATGCTGTTGTCCAATTTGGGGCAAGCCCACTTTCTCACACTAATTCCGATCCTTAGTTCCCCTCGTGGACCCATCCCACCCCCTCCGACGTGCTCGTCTGTCAGGCCACCCTCGACCCCACGGCTCTGCCCCACTCCTCCCCACGGCTGCAGTTCACAGCCAGTGCCCTGCAAGCCTTCCCCCTGTGACGCCGTGACCAGAGTTCCCTGCACAGGTAGGTTGGGGACAGTCTGCAGGGCGCGTGGCCCTGCCCTTCCTACAGGTGTGCGAGCACAGAGCTCCAATTCCACCTGCGGCATCTCCAGAACCGCCCTGGAAGGAGGGGCAGGGTATTTCCACCCCGGCCCTGCCCTCCGCCCTCGTGGCACCTTGGATTCTTTGTAGACAGTCTTCTTGAAGCTTCTCTGCCCGGCCTACAAAAGGGACTCTGGACGCCCTGCTCCGGGCACATGCGATTTCCCGGCATCCCTCGTAAAGCACGCGGCCGCAAGCTGAACAGTGCCCCTCGGGATTGCTGGTGGCGGCCGAGGACGCTGGGGACCCACCCTCGCTTTCCACAAAGGGGCCTCACAAGCTGACCCTGCCTCAGCTCAGCGCCAGGACCCACTGCCCACCAGACGCCCTGGGCTCCTCGCCCCGCCTGGATTTTCCTGCTTTTTCGGAGCCTCATCTCCTATTCTGAGCCTGTCCTGATGGAATCCTGTTCAGCTTTGTGTCCTCCTGGGATGGATCGGTGGCCTTCACGTGAGAGTCACGGATGCTACTAACCATTGAACGGGACAGGGCTCAGTGCCAGGCCCTCGCGCCCCATCCGGACGACCTTCCAGTGTCCAGGATGCCGCTGCCCGAGGAACCAGCGCTCATGGGGCCCCTGTGTCTCCCTAGGAAGTCCCATCATCCCACTGCCCTGACCACCTGGGTCTGGCATGGGTTGGCTCCCCAACTGCGAGCTTCCCCAGACCTCGGACGGGCGTCTCCCAGTAATGCAGCCCTAAGTGACACGTGTCTCATTTTCTCGTTTCGGACGTGGCCGCTGCTGGACATGCGGCTGTGTCCTTACTGCTTCCCTGGGAGGCAAGCGCTAAGTTGTCTTCATCCAATCGTGAAATGTTCCTTCGGCACAAAGAGTTGCTGGTTTTGGAGACCAGTTGCCCAGGGTGCAGGGTGCAGGCCGTCCCTGGGGTCTGGGCATGACGCGGGGCCCCTGGTCCCCTCTGTGGAGAGGGCTCTCGGCAGCCCGCGGAGCCCAGAAGTCCACCCCAAAGCAAACTTACTCTCCATGGAAGTGCGGGAAAATCAGAACAGCATCACAGGACCTGTGCTCTGATGCCATTAACCGGCCACCCTTCCCTGGAAGCTTCCAGCTCCGCCCCTGCTGTCCCCATTGCTGCGGAGAACAGACTGTGCCCAGCCCTGGGGCCTGATGGAGGTGTCTCATCATAACTTCACACGGGGACTGGTGTTTATCCAGCTCTCATTTTCCCTACCTCCCCTGCCCTCGAATGAGGAATATATTCCTACGGGGAAGGTGGTGCTGTTTCTCTGAGGTACCAGGTGTCTCTGAAAGAGACAGGGTTGGCCGCTCAGAGCCCCATCACGGCGTTTGGGACGGAAACGCCGTGGTGGTATGTAAGTCACCCTCTAGGAGCCAAACAGCCTCCTGGTGCTGGTGCATCTCTAAACCAAAAGCTGTGTGCCCCTGGGGTGCCTGGTCCACGGAGGAGCCTGGCTTTCCTGGGGGACAGGTGCATGCTGGAACGGCAGGACGCCCGCACTCAACAGGCTGCAATGCCCGGCAAGGAAGGAGCTGTGCTCACCGAGCCGATTCTGTGTGCAAAGCTCAGCCAAGCCCCGAGACACCTGGGGCCCCTGGTGAGACCGCCCGTGGGGTGGATAATGTGGCCGAGTACGGTCGGTCCTCACCCCAGCATCCACCTAAGATGCGTGGGTCCAGCTGTGGGAGGACGTGGGAGCCCCTGGGAAGGGACGCCCCCCTCACAGGACAGTGGTCCCCAAGGGAACTCAAGGGCGTGGGGTCAGGGTCCAAGCACAAAACCATGTTCGCGCTCAGCGGAGGATTTCACTTATGTCACGCCCAAGCCCAGGCCCTCATGACGCGCCAGTGAAAAGTCTCCTTTCCTGTCATCTCTCGGGGACACAAAGCACATGGAGTGACAGCCACTGGTGCCAATGCTGGGGAGGGTGCAGGTCCGGCCCTGAGGGTCTTGGACACTGGGTTCCGGTGCTCAGGGCCCCCACGTCCCCGTCGGTGTCCTGGAGCCGGGCTTACCGTCTGTGGGTAAACGTGGGCCCCGTGCTAGTAAACGTCTGACGGCGAGCGCGAGGGGTGTAGCGGGGAGCAGGGGACGTGATCCGCAGCTTTGCCCATGTCTGTGTCGCAAACACTCCTGCCACGGCCCATCGCGAGGCACCAGCGGCCCCGAATAGGGTGAGGCGTCCTGTCCCTGCCGAGTAACATTTCCGCGTGGGCACCACAGTCGCGCCCTCAGGAGCACAGATAACAGGAAAACGTACTGAAATAATCAGGAGGTGGGGAGTTGTGACTACGCGTCACCTTTGTTTTGAATATAATTTATTTAATCGTAAGCTTACATAAGCGGTTTTAGTAAGGGCCGTGCACGGACGGCAGATTAGCAAACTCCCGACAAAATGTATCGACCGGCTCGCACAAGCCTAGCACTCGGCCAGCTGGGAAGGAGGAACGTGCGGGCATCACGTGGCGTCCAAGGGGTCAAGTTCAGCACACGAAGACACTCCTGGGCACCCAGGAGCTTAACGGGAGCAGATAGGACTTGGCCACGTGGGGGAGACCTGGGAGGCTCTGCTTCGTGGCCTGTCACCCTGCACGGCTCCCGGGCACAGGGACAGCGGGAACGCAACCCAGGGAACGCCATGGGGGCCTCGTCCAGCACCCAGGGTGACCGCAGCCCTCCGCCCAAGCCTGGGGGCAGGGGTGGCCCGGCACGTCCAGTTTGCACAGCCCGCCCTGACATCCGGACTGCTCTCCCCAGCGCCCAGTTTGGAAAGGAGCAAGCCCACGTCCCAGGAAGGGAAAGGTGGAGACGAGGGTGTGTGCAGGGACACAGCGTGAGCACGAGTGATCGTCCTCGAAGCATGTGCTGGCTGTACTCATCTCTTTCGCGGGAGAACAAAACTGTCTTAACAGCGACAACTTTATTGCGATTCCCACACCTGAAAACAGGAAGCAAGGGGAAGATCCTGTTGAGAGGGTTGAGCGGTTACCCGGGTCGCGTGCCTGGGACAGCAGGCCCAGGATGGGCGGGAAGAAGGCAGCTAAGGTTCACTAGCCGTGCCGTGGGCGTGACCCACGAGGGGAAGTGCTCTGTTGTTCTAGTAAAGGCTCCTTTCAAGTCTGCGGGGGCGCAAAGGGGAGCTGAGTGCGGAGGACCACGGTTTGTGGAGTGCTCGTTACAAGAACGGGCCCCTGGTTGTCACAAGCACACCAGCCAGGGAGGTATTACTGCCCCACTTTACAGATGAGAAGGCTGAGCCGCAGGGAGGCCGGGAAGCTTGCCCAAGACCGATCACGAAGTCATTTACGCTGAGCAGACAGGAGGTATGCCAGGAGCCACCCTCCTGGGACAGCCACTCCCGTTCTCCCTCCTCCAGCCGTGGCCCTCCCCGAGGTGGTGCCTCCGGAACGAGGCACCGGGAGGACAGCTGGTCCAGGTGACCTCCCTCCCTCCGGGGCCCCCGCCCTGCCTGGGCGCAGGGCACAGGGCACAGGGCACAGTGAGGACACCGCCTCCTGTGGAGTGGGGGCCTCTTACCGAACTTACCGCACGCAGGGCCCTGACCACTTCGGATCTTTATAACGAGTGAGTGCGGCGGGTGCCGTTACAAACTTCCCTCACCACCGTGAAAATGAAGCTGAAGTGACCCCCCCCCCCTTGGGGGCTGCGCTCCCCCTTCGGGCGCGGCCATCAGGCCTGCAGCACTGCCTCTCTGAGGAGGCAGGAGCCAGTCACAACAGCGCCCTCCCAATGTCTGTGTCCCCAAGAAGCTCTCTCTTGGGTGCCCAGGCCCGGGCCGGGGAGGGAGAGCCGTCCATCAGCCACTTTGGGATTCACCCAGAGCACTGCCCCTGCCCCACTCTCCTCCCTCCTTAGGTCACTTCTGCGGGATGAACAGTGATGGCAAAGGTACCCAGTGGGCAGCTGTGCCCGCCCAGCAAGTGTGGTTCTTAGCTGGCCACCGGGCACAGCACCGAGACCTGTCTGCTGGCTCCTTCACTGGGGGGGCAGCCGCACTGGCCAGAGCCTCCCTGGCTTCCTGGTGGGTAACGTGGGGTCGCCGTGTGTCAGGGGTCGTAGCCCAGAGCCCGGCACCCAGCACGGCTCCAGCAGGGTGCCCACTGCTCTCAGCCCTGTGGTCACCGTCCGCTTCTCCCAGGAACTGAAAATCGGCTCGAGCTCCGGACAGACCGGTGGACTTGGGTCCCAGCCACAGCTCAGGGGAGGGAAGTACTCGGATGTCCCTCTTTCAGAAGCGTAAGACCCTCCCAGGGCGTGCTGGCAGCTTTTAAAGCTTTCAAGGGACCCCCTTCGGGAAGAACCTGACACAGTAAAGCAAGCCTGAGGCTGGGGCCCAAGGAAAAGAAAACCAGCCACTTTTTCTCCCGCTCTGTCTTTAAATCTCCTTTTCTCAGAAAGTTTATGCTAACTGAACCTTGTCAGGAGCCCAAGCTACTTTGCTGGCTTTCAGGTGATGGAAAAGACATGGGGTTTTCGAAGTCAGACAATCTGGGTTTAAAGACAGGTCTGTGGCTGCTGCGTGACTACAGGTCAGTCACTTACCCTCTCTGAGCCTTTCCTTCCTCACTTGGGAAATGGGGGAAATGGGGGACACCTGGGTGTCTCAGTCAGTTAAGTGCCCGACTTCGGCTCAGGTCGTGATCTCAGTTCGTGGGTTCGAGCCCCACGTCGGGCTCTGTGCTGACAGCTCAGAGCCTGGAGCCGGCTTCCGAGTCTGTGTTTCCCTCTTTCTGTGCCCCTCCCCGACTTGTGTTCTGTTTCTCAAAAAATAAAAACATTTTAAAAATAAAAAAAGAAAGAAAACGGGGAAAAGAATCGTGTCAACCCCACAGGATGGCGAGGAGATCAAAGGAACGAAACCCATCTGTGGACGATGAAGCCCCAGGCAAACGTGAGCCGCCACGATTTGCTGCGAAGAAATGCTCACCTGCAGGAAGCAGAACCTCGGGGAAGGCGTGTGTGTGAATCCCCTCCCTCCATTCTAGCGGTCTCTGTGTCCCTGTGTCTGCCATCACGAGCCACTTGTCACCTTTTGGGAAGGAGGCAAAGTACAAAAACGAAGGAGACCGCTCCAGGGAGAGACATGTGGGGGCGAGGGTCACGTGCAGGTGGCCTTCTCAGGCTCGGGCTCAGAGGCGAGGCCCAGCAGCCCCGAAGGCCGCTCTCCCCCGGCCTCCGTTATGCAGCCGGCACGGTGCGCCCTGGACAGAGGGGAGTCTGCTCCCCAAAATGCCCCCTGGAATCCCCCGGTTTTATACCTTCAGCCTCAGAGCGGAAGCCTGAGTTTTGTTCCCTACAGAATTTTTAGAAACAGAACAGCTTTTTGAAACTTTTCCTCCCTACCTACCAGTTCACCGCCCGTACGGAGAGGCAGCCAGCCTGTGAGGGGTTTAAATGAGGTGGCCGGGTAGGTGTGGCGCACAAGCTGTCGCTGCGTTTTAAACATAGCTCACGACGCGCGGCACAGACACCATTCACAAACCTGAGTCACCGGTTCCAACGGGAGCTGCGCACGTGTATAAATAGCCTGTGTGTGTGTCACACAGAAGAGAGGGAAGTGTGGGGAATAAGGTAGAAATCATCGTGCCCAATTTAAACATAAAAACCTCAGCCTTGTCATTATTTACAACCCCAAGGACACCTCCTACCCAAACAGGAGAGGACGTCAGAGGGAAAATTCTAAATAAGCCAAAGTCCTCGAGTGGCACTAACAGAACGAATGACGTAGCATCACAAAAGGAGGCTGTAATTGCGCCGTCTCGCCTCCTGGCCGCCCGATGCACACAGCACAGAGCAGGTGCAGGGCGTTTCCCGGGCGCCGCTGTTTGGGGTCCTTAAGAGAAGACAGGCGTTGACGACGTCGACCGGTCGATTTGCCTTCGTTGATTCTGCGACGGTTTTGGACCGACAGCGGGAGAACACAGTTTGTGGTGGCAAAGAACACTTTGAACGTGAAAATGCTTTAAAAAATCATTCTTCCCTCCGATTCCCGCCTCCCCTGTGACTTTGGACATAATTCATGGCCAGCAGCCCGAGCCCCAGCTCCCAGTGTCGCCGGGCCGACTCCCACAAAGCAGAGCGCGAAAACAGGCCTCCCGCGGGCTCGGGGCCGGTGGGAGCCAATGGCGAATCCGCGCCCCCGCCGACCCTCCCGCGGAAGCGCAGGGCGCGGCGGGGCTCCGAGGACACACAGAGGGCTCCGGTAGCCCGCGACACCCTGGAGGCCTCGGCAGGTCCTGGGTCATTCTGTTCCTGGGCAGGCAGTTTGTGGCCTGCCAGCCGCGCACCCCCCGCCCGCGGTCCCGGGCTCACTGCGGACCGCACGGGGTGCTCAGAGGGGGGGGGGTGGTCACTCAGGCAGCAACAGTCCTTGCTCAGGAGAGGTCCCGTGGCCCAGACGGGATCGCCACCTGGGTGCGGGCTGGGCAGCGACCCCCACGCTCCGTGACCTCGGTCCCCGCTGCCGCAGGAATCCGCCGTCCGCAGGTGTCTCTCACGCACCCCAGTCCGGGCCCTTCTCCAACCGCCAGCCAGTCGCGAGGACTCCGCCTCGAGCCTCTCCCGTCCCAGTCTCTGATGACCTGTGCGGCCCGGGTTAAGAGCTCACTAGAGTGTAGATCATGCTGAATGCAGAAAGAAGAGGAAGAGAAGGAGTGAGTGGGAGCCCAGGAAGGACTCAGACCCTCACAACAGGGTCCTTCCTGAAGCCGGAGCCCTTGGCTCCCTTCCCGTCCTGGCACCGGAGCCAGGTCCCCCCGCGGTCCACATCATTTCCCACCACGTCAGACCAAACACCTGCTGTGAGCGCGCATTGTGTCCCCTGGTGAGAGACGGGATCGCTGCGTGCCTGTTATTCTCACCCGCACGGCTATGATGGCGGCCGTCCCCTTTCCTGAGACTGTAAGGCGGTCCCCGGGGTAGGGGTGCAGCGGATTCTTTCCCAGCAGCTGCCTCGTGCTGACGTGATGGCTGCGTCCGGGGCTCCCAGATTATGCCGCACCACATCTCACCATCGCCACCACAATGACCATCATCGCTCTTCCGAGGTCCGAGGGGCACACAAACTACGTGATCTCTTACGGGGCATCTCCCTGGCCCTCCTGTTTCTAACAGAATCCAGACATTAAATGTGCATTAAGAGCACGTGTGCCAAGGTGGTGCCCAACCCTGCCAGCGAGGGGTAAGGAACCCTGTGCTTTTAGAAAGGGCTGCAGGCTAATTCTGCAAGACCGAGGAACGTTCCACACCAAAATACACCACATACACGTATCTACACGTATACCAAAATAGACGGCACCAAGAAAAGCGACCATTTTTTCACATTATAGAGAGAAAAATGGATAATCTAAGGAAGAAAACCACATGAAAGAAACCGCAGGGTTTTACTTCAATCCCTATCCGGGATCGAAGCTCAGGAACGCCTCGGGACGGCTGGTACACCTCGTGGGCACAGAGCATCCCTGGCCGGGCCCCAGCTGGAGGGCCCACCGCACCCCTGCCTTTGGGAAACCTCACAGGCTTAACGGCTCGACAACGGGGGCTTCAGGGGTGAGGCCGCCCTCTGGCGGGTGCTCAGCCTCTTCCGTCACCGGGCTCCGGGCGCCCCGGCCGCAGTCGCGGGCCTGTGCCCAGAGGCCGCCCTGCCCCTCCTGGAAGCCAGCAGGGCGAGAGCACGCCTCCCCTCAGTGCCTGCAAATGGTGGTGTTTCAGACACTGCCTGTCTGTCCTTCAGTTTGTCTCTGCCTCCACGCTGCATTCGCTAATTTCTTTGTTTCTAGAACAAAATTGGAACCACCGCTCTGCCTGGCCGGCACCCTGGGCGTCCCTTCCTCGTCGAACCTGGTGCCTCACTGCTCTGCGGAGCTCCTCAGAGACCCCGTCTCTCCGGCCCCAGAACCCCCAGCCCCTTCGATGCAGGCCTTGAGGGGCGCACAGGACCGTCAGCCCCGGCCGCTCTCAGGGGGGAAGGGGGTCCACGTGCACACGGAGAGTTGTGTCCAAGCTGAGCGCGGTGACAGACTGAAGTGACAGCTGCTGGGACCCCAGTAAAGCCGGGGCTGGCACCTCGTTCCCGAGGACCTCACAGACGTTAAGAAATGTGTCCGAGGCCCTAGCTGGCAGCCGAGTGTCTGGCCCGGAGCCTGGGATCCTCTCAGCAGTGTGTGCTGACCACCCCAGCACCCCCCCTCGGGTGGCCTTGGGGCCAGGAGACATTTGCAGGTTCCTGGGACGCGTCCGAGTGGATGCCACATGGCCATCTTCTCAAGCCAAGAGAGCTGAGGCGGTACAGCGTCCTGCCCGGTTACCCTGGGTCATGCGGCCTCCCTCGTGCTCACCCCTCCCTTTACTGCTGGCCCGATGGCAGACACCCCCCTCCCCCTGACGGCTGGCCCGATGGCAGACATCCCTCCCCCCACGGCTGACCCGACGGCAGACACCCTGTCTGACTCACTGGCCTGTGTGTCTACAGTGCGCACAGTAGGACTCACGTGCTCCTTGCTCTGACCCTGTGCCCGCCTAGGGCAGGCGTCAAGCCGCACGCTCAGCACGGTCTCCCAAGAAGGGCGCCTGGCATGTAGGAGGTGCTCAATAAATGCTGCGTGAGTGAGTGACCGAGAGCGAGGAGGGCAGGTGAAGGGTGTCTGTGACGTCACTTGCTGTCATCACGGAGAGGGCGCGGGCTTTGGCAGAGGGATGTGCCTCCTCGCCTTGACCTCCGTGGCTCCGGGGCCCTGAGCGATCCGCTCCTCACGGGACCCCCGACTCTGTGGCAGGGGCACCCGGAGCCCCACAACAGGAGAGGCTGGGCACACGCCAGTGAGCAGCCTCACTCATGCTAGCCCCCCGCTGTCGAGCCGTTAAGCCTGTGAAGCTTCCCAAGGCAGGAACTAGTCTGAACAAACTTTAGTTGCTAGAAAGTTCTGATTTGGAGTCAGACCCGGGCAAATCTGCCGGGCACCCTGGGACTCTCCAGGGACACTTCAGAGACCCTCGGGCTCCTTGTACGTTGAAGCAGGCAATGACCCAGGACCCTCCGTACGGAAGGAGGGGAGAGGGGTCACCCTGAGCCTGGACTGACCCTCCACCCCAAGAAGAATGTGGTAGAATAACTCTGAATCCCCCGCCCCTCCGGGGCTGATTTACCCCAGAGGAAGTTATACCCCAAGGACCTCTGGGTCTTCTGGACTCTGGGATGTACTGGGGAGACAGGCAGGTCTTACCCCTGGGGGGACGCCCAGCCCCGAAATCCTGAGTCAGCAGATCCAAACCCAGGAATCTGCATCTTTAAGAAACTCACCTTCCTCACCCTGATTCTGATGCGAAAGAAAGACCAGACTTTGTTAAGACTTTTCTAGAGCTTTCCCATGACAGCCAGCAGTTGGGAGCTTCGTGTTTGGGACCGAACTTGAGATGTACCTGCAGCTGTGACCACGGGAAAACATGTGACGTCTAGGGACGTGGTCTCACTGCTAACGTGTGGGCAGTGACGGCATGTGGCCCCCAGACTGAGCGACGTATACCAAGCTCTTGGCCCCAAGCAGGGCTCGTGTGTAAATGTGGATAAGTGTGGCCGCCCCGTGGCCGGCCCAGCCTGCCCCCTGCCTGAGGCGGCCTTGTTAACACCCCCTCCCTCCTCTTCCTCACCCAGCTACCGTCCACAGACCAGTTTGGAGGCAGCACTGGGATGCTGGCAGGTTTCGTGGCTGCAGGTAACCACAAGGTGGCAAGGTGGCAAGGTGACAGGTGAGGTCCCCAGAGACGAGCCCAAAGAGGAACCAGAGAGGGACGCTTTAAGAAAGGGCACCCCCCCACCAAAGGCATCCTGTTTACGCCATCTGTTGGGTAAGACACTCTACCCAAGGCGGGGGGAGGCTCCTGAACAATCGCAAAGTCAGCAAAGTCAGTTTTACCTGATTAGCACGAGGTTACAGACCATCAGGAGAATTGTGAGCACGCGCATGTAATGACCCAGCGTGCCCCTTCCGGGAGCGTGACTGCCACGCAGAGTCTCTGTTCTGGTTCCCTGGATGCTTACATGTGGACTGGGGGCCACAAGGCTAGGCCCGAATGGCCGAGCTGTGGAGGGAGCCCTGTGGGGAAGGAGTGGCGGCCACACGTCCCCAACCGCCTCCTCAGAGGTGCACGGTGTGGCCCTAAGGACGCGCTCGCCTGCAGGCGAGGACCTCTGCCTTTGGGCACGAGCCCTCGCCCCCGACCCAGAGTGAGGTGGCTGGCGTCATACCCGCCAGGCTGTGACCCCCACGCTCACGGCCCCCCCCCAAAAAAAAAACCTGCCTCCTTTGCTGCAGGAGTGAAAGCGTCAGGAGGGGCAGAAACTCACCAGTAGAGGTAATAGAAAAAGGACAGCAGGTAGAAGGCCAGCTTGCACCAGGCCTCCTTCTGACAGTAACTCAGGGTGTCTGCGTTCATGACCGCGGGCGGGTCGTAGGCCAGCTCGGAACTGTCTGCCGGACAGTGAAAGTACCTGCGGAGAAGAGGACACGGCACCCTTGGCCCCGAGGCTGGGCAGGGACGTGAGGGCGTCCGGGGAAGCCCCCCTGACGCAGGACTGTGTCCGGGGGCCTCCGCCGAGCAGGCGTCTGCCTTCGCCGACTGGAGTCACCGCCCGGCCCGGCCCGTGGCTGCTCCCGGACGCCGAGGTCCCCCGGCATCACAAGGATTCCACCCACGTACACAACAGAAGGAGGACGTGTCACCTGGTGCCTGGAGACAGCGAGAAGAGTCTCCTTCCTCCAGGTGAGGGGGGTCCACAGCACACGTGTGGGGGGGGGCGGTCCACAGCACAGGGGTGTGGGGGGGTCCACAGTGCACACCCACATGGGCATCCACACAGGTACGGGGTGCTACGCACAGAGAGAGCCGCAATGCCACCGACCACACTCGCTTAACTACCACTGGCTGTTTTCACACCGTCCTCCCCCCAGACCCTCTTTCAAAATCCTGAATTCCGGGGGCGCCTGGGTGGGTCCGTCGGTTAAGCACCCGACTCTGGCTCAGGTCACGATCTCACGGTTCGTGGGTTCGAGCCCCGCGTCGGGCCCTGTGCTGACAGCACAGAGCCTGCCTGGGATTCTCGCTCTCCACCCCCCCTCGAAATAAATAAAAACTTTAAGAAAACAATAAAATAGACCTGAACACTACAGGAGGGACGTCATGTCCTCACTGGAGTGGGAATGGTTCACATCACTTGTCTTCTTGCTGGAAGGACCCAGAGCAGCCAGAGAACACTGGCCATGGTGGGGGGAGAGCAGTGAGGGAGCCGGGAACCAGGGAAGGGAAAGCACAGGGAATAGATGGGGCGGGGGTGGGGGGGAGCGTTAAAGCTAACTTTGTCTACCTGGAAACACCACAGGCCTCGTTCACGGGAGGTGGGGACTCCGGTGTGGGAGGCTGGGTGGGGGGTGGGGGCCACCGGGGGGGCCGACCTCTGGCCTCTCAGGCAGATGCTGTGTGTCCAGGCGGGGAGAGGGGCTCAGAAGAACACCTTCTAACCAGCACTGTGGGGGCTGGGGTTCCAGCCCCCCCTCACCCCCGTCAGAGGACAGTGACGGTGTCAGTCACCACCGTGTGCCGGGAGGACGCCGCAGGCTACGCTCCTTGCCTCCCTGGGGGCAGATCCAAAACCTACGGACCTTGGTGGAGAATGTTCTAGGCGACCTCGCCCAGTGGACGCAGGACGGCTCAGTGGGGAGAGCCAGGCTCTGGGGCTCACAGGCCACCAGACCGACCTTCCTCCAGTCGGCCACTGACCTCTCCGAGCCTCAGCTTTGTCATGTGTAAAATGGGGGTGAAAGTGCCCACTCCACGGGCTCCTGGGACCACCGTGGGGGACGCTGGACACAACAGCCTGCAAGCAGGTGGCAGATGCAGGTGCTGAGGCCGCTTTCTGTAAAGCGCTCTGAGAGCGAGCACAGGAGGGGCTGAGCTCAGGAGAACGTCCTGGCCCCGGGCCTGGGGGCCGTCGAGGACCCCTTCTCTGGCTCGGCCTCCCACTTTGGGAGGAGCGATAGCCCTGAGGATACGACTTTGGGAGTCCACAATAATGACTTTGGCGCCTGGAGAGACACCTCATTACTGCAAGGGTCCCAGGGTGATTCCTCTCACAGGCAGAGGACTTCACAAGGAGCAGGACAGGTGACAAGGACATAGACTGTGACCCGCACAGAGGCGGGGCTGAACAGGCCCTGGGCAACTCTGGGCGGGGTCCCAGAAAATCCAGCCCATCTGACACATGCTTGTCTTTTATTAGCATGATTCCCAGGGGCGCCCGGGGGTCTGTCAGTTAAGCGGCCAACTTTGACTCAGGTCATGATCTCATGGCTCGTGGGTTCGAGCTCTGCGTCCGGCTCCGTGCTGACAGCTCGGAGCCTGGAGCCTGCATCAGTATCTGTGTCTCCCTCTCTCTCTGCCCCCGCCCTACTAATGCTCTGTCTCTTGCTCTCAAAAACGAGGATACATATTTTTTACAAATTTGAAAAAAAAAAAGACATAATTCACATACCAAAAACTTCACCTTTTTAAAATACACGGTTCAGGGATGTTTAGCATGTTCAGCGAGTGGCCCGGCTGTCACCAGGATCGAATTTCAGGACACTCTCACGCCCGAAGAAGAAAGCCCTGTACCTATCGATGGTCCCCCGCCCTCTGTCCCAGCCCCCAACCTTCCTCCCTTCTCTTCAGAGCTGCCCGTTCTGGACGTGTCACAGAAATGGCCTTTTATGACTCGCTTCTTTGACTTGCATTTTCGAGGTCCGGCCATGTTACAGCGCGTATCAACGCATCGCTGCCTTTTACCACCAAGGAACACGCCATTGCAAGGACGTGCCGAGTTTTGTGTGTCCGTTAATCCACGCAAAGCGGATCTCTCCACTTTGGGACTTCTGTGGAAACGCTACAGCTGCTTGTAACGGGGATGTGTGAGGTTCGAGGCCGCGGCGAGCCGACCAGGGAAGAAGAAGGGCCTTCCCTTACGAGGCTGCCGTGCGGGAGGAACTCCAAAAGAAGGCTGCGGAGAACGGGTCCCCAAACGGAAGAGAGGAAGGCATGAGGTGGCTGGGGCCTCCGGGGCCACGGTCTCTGGAGGGCAGGCCGTCCAGGCAGAGAAGAGGAAGCACACACCCGTCCCCGGCAGACTTACCTCCAGAAGTGATAGAAAAGCAGGGGGACGTTCAGCCCCAGGGTGAGCCACTCCTGCGCACACAGGAACATGATACAGAAGAGGCTGTGGATGGAGTATTCCGGCAGCACCAGCTGAAGGGGGAGCAGAGGCAGAGGCCCGCGTTAGACGGAGGGAAGTCACTGCTGCCCGACGGGTCGCCAGCGTGCTCACGACCCAGTCACCGCCCCAAGACTACGCTCCGTTTCTGCTACGCTTTCCTCTTAGCGGTCCCAGAGCCACGCTTCCCACCCAAGTCCGGTGGACCCGGGCTCTCAGCGCCCTACGTACCAGGCGAGAGCGCTTGCTGCCGGGGGTCACGGAAGGCGGGAGGACGGCCCGGGAAGAGACGCGCCGATACAGGTTCCAGTGAATCTGCAACCGCCCGGCTCCTGCTCTCCGAGCCCTGTGCGCCCTCCCGTGCGAACCCGTACGCCACGTAAACACGCGTATTTATGTCCAACCTGGGAGGGCTGGGAAAGCCCTGAGAAACAGCATTTTTCCTGGTGGCGGCTGGACCAGGGGGAGCCCGAGAGAAAGAACGCGTAGTGACGATGAAGGCAGGGAGGCCAGCCTCCGCAAGATGGAGGCCAGCCCGGACCAAGAAGGGTCAGATGCTGGGACCAGCAGAAGGCCAAGCTCCCCGGCCCCAGCGTGCCCACGCGGGTGTAAATGCCACAAGGTTTATCAACTCCCCAGCGTGCGTACATCTTAGCGTTAGTCAAAGTTGGGACGGTGACCAAAGTGACGGCACGGGAGAAAGTGGGTCTCCAGGCCGGAGACGGAGCTGGAAACGCACCACCATCCCCGTCACGTAGGAGCGCGTGCTGTGCCTCGGTGCCTCAGTGGGGCACGAGCGCCTCGGGGCCCTGGGACACTCCTCCCCACCACCCCGGCCGGAAGGCTCACCACAAATGCCGCTTCCTAACAGAAGCCTCGCCCAGCCCACCCCTCCTCACCCCGCGCCACCCTGCAGCCCCAGGCCCACAGCGTCGGCACCCCCTCCGGCCCCCAACACACATGCACCTGCCCCCCCCCACCAGCGCTGTCTTTGCTCATCTGTTCGCAGGTGCTATTGGGACTCAGTAGGGACCGAACAAGCACACGTGTCTGCAGCATGGCCGCCTGGCGCTGGGGACGCAGCCCGCGGTCACCCACCAGGCTTCCTCCGGGCAGGAAACAAACCGCCTCCGGCCGCCCCATCCGGGTACGGGACTCGCCTGCGGGCCCCTCCCCTCGGGCCACGGTGTTAACCGCCCCACGTGACAATGCAGAGGAGACACGTGCCAGGCACGCGTGTAAGAAATGCACTTTGTACCCACGTGGCGTGTCCCCGACTCACGCGTCCACCGGCCCACACCCGGGAGCCCTGGAGTCGAGCTCAAAGGGCCACTTTCCAGAGTAGGGGACTCGGTGGGTGAACCTCACCTGCCCGGGTCCCTCACCGTCCTCCCCCTCGGGCCCCTCACCGCCTGGACCCCTCCCCCCCCCCCCCCCCCCCCAGGGCCCTCGCCCGCTCAGGCTCAGCCAGCTTCCAAATCCTGCCATTTCTCTTCCACGGCCGCTTGTGGCCACTCTTCCCTTCTTTCTCCTGCCTCTACGGGTCCGGCCCCCGCACCTGCCCCAGGCCAGGCAAGAACTTTCCTTCCTTCCACACATGCCACCCCCCCACCCCCGCCACTAGGGTGGTTTGACTGCATTTCTGCACCGCCCCTCTCCTTGGTGTATCCACACACCCCCGGCCGTAGCCCACCCGTGGTCTGCCGACTGGTAACCTGACTTGTTACAGGAGCGGGTAGTGAGGCAGCACCTAGGTCACCGCCGAGGGATGGGACGCTCTCCCAGGCCCCACGGAGGGGGTGTGAAGGAGAGGAAGGACGGGATCCCCTGGGACTGGGGGAGGGGAAGGTGGTGAGAAGGCGCCCCCACCTGCAGACCCGCCCCGTCTCCCACCACATGTCCCGGGACCGAACATACTGAGAGCCACACCACGCCACCAGGAAGGTCCCAGGGCCGGGTGCAGCTTGCAGGGCGCGTGGGTGAGACCCAGTCTCCGTGGACTCACATCAGGTTTTCAGCCGTGACCGCATCGGGCTAAAAATATTAGCCCGCTGTCTCACAGTGTTACGTAAGTCCCGACACTTACATAATGATCCCGTGTGGCACCGAGAACGCGGCTAACCAGGCAGTGTCTATTTCCCTCACCTGTAAACGCCAGCATTTACGACCTACCGATGGGGCCGCTGTGAGGACACAGCCTGTCCCGCGGATGAGGCCGCTCTCGGGTGAAGGAGCATCGTAAAGGAAGAGGCGCTGTCCCTATTATTATCGCTAACAATCGCGTACCAGCCAGTCCCCAAGTAGGGAACTCGTCACTCTTGCCCAGAACCTCTGCCAAATGGCCCAGAGCCAACTGGGGTTTCCTGAGTCTCCTCTGACCTGCACCCGCCCTGTCTACACAGAGCCCCCAGCTCCCCCAAGCGGGGAGAGAAACCCAAGTATGTAAGACAAGGGCGTGAGACAAGCCTGCCTCTCCAACCGTGAAAACCCAGGCCTTGACTGTTCTTGGCGCAGACGGACATCCAGCCCCCCTCGTCTATATGCCCGCGGGCCCCTGGGTGTGAAAGAAAAGGATGATGTCCTTGCATCCGATTCCCCAGCCGGAGCTAAACAGGTCCTAAAACAGGGGCCCTCGTGGGCTGGGCGGGGTGGAGGCAATTTCCTCATAAGCATCCAGAGTGGAGGTACCACCGTCTCTGCCTGTCTCCGGGTAAACAGGTGCACGAGGGGCAGCGGGAAGGAGGCAGGCAGGTTCGGAGGCGGGGAACCTGGGACCGCTGGGCTGGAAGGCTGCGGGGAAAACCCAGCACGGGCGGGAAACCTTCTGAGTCCCTCTGCCCAAAAGAGGCCATTTTCTCTGGGGTCGCTCTGAACAGAGCAATCCCGGAGGGCAGCCTGGCAGGAGCCCACAGCAGCTGGGGCGGGGGCAGGGCCTGGGCTCCCAGGCCTGTGATCCCCTCGTGCTGGAGACGGGCGCCCCAGCCTCAGGTCCGTGATCAGCAGGGAGACCCCGACAGCTAGGCTTGGGGCCAGGCTGAGCTGAGTGCCGGCCAGTTAACGTTCCGCCCTAGCGGAATTCGCACGGATGTTCGCCAGATACTCCCAGGGGTGAGCGGGAGACTCTGGGTCGTACTGGGTCGTAATCACTGGGTGTGGAACCGTAACGTGACAATCCACCACAAATCGGTCTGACGTGTGTGGATTCGTGTCCCTGGAACCGTGGGCCTGGCTCTGAAGCCTGTGCGGCCAGCAGCTGTGCGGGGCACTTGGGCCAAGTGTGGCCACCTTGGGTCAGGGTCAGGGTCACACCCACACAGCTGATCCCAGGGACCAGGCCAGGCCTCGAGAAAAGCCAGTCCCCTATCGCTTTCCCTGTGGGCCGGTTCCCATCATACACCAGGAGTCCGGGGGGGCATCGGAGGGAGACAGTGAGAGGAGTTCCCTGCTTGGGTCCCAGCAGCACGTGAGGACACCTGGGGGGTCGGGGGGGGGCAGAGCACAGAGGTGGGGCCTGGAGCTGAGGAGTGTGGTCTCCAGCCCCCACTTCCCAGCCCCGTGGGGTCCTCTGGTTTCCACCCACCCTCTCCTTCACCCTCCCTCCCTGAGCACGTTTAATCCAAACCTGGGGACTTTCTGCTGCTTTCCAGCCGTGTGGACTCACTTCTCTGCAGCAGAGGCCCAGGGAGAAGGTGGGGAGCGAACCCACACCCCTCTACCCACCGCTCCTGGGCACCCAGCATGTGAACGGCCCAGTCGCAGCTCAGCCCAGAGGCCCCAGCCGGGACCTGGCTGTGCACTGACAAATCCGTGCCACCTGTCACACGTGCCCCGGACACTGGCACTCTGGCTCCCCCACGCCCTGTCCCGAGCCCCCAGAGCCGCCTGCTCCTCCCTGACCTGACCGCTCCTCGGGACCAGCTCCCAGCCTGACGCCCTCCGGCCCCACCGCCACTGCCCAGGGACCCTCACCACTGGCTGCACCGTGTGCTGGGGACACCAGCCGACTGGGGACCCCCCCCCCGCCTTGATCCAGGAGGAAATGCCTTCATGCCCAACACCCACGGGGAGGAAGGTTTCTTCCATCCGAAGTCCGAGGATCCTCAGCTCTGTCTCTGGGGGAGGGGAAACTGGGGACAGAGGGAACAGAATGGGCTTTGCCGTGAGCTCTACTTCCCCGACACTCCTACCCACCTCCTCCCCCAGCCGGCTTCCTTCAGCCTCACGGTAATCTAGCGGTACGTCTTGAGCCTCATGGCGCTCCCGAATCCGATGGGGGTGCTGCTAACACACAGACGGCCGGGCCCACCCCCAGATTGTGTAGGTGTGCGTGGGCCTTTCCCAACCAGTTACCAGGAACCCACCGAGAACCGCACTCCTCAAACCGTGGTCCCGGGACCGGCGTCACCAGCATCACCTGGGAGCTTGAGAGAAATGGGAACCTTGGCTGCACTCCAGACCTGCTGAGTCAGAACCTGCAGGTTAACAAGATCCCCGGGGGACTTACAAGCAAGTCTGTGAAATGACTGCTCAGCACTGATTCCCAAAATAGGGTCCACCAGCCAGCTGCAACAGGGTCGCCTGGGGCACGTATGCTAAAGTGCAGATTTCTGGAGGCGCCGGGGGGCTCAGGCGGTTGAGCTTCTGACTTCGGCTCAGATCATGATCTCACGGTCTGTGAGTTTGAGCCCCCCGTCGGGCTCTGCGCTGACAGCTCAGAGCCTAGAGCCTGCTTCGGATTCTGTGTCTCCCTCTCTGCCTCTCCCCTGCGATCGCTCTCTCTCTCTCTCTCAAAAATAAACACAAAAAAAATTTTTTTTGCAGATATCTGTGTTCTACACCTGTCTACCAAGATAGACTCCACGGGCTGGGAATCTGTATCTTTCAGAAGCATCCCAAATGATTTTATGAAGTATCTTAGCTAAGATTCGTAGGCCAAGGGCTTGAAGAGAACACAGAGCAGAGGCTTCCTTTCTGAAGACCCTGGGTCTCAGTCCTCAACCCCAACCCCCAGCGGGGCCATGACCGTCCTGCGCGCAGGTAGCCTCCACGGGTTAAGAGCAGCGTGGCCTGCTCCCCCGCCACCACCACGCGGGAGAACCCCTGCAGAAGAACCCAGAGGCTTGGCCATGAACTCTTCTGGGGCGGAGCCATGTCCCCCAGCATCCTTCACCCCCTGAGCCCCGAGCCTCCCGTCCCACCCACTCTGCCTGCTCTCGGCAGGCTAACTCTCCCCCCGTCACCGGCTCCCTCCTTCTGTCCCAGGGGGCTTTCTAGATCTGGGTGGTGGGCGGTTCCTTTTAGGACCAAACTTTTGGGTTCCGGCTCTGCCCGGCCCACACCTCCCAACCTGCCTTTGTCCCTGTTCTCCCGCAGCTTGAATTCCTCACACTATCACCAACAACCTAGGGGACCCGTTGGGGAGGAGGTGACAATAATGCCATATTTTCAAAGGAACAGAATTCTCTTACGACTCGCGGGAACCCAGAGAGATCTTAAGTTACACTTGTAGCTACCCACTCTCTTCCTCCTTCCCTTTAAGGTGGGGGTGCCGAGGGTAGGAACCGCGGTCAGGATGCAGGGGAGTGATTGGCCAACTGCTCAGACGGTCTAGGGGGAGAGGCATGAACAGGAGGGAACGTTCTAGAAGGAGAAGGGCAGAGGGGTGCGGGGTTCACAAGCCTGCCTGCTGGGGCCGAAGAGCCCACGTTCGCACTCGGCAGGTGGGTGCCGGGAGCGCCCAGCGGTCTGGCGAGCGGAGGCCGCGGTGCAAGTGCACACGCAATGCGTGGAGTCTGTCTCGCCAGGAAACGGGCGCCGAAGTACGGAGGGCAGCGCGCAAGACCCTCGCTGCGGGAAGAGCGAAGACAGAAGCACTCGTCTGAATGAGGGAATGACGGCACGTTCCTCAGAGGGAACCCGGCTGAGGTCCAGTGCGCGGAGTGTCCGGGCGCAGGGCATCCCCGAGGGGCATCGGGCGTGGTTTGACACAGTCACGTTTTCCTCCCTGGCCCGGAATGACACGACTTAACACAACTCCCACAGAAGTGACCCGGAGCCCCCAAATCCTTGGTACCGGCTTCTTAAGGCGTCGAGACTCCAGGGAGCATCCGTGGAGACTTCTCCGGACCACAGAAGCCACAGGACAGCAAGGAAGCTTCCGCCTTCACTCTGCCCACGGCCGGCGTGGAAATCCGTGCGCACGGCGGGGACGGTGAGTCTCGGGGCCTCTGCGCTCGGTCCTCCCCGCCGCCCTCCAGGTCCGGCGTGAAGGCTGGGAGGCCCAGCTCCCGTTGGGACCATCGAGGGCGCACCTTCTGGGGTCCCGTCCTCTCCACGAGGCTCTGTTGCTACACCTTTTATGGAGCGGGGACCCCCCACGCACACACACCATCTCACATAGCCCCACAGGCAGTCTGTTAATAGAGCGAGGCTCGGAGCAGCCTGGGTCTTGAGTATGAGCTCCCAAAGGAGAGCCTTTCCCAGGTTAAAAACAGGATCACCCTACTTCACAGCCATTAAGTGGTGTTAATTACCCATTACCTGCAGCTCTTGGAGACGTTTTGCTCCAAACGAGCTTAAGAGAGTGAATGGAAGGAGAGAGGAGTCTCAGCACCTGGGGGAGGAGAGCAAATCGTCGGCACCACCTTCAGTTAGCATTTGTTCAGAGCCCACAGGCAGGTACACGGACAGACGGCCGGACGGCGGGCAGACGGTGGGCTAACCGCCCCGGCCCCGAGCCTACAGCAAAGCCAAGAGCAGCGGACCCCCTCTAGAGCACCCTGGCACACGCGACCCCTGCAAACCGGGGACGGAACTGCACAGGCACCCTTACACGCACACATTCGACGGCACAGGCTGGAGGTTTTCTCCACTCACTTTACCGCAAGAACACAGGATATGAAATCTGACGGATTTCAACCGCGGGGAGGGTTGGCGCCCCAACCCCCTGCGTTGTTCAAGGGTCGACTATGCACACGAGTGTGCTTTCCAGAGTCGGGCAAAGGCGACTATTAGAGGGACTGTGCCACGCTTTACCAGGAATTTGTACAAGCTAACATTCTGGGGGAAAAGCAATATAATATTGCAACTTTTGCTTTCAGGAAGGGCTGGAGGGGCAGTGTCCCGGTGAAAACAGTTTTAGATTAGGGAGCAAGAGACCCGGGCTCCAGACCTGCCTGTCGAGCGCCAGATGCGCTGCGTAATCCCAATGGGCTCAGTTTCTTCATCTCTAAGATGGGGATATAATGACATCCACTTCACGGGACTGTAATGAGTGTTGAGTTAATACGTGAGAAGCTCTTAAAATCATGTCTGGCTCATAGTGAGACCGCACAGATGACATCTGAGCCGCGTGCTCCGATGGTCCCTGCCCTTGTCAGCTCACGTACTGTGGGAAAAGCAGCACTTAAGCTCTCTTGAGAGTTAAACCGATGTATCTTCCCTTTCCCTTCTCCAGTCTATTTCTAGCGCTTGCAAATTTTCAAAGTCCCCTCCCACCGTTCACTTCTGTCCCCAGAAATGCCATGTGCTCTGGGGTGTCCGAGCACTTTGTGTCAACGCTAACCGTGGGAGCTCCCACGTTCCTCCTGAGCCATGCACGCGTCTGCACCGTCCGTTTGTCCGTGTGTCTTTGTGGGTCTGTCTCCATACAGCGCCTACAAGTGTGAGCGAAACCGCCGTTTATTCACGCGCAGAGCCTCCCGTGAGGCGCCAGATGCCGTGACGGGCCCTGGAGGTGCCGATCCGTGGGCACCGTGCCGCTGCTGCCCCCCAGGCTGGCGGGAGGGACCCTGGCTGAACAGGCAGTGGGGAAACCGAGGCAGGCGCACCCCCCAGCAGGCAGCCACGGGAAACACCGTGACCGGCGCTGGCCTCCGTCACCCGTCACGGGAATGATGGCAGCCTCCTGACCACGGGCCCTCTCCCGCCCCAGCCCTGCTCCTGGCCTGCCTTCACCAGCAGCCACAGAGAACATGCCACGTCTCTGCTCTACCCTGCACCGCCTCCCTGTGGCTTCTAGAACAAGACCCGACTCCTTACAATGACCTCCAGGCCCTCCTGACCCTGCACCCCAGGTCGCTCCCACTCAGCCACTGCTGTTCCTCAACCCCAGCCTGTCTGTCGCCACCTCGGGGCCTTGGCACGTGCCGTCACCCCTGACCAGGGAGCCCCTCCCCAGACCCCCTCATGTTCCATTCTATCTGCTCGAAGTGGACACTTATCATCATGACCTGAAAACATCACACATCTGTTTGCTCATTTATAGCCTGTGTCCCACACCCACAATGAATGCTCACAGCTGCACCCGCGGGGCCCGGAACAGTGGCCGGAACGCGGTGCCACGTCGTGTCGTGTGTGCCTGTAAATGTCACAATCACCATCCCAGAGCGAATTCCTCGGTATGAGAAACGCAAACGGCCGTCGCGGGCTAAAGCAGGGTGCGGGCTCAGCAATAAGCTGGTGAGCCCGGGGTCGCTGGTCTGACCCCCACCCACGGATGGGAGCCCCAGCCCCGGCCGGTCCCTCACAACGTCCGCCACTGCTCCCCAAGGGCTTGAGTGAAGAAGGCTCAACGGCCTGAGCTCGGAGCGTCCAGGGCGGCGGGTCAGCAAGGAGGCACAGCGAGAGACCAGGAGAGGTGAGCGGGGCGCACTGGGGACCGTTAACCCCACACAGGGAGAACAGGAGCGCGAGGCCAGCGGGCAGGAAGGAGGAAGGAGGCCGCTCAGCCATCACTGCCCCTCGCTAACACGTGCGGTGCTATGGACGGGACGTCTGTGTCCCCCAGAGTCACACACTGAAGCGAGGTCGCCAGCCCGGTGGTGTTGGAGGTGCGGCCCCTGGGTGGTCGGGTCACGAGGCTGGAGCCCCATGATGGGATGAGCGCCCTCAGAAGGACACGGGACAATGGCCTCTCTGCCCGGCTGCCAAGGTCACTCAGCACCTTCACGGCTGGCGAGGGTCCAGGGAGAGGAGAGTGCTGGAAGAGGGGGCCTTCTGGGGAGACAGCAGTGTCTGTAGGATGGCTGGGGGCAGGGTCAGTCCTCACAAGAGGGACCGGGGCGGGGGGGGGGGGGCGGCGAGGAAACACGAATGGTGAACGAAATTCAGACAGACCGCCTGGCGGGAAGGTGCGAGCAGACAAGATGTACAAAGTCGAGTACCGGGTCCTGGGTCCCCAACACGCCGGGATGAGGAGAGAAGGAAGGGCCCAGGACGCTGAGAAAGGGCACGCGAGGCAGGAGGCGGCGGAGGCTGGTGTCGGGACAGGCACGTTAAAGACGGGAGAGACGGCAGCGGCACGCAGAGGAGGGAGGCGACGTGGGGAGGAACCGCCACTGGCCTGGGGCACTGACATCCCTGCCACGTCCCACCACGTCCCGCCACGTCCCCGGCTGCTGAGACAGTGTGTCTGTGATGAGCAGACCTTGGAAGGCGCAGGGACAAGGGGCTCTTCTCCGGGTTTTGTGAGGCGCAGGCCGACGCGGTGACAGACTGGTTCTGCGGCCACGGTGACCCTGCCACCCCCCACACCAGGTGACGTGACTCTGGACTGGTGGGACACTGGGCGCCAGCCGTGGCCTTCCGGCTGGATCTTCAGAATGCAGACCGACCCGTGCTCTCGGGGGGGCGGGGTGTCAGGTGACCCTGAGTCGGCACGGATGGTAACTAGTCCCCCCAGTGTGGGCGAGATGCCCTGAGGTCGGGTCATCACCTCCCCACGGCCAGCGCCCCTCTCTATCCACATGTCCAGGGGACACGGTTCGCGGCCCTCCCCCGGTAGCACAGTGCAGCTACTCCCCCGGGACTGTGGGGGCCCAAGTGGCCCAGGGGTGCGGCCCCCGCGCTCCATCACGCCACCATCACCCTCCCGCGAGGCGAGGGTGCTTGGAGAATGGGACGCCAGCAGCACAAGCCTCCTGCCCCAGAACCTTCCTGTTATCCCCGGGGGCCCATGGGAGTCTGCCACACAAGGCGACTCGGGAGTGGGGGTCAGAGGTACACGCTCTCGTGGAGCGCTTGTGATGGAACATCCCGGAAGAGCGCGACAGGACGGCAAGGCTCCCGGCGCCGTCCCGCCTGCCCCCCCCCGCCCCCCAAGCTGGTTTCCGGACACGGCCGTGACTTCGAGGGGCCCAGCCTCGCAGACGCTGCTCGGAAGCTACACGACGTGAACGCTGTGTGCCGCAGACCAACGAAAAGTCGCGCTGGAAGGGGAGGCGCAAGCTCGGGTCAGACCCCACACAGCAGATTTCCTCGTGGGAGCAAACCTCACCCCTTCCTTCCGGAAGGCCCGGCCGCACACGTCCACGTGGGATGACGGGAATTTCTGCCGAGGAGGAGGTGAAGGTCAGAGAGGCACCAGCGACCGGCCCCCCGCTCCAAACAGCCCCTCGGAGAGTCAGGGGGCTGCGACCCTGCCCCCCCCAGAACCGCGCCCGGCGCCAGCAGGACGAGGCGGGAGCCGGGACGTCAGTGGCACCGCGGACCCGGCCCAAGACTGGCCTGCGATCAGCAGCGGCACACGTGCCTCCCGCAGCGACGCGGTCCGTCCTGTGTTTGGCTTTTCGGTAAAAGCAGAGACACGTTCTGGAAGCCAGCGCGCAGTGACTAGGTTCCTCGTAAGCTCCCGGCTGCAGAGGAAGGCGTGTGTCTCGCTGGCCCACAGGCTGCTGGAGACGCGGCTCGGGCTGGAGCGTGGCGCCAGGGATGGTGAAGGAAGGTGCTGGATGGTCCCTGCAGGCAAGCAGGAGAGCTCGGCGCTCACTGAGGACCCGTCGGCGGTCGCCTCTCCGCCAAGGTCCGGCCACGAAGCGGGGCGGCAGCTGGAAATCGCAAGGGGTCTGGAGACGGGACGAACTTTTCCGGAGTTTTCAAGGTTGTTGCCAGAGCAACCACATTCTGGAAGAGCTGAAACGTTCTCTTTTAAAAATACCCAGTTGATCATCAGAACGCCAGAAGGGAAACAACCAAATAATAAGGTACACGTTGGAAAGCCTGATAAAGGGGAGCTTTTCTCGCGCCTGGAAATAATTCACTCTAGGAGGAATATTTTGACCCTGGAAGAAAACAGATTTCAAAGTGACTCCCCAGAGGCCTGATCACCGCCTGCGTTTTGCACAGAATAGTGATATCTCTCTCACCCGGGTCTTCTCTCAAGTCCTGGGTACGTCACACGTTCCCCCCGCCCCTCACCTCCTTGAAGAACCCCCCCACCACCACCCGCGTGCATGCAACACGCTCTTGTGCAGTGACTGTCACATAAACGTGAGCCGTGTCCTGTCCGGTGCTCTGAAGGCTGGACGACTTGAGGACGCTGTTCTGCCTTCGGGAGGAGAATGATCCAGAAGGAAGACAGATACACACTCGCAACCCAAGGCAGTGGGAGATCCCATCCTGACCCGAGGGTCCCAAAAGTCGCTTGTTCCCAAAACTGCTGTGCATCAGAATCCTTCGGTAGATCTTTAGTAACATGCAGATTTTGGGGCGCCTGGGTGGCTCAGTCGGTTAACCTCCGACTCTTGGTTTTGGCTCAGGTCATGATCTCATGGTTCATGAGATCGAGCCCAACGCCGGACTCTGTGCTGACAGTACAGAGCCTGCTTGGGATTCTCTCTCTCTCCTTCTCTCTCTGCTCCCCCCATCACTCTCAAAATAAATAAACTTTAAAATAAGTAAATAAATAAAATGTCAATTTCCAAGCACCACGTCAGAATTTCCAGACGGCGGGGGCCCATGATCTCTAGTTCAAATGCTGTGCTCATGATTCTGATGAGGAACCGGGTGAGGAAGAGCTGGCCCGGGTGACGGGACAGGTACAAGTGTCAGAGGCGGCTGCATGAAGCCCGTGGAGTTTGGGGGAATCGTGGCTCCAAAATGTGGGAGCGCTACCTGGCTGTCCTGGGAGAAGCAGGACTCACACACCTGGGACAGGCCCCTGGGGGGGGGGGGGGGTGGCCGGGAAGGCGGGCAGAGGACGCGAGACCTGGCTCCCCAGGCGACAGGACACGGGTCCCGGGATGCACAGCGGCGTCGGCAGAAATGGCTCAGTGGGGTCACGATGCTGGGTCAGCACCTGTCGGCATCTAGTTTCAGAGCGATCGCTAAGCACGCCTCTGGTCCTCAAGAGGAAAGACATAAAACCCTAAGTCACAGCGGGAAGGAAAAGCAAGAGATGAAGAGACGCTATTTAACATTTTTATACGCGGCTTTATTTCAGAATGGATTGTGGGCGGCTCACAAATGTGTTAATTAATCGTGACATGTTTGTCTCTGCACGGCTATATTTAGCAATACCTAGGATCATGTGTAACTCACTCATGGTTTTAAACACCTTCCTCTGGCTTTGTTCCATTTCCTACTTTGGAGAAAAAGCCATTTTCTAACCACTCATCAGCAGAGTGCCCCGTGTACGAGGACGGTGCAACGGGACACGCGGGTCCCAAGACCAGCCGGGTCCGGAAGTCAAGTGCGTGCACCAGGCTTCACCATCGGGCCACCTGAGAACCCAGCAGGACAGGGAAGGCACAGGGTATTTCTCGTCTTGTGGACAAGAGAGAGAAATCTTCGCGGAAGGCACAACATCCGAGCTGGGACTACAGGATAATAGTTTAGCCGAAAGAGAACATTCCAGGCAAATAAAATAGCGTACGAAAAGGCACAAAGAAAGGAAATCACAGAGCAGCCTCACACACCTCTGTTGACAGTATTTGGCACAGTCCTGGCACACAGTAGGCACTCAATAAGTGCTGGGAGAGCAAATAAGTGTTTGGAAGGAAGCAGATTCTAATAGGGTGGTGAGAAATCAGAGAGAGCCTTAGAAGCAGCATGGAATAGTCATTTGTGCTGCAAATCTGGGACCCAGATTCGCTCTGGGGTAAGGCAGTTTTATAAGATCAAGGTCTGCTTCAGTCACTCCAACAGTGTCACGCAGGGTGAACCTGGGAGGACTGGAAAACAGACCAAAGGCCAGGAGGAGCCCGGCTAGTAAGCTACTGCAATAGTCCAGGCAAAAGAAGAGAGTCTGAGCTCTGACAGAAGTGACGTGGGGGAGGAGGGCTGCAATTCACGAGGCCCGTGGGAAACGGAACCCACAGACCAAGGACGGACGTGGTGTTAAACCTGAGTGAGGTGGGGGGGTGCCTGGGTGGCTCAGTCGGTTGGGCGTCCGACTTCGACTCAGGTCGCGATCTCACTGTTCCCGAGTTCGAGCCCCGCGTCAGGCTCTGGGCTGACAGCTCAGAGCCTGGAGCCTGCTTCGGATTCTGTGTCTCCCTCTCTCTCTGCCCCTCCCCCGCTCGTGCTGTTTCTCTCTCCAAAATAAATAAACATGAAAAAAAAATTAAATAAAACCTGAGTGACGCGGAAGACGGTGACCCAAGTAACCGAGACAGAAAGAGGAAACAGCACCTGAAAGAACAGGTGTGAGTAAGCGGCTGAAGGGAGACCTCCGAGCCCAAGGTCGCGCTCTGTGCTCCTGCTTCAGCCGATAAAATGGGAATCCCCACCAGCCACTTCCACACCGTGGGGAAGCGTTAGGGAGGAGGCCTGCGGCCTGGCTTCTCGTGCTCTGGGACCTGCCTGTCCCTGAACTGCATGCAGTCTCTCCCCACTCCTGCAAGCTCGCGGCAGGTGCCCAGGTCAGGGTCTAAAGCCTGCCTCCGCGGCAGCACAAGCCCGCAGCCCTCCCCTCTCTGGCACCTGCTGTGTGTCTGTCTGTCCCTGTGTCTCTGTCTCTGTATGTCTCTGTCTCTCTCCCTCTCTTTGTGCCTGTGTCTGTCCATCTGTGTGTGTGTGTGTCTGTCTCTCCATTTCTGTGTCTCTCTGAGTGTCTCTGTCTCTCTCTCTGTCTCTGTGTGTATCTATCTCTGTGTGTGTCTGTCTCACTGACTCTGTGTGTCTGTCTCTATCTCTGCGTGTGTGTCTGTCTCTGTGTGCGTCTGTATGTCTCTGTCTCCAATTCTCTGTCTCTGTCCCTCTCTGTCTCTGTGTGTATCTATCTCTGTGTGTGTCTGTCTCACTGACTCTGTGTGTCTGTCTCTATCTCTGCGTGTGTGTCTGTCTCTGTGTGCGTCTGTATGTCTCTGTCTCCAATTCTCTGTCTCTGTCCCTCTCTGTCTATGTGTCTCTCTGTCTCTGTGTGTCTGTGTCTGTTTGTCTCTCTCTCTCAGACTCGGAGGTCCCGGAGTCCCACCACGACTGTCCACGCAGCTGGCCGGACCAGACGCTGTATTTTAATCCTCATCTAGACTCTTGCGTCTGTTCTCCACGGGCTGAGACCCAGAGAAGGGGCCGAGTACGGGTGTTCGGCACGTCTGACCCCAATTCTGAGCTTGAGGTACAACAAGGACAGGTGAAGGTGCGACCGCTTGCCTGGAATTCGAGAGAGCGAGCAGGAGACCAGGGACGGTTCGGGGGCCGCTGTGAGGGCAGTGAAGACAGCAGCCCCTGTACTAGGGGAGGTGAGCCGAGTGGGGCGAGAGGAGGTCTCGGGCTGGGAGGGGCCTGAGACAGGACAGAGACAGGAGGGCGCCGGGCAGCGCAGGACAAAGACAGGGAGCCCAGTGCCCCACTTACTCACGAGCACACGGGGTCACTGCTGGCAAACTGCGCAGGAAGTAGGGGCGGCGAGCAATGGGGCCGCGGGGGCTGCAGGGCCGTCAGAGGCCAGTGTTAGATGTACGCAGGACGGGGCAGCCCAGGCCGCTTCCCCTCTGCACAGAAACATTCACACGGGAAACAGGACGTGAGGTCCTCAGGCCTGCTCTTCACACGCCGTGGGGACGCTGAAAAACCACCCAAATCAGGGATTCCGCAGAAAGGCCAGCGTCCTGAGCAAAGCGCTAACGAAGACTGTTCTAGACTGAAAGAGATTGTGCGAAACATGACGACTGAATAGAATGTGTCAAACTTGGCTGGATCCCGAATTCTTTTCCCAAAGAACAAAACAAAACCAACCCATAAAGCACTTTAACAGGGAGAAGGGAGATGACCGTAAAGATGTCGTTGTCATGACAGCGTCCTTGGTGCGGCCACGCGTTGCGGTCATGCCAGCGAATGCATTTGGGGTGAAGAACCGTAACGTGTGCGACCAAATGGTCCCACAAAACAAGCGTGTGCTCCCGGCGCCGGGGAGGGAGGGGCAGACGAGGCCCATGCGGCCACGAGGAGTCATTCAGCACGCTGACCTCTGACGTCCTTCCCTGCCAAGAAACTCAAGAAACGTCCTTCCCTGGGGCTAGAGCCGCAGCGTTTCAGGAACCCGCCGCCGGGGCCCCACCGTGCAGGTAGGAGAGAAGACCACTTCCTGTTCCTCGACCTCTGGCTCTGAAACGCTACCTGTCCTGGGGGGCCGGCAAAAGCTTCTTCTGCCTGCTGGAGGTGCCAGCAGATTCAGAGAGCTAACGATGGGGTCCCTCGCGCCCCACGCAGTCCTGCCCTGGGCAGGAAGGGCAGGGCCATGGTGGACCGGCCACCAGACCAGCCGAGCCCCAGCAGCCGGGCCACCAAGGCGGCTGAAATGCGTCAGAGAACCTGAATGACGGAACCTGCTTAGCAAAGGGTCTCCAACCAGGCTGCACGTCAGAGTTACCCCGGGGAAGTTTTAAAAGTCCTGATGCCCAGGATTTATTCCAAACCAATTAAGTCAGAACCTCTGGGGATCGAACGATATTTCCTAAAACCTCCCAAGGGATTCCGACGTGCAGCTGAGTGTGAAAAACAGTGCCCCGAGGAGCACTCTGCACATGTTAGTTATCACAGTCAGTAACTATGTGGGCCGGGCGAGGACCATGGCCAGCTACTGATTTCTGCTGTCGTTGGGGTCTTCACCTGCCCAGATACCTCTTTCAAGTATCCCTAAGCCAGTTCTTGAGCTAAAAATAAAGGTTCTTTTTTTTTTCATGTTTATTTTTGAGAAACAGACAGAGCATGAGTAGGGGGGCGGGGGGCAGAGACAGAGGGAGACATGGAATCCGAAGCAGGCTCCAGGCTCCGAGCTATCAGCGCAGAGCCCGACATGGGGCTCGAACCCACACACCGTGAGATCATGACCTGAGCGGAAGTCGGACGCTTAACCGACTGAGTCCCCGAGGCAGCCCGAGAATAGAGGTTCTGATGCGATATGTTTCTTGAGAGACAGGAGCTCATCTACTCCCACGAAGCATAAACGTTCCTGTATTTTTCTGCACCTGCAACACCTCCTGATTCTGCAGGACTCTGCGAGGTCTCCCCCCAGCCACCGGCTGGGGCAGCGTGGCACACGGCAGTATCCAGGCGGAATGAGGGAGCACCTGCATATCTCCTCCACCCCAACACACGCACACGCACACACGTGCACACGCAGGCACACTCACAGGCGCACACACTCACACACACCTGCTGCAAAGAACAACACCAGCATTGCCGCTGGTCCGTAGGCTTCCTGCCGCTCTGACGGGTGTGGCTGGATGGCAATGAACCGCAGGGCACCCACGGTGTCACGAAGGAGACCAGGACTTGACCCTCTGGCGCCCTGGACTCCCCGTACAGTTGAGAGGGCTGCCATTCGAGGCAGCTGTGTGCATCACACGAGCGCACGCTGCACGGAGGGGGCGGGGTGCGGCTGGGGGACACCAACCGGAAGATCTAAGCGGCATCGCCCGTGCAGCAGCAGGAACCCGCTGGAACTTCCACGCGTTCCTGGTCGTGAAATAGGACCTGCGTGCACACCCTCTTCTCCCCTGGAAAGCGTGCTGCAAACGGGCTGGGAGAGAAGGTTCTCTCAAGGGCAGTGGGGTCCTGCAGGGGCCTCAAGGCTCTGAGAGCCAGCCAGGGGCCTTGTGCAAAGGCTGACGTGGGGTCTGACCAGCCAAGTGCTTCTGCAGAACCTGGCCAGGGAGCTGAGGCTGCCGGCTGAGGGAAAACACCTGGAGCTGCCAGCACAGTCCCCGCTGCCCGCCCAGGAGCGGCTCTCCTGCAGGCCAAGCCGTCCCCAACAGCGTCTTGACGCTGAGAAGATGCCTTTGGTCCAAAGCGCCCAGACTGCACTTGACGTGGAGGCCGAGAACAAGCTGAGAAGGGCCATCAGACCAGAGGAGCCCCGAGCGCAGGGGTGAATGTCACGCAAAGGGCCCCCGAGAGCAGGGGTGAATGTCACGGCTGGCCTCCGGGCATCTCTGCTAACCACAAAGGCATGGGGCTGTCCTGGGAAACGTGGATGCGGAAACACGAGGACTTCTGGAGGGCAGGAGGCTGGGAGTCAGAGATGGGTGTGACCCCACACCGGCCGCCCCAGGGACAGGGACAGAGGAGGGGCCCCGAGGCCGCCAGCAAAGCGCTCCGGGTCGCGCACCACGCCAGGGAGAACTGGGCACCCAGACCCGCCCGCACCCCCCCAGCAGCTCAGGGAAGAAAGCCCACGCTTCGGGAAGCACCTCACCTCTGACTGTCCCTGTCCCCCCCACGCAGCCTTCCTCTTAAAGTCCCAACTGTCTGAGCTTGAAATACTTGATCGATAATGTCAGACAAACCAATGTCCACGTGGCAGCGGGCATCACCGCTATCACAAACCATGATGGCGCGGTGTGGCATGTGTGACAGTCTAGCTCACCCAGGGAGGGTGACACGGCCCCTCTGTCATCGTGGGTCCCACTGAGGTAATCTGAGCACATCCCCCGAGAGCAGGAACCTTGCTAAGCGGCTCCTTTATCTGCTTCCTACCAGGACACCGGGACCCGGCCGGCGCCTTGAGCCACGAGGGGCGGTGATCTCAGCGCTCAAAGGCCACGGTGCCAGAGCCGTTGCCACCGTGAGTCCCTGCCCACCTCCTGGGCTGTAATCCGTGGTCGCTGTCCTCCAGGATTTCATCATAGCCGCGACCCTTTGGCAGAGACAAAAAGGGAACTGGACGTCTCTCTGTCCCTTTACAACAAAGGCACTTTGCATTTGTATAGGGCACTTGATGCATTCGCTGCGTCCTTGTCGACTGCCTCGTCTTACCCCGATGACACAAAACTCCATGTGTTTCTAACCGTGCCATGGAGACCGCTCAGGCATCAGAGCCAGTGAGACTGTGCTGGACGAGGACCGGCGCCCCAAACCGCCTCAAGAGTAACAAATCCCACATAAGCAGCAAATGGATCCGGCATGACAACGTGGCAGCTGACCGCGGGGAGAAGATGCATCCGGAGCGTGTGCGCGGGTCCAGCAGGGAACCCCGGGGAGGCCCAGCCGAGCCACGGGGGTCGGTACAGGCCGGTGCCGGAGGTGGACTTCAAGGAGGCAGAGACTAGGGGGCCCTACAGCCCTAACGAGAGGCCGTTAGAATTCGGCACATCTTGTGGCCTAGAAACACGACCCAGAAATGTTTCTTACTCTTCGGGCAATGAGGAAAAGGGCAGGAATGGATACCCGGAAGGGTGGGCCCTGGAAGTGGGGGGGAGGGGCGGGGGGGGTGGGGAGTGAAAAACACAAGTCTTTACTCTTCATCACGTTGTGGAAAAGGGAGCTTCTGGAAGCAAAGCTGGACCAGGAAAAACAAGGTTTCTGCAGATTACGGGCAGAGTCCTCCCCCTGAGTCCACCCTGTCCTCAGAAATGGGAAGTCGGGGGGCGCCTGGGTGGCTCAGTCGGTTAAGCGGCCGACTTCAGCTCAGGTCACGATCTCGCGGTCCGTGAGTTCGAGCCCCGCGTCGGGCTCTGGGCTGATGGCTCGGAGCCTGGAGCCTGCTTCCGATTCTGTGTCTCCCTCTCTCTCTGCCCCTCCCCCGTTCATGCTCTATCTCTCTCTGTCCCAAAAATAAATAAAAAACGTTGAAAAAAAAAAAAGAAAAAAGAAATGGGAAGTCGGGCACTCACTCCTTCGGTCCGCTTGGGCGCCCACTGGCAAATTGCTGCTTTTACCCTGGTGCCATCTAGGAAATGATGGCTCTCTAAATCATCCCCCGGGGCTGAGACTGAGCCACCTCCCGCCTGCTCTGCCACAGGCTGGCTCGTCCTGCAGCTCCGGGATCTGCACCCCACCCGGGGGGAGGGGCGCTCCCCAAACCCCGACGCCCAGGCCACATCCCGCGGGGACTCTGGGGCGGGACCCCCGGAGCAGCATGCTTTAGGCCCCCCAGGCAACGCCAACGTGCCGTGAGGTTGAGAACCAGCGCTCTGAGCCCGTCCGTGACCTCGCTCACCCGCCGGGCAGGGAGGGACGCTCTGATGAGACAAAGCACGTCACACCTGCCACTGGCCTCTCCTTGGTCACCTCACTTGCCGTAATTACTCGGCAGGAGAACTCTGCCACGCACAGCATGGAAATAACGGTGGCTGCCAGGCTCACGTTCCCTAGTCCATTTAGCTAATTAACGCGAAGCAGACACCTCGTCGGGCAGTGCGGTGGGTACCAAAATCAGGAGGGCAAGATCCCTTCAAAAATACCAACGTGTAAGGTATGTGTACGAGCGACTATAACATAAGGTGTCGTGTAGGGGGGGCTCTGAGAGACTGTGAGGCAGGAATTCAGGGGGAAAAAAAACGAGATCCCTTTTAGCTGGACTGAGCCCGTCTTCACAGCGCGCGCACACACACACACACACACACACACACACACACACACATCCCCGTCAGCACCCGACACAGCACCACGTGCACAGCAAAACGAATTCCACTCAAATGACCGAATCAAGTCAGGCCGGTGCCCACCCGAACCCACCGAGGCCAGTGTCCAAGATGTCCTGGCTCCCCTGCCCAGCCCCACGATGCCCAGGCTTCTCCGGGTACCGCCGAGCCCCACCGCGACCTCTGACGCCTGGTCTGCCCCCCACCACGCGGCCCGTGGAGTCCCAGGTGCACAGCCGTGGCCGTGTGCCCCGTGGGGCGGCTCTGCAGACCGATTCCTCCCTGAGGCCACGATCTGCCCCATCCCCCAGTGTTCACTGCCCTCTTCTCTCCGGAATAAAATCCCTCATCTTTGGCTGAGCATACAGCCCCCAAAATAAGACCAGCTGTGCCCATCTGCCTAAGATCCGGCCAATGAGTTAAGGGGAAGAGGTCTGTGCACCTTCGGGGACACGTCCCCGCAGAAACCACCCTCTCCCTCTTCCCCCTCCCCCCTGGGCTCAAAGGGACATCGTGGTATGACACCTGTAGACTGTGGACGGGGCAGGAGTGTGTGCGGGTCCCCAGGTGGCCCCTGGGGGCACCGTCCTCCTGACCACACCCCATTGCGGATGGGCTCCCTGCGTCCGTCCCCGGCAGCGGAACCCATGCTCATCACCCTTTCCTGCCTCCCAAACCCACAGCACCCGGAGTCTCTTTTCACACTCACGAGAGAAGAAAGGGTTACAGAAAAGATCATTTCTATGACAATGGCCAGTGGTCTGGGGACTTCCCACCGAGTCCACAAACCCACCTAGAAGGTCAGCTGTGAGAACGCGCTTTGCTGACGAACGCAGTGAGTCAACTGGCCTCCTTTTCTGGTCCACGCGCTCTGTGGAGACCACAGGGGAAACCAAGTGTCGTCACTCTCGGTTGGGGGCCTGCAGACACAGGCCCCTGGTGAACGGCATGGAAAGTCAGCATCTCGCACGGACGGAAGCACATGGAAACAGTAAGAAAGAGAGTGAGCGTGGGCTCCGGGGCCCCAGACCCGGGAGCAGGTGACCTCGAGCAAGGGGTCTACCGTCTGCCGGAGGCCATCGCTTCGCCACCTCACTGGACGCTCGGCCACACCCCCGCCCCAGGGCCCCTCCACAAACCCCCCGGAGCCTGAACTTCCCAGGATGGGGGTGTCGGTGAGAGTTCTCCAGAGAAGCAGAGCCGACAGGGTGTGTGCATGTACGTGAGTGTGCGTGGCGTGTGTGAGGTGTGGTGTATGTGCACACATGTGTATGTAAGAGCACATGTGTGCACGTGTGAGTGTGCATGGTGTGCGGGCATGTGTGTGAGCCTAATCAGCTGCCCACTCCCTCATCGCAACATGGCTTGGTCGCATGCAAGTATATGGTACACACAGAGAGAGAGAGAGAGATTTTGAGGGGCTGGCTCATGTACTTGCAGTGGTTTGGGAAGTCCCAATTCTGCAGCGTGGGCCACCAGACTGGAGATCCGGGAAGGCCCGATGCTGCAGCTGAAGTCTGAAGGCGTCTGCTGCAGAACCGCCTCTTACTTGGGGAGGTCAGTTTTTGTTCTCTGAGACCTTCAACTGATTGGATGAGGCCCACCCACATCAGGGAGGGCAATCTGCTTTATTCAAAGTCCACCAATCTCAATATTAATCTCACCCCAAAATACCCTCCCAGAGACATCGAGAGTAATAAATTAACCACCACAGGGGGTGGCCATTCAGGAATCCGTATCTTCAATAACCTCTCCAAGTGTGATGTGAGGCACAGCCAGCTTTGGGGACCACTCTCGGGCATCCACCCCAAGGTCACTGGTGGCTCCAGGGTTTCTCTCTCCATCTCCACGAGGGTTCCTGGACTTCCTTTGTGAGGGGGAACCGGTCTTCCTCATGATATGGAGCAGGAAGGCGTTCCCTCGGCACGCAGCAGGGACACAGCAGACGACGGACGCTCCTCAAGCCTGTGCTGCCCGCCTCCTGCCCCTCCCCCACCTCCCGCAGCCGATACAACTCTCCAGACCCCGGGCAGCCACCGGGGAGCTGCCTGCGAATCACCAGGACACCCGCCAAATCACCGTATACCTCTCACTGGGTTCCTCCGTCGTGGCCGCCCGTGAGACGCACACAGGGCGTCTTCAAATACGGGTAACCGGACCTTCCCGAGCAGTGCGCCCGGAGGCCCCACAGACCTGTCTCCTGCTTCAACAATGTTGGGACAGAACGGACCCAGGGACACCCTTCCACCAGCCTCCGACCACTTTTAACCGTTTTTCCAGCCATGACCTTTGGAGCCATCTTCTCGGCCACCCTCTGCCTCCGGGACCGGACGACACCCTCTTCTGAACTCAGCTCCTCATTACCGATCAACCATGAGCTCCCAGGTTCGTCAGAATTATCCCACTGAGGTGGAGGCCGCCGTCAACGTCCTGGTCCACGCGCACCCGAGGGCCTCCTACCCCTCCCTCTCTCTGGGCTCCTATTTCCACCGGGAGGATGTGGCTCTGGAGGGTGTGGACCGCTTCTCCCACGAGTTGGCTAAGGAGAAGCGGGAGGGTGCTGAGCGTCTCTTGAAGGTGCAAAACCAGCACAGCAGCCGCGCCCTCTTCCGAGACGTGCGGAAGAGGTGCCAGGATGGGGGGGTGAGAGCCTGGATGCCACGGAAGCCGCCCTGGTCTGGACCAGGCCCGTTTGGATCTACACGCCCTGGGTCTGGCCCGCGCAGACCCCCAGCGCCGTGACTTCCAGGAGAAGCACTTCCTAGACCGAGGTGAAACTCATCAGGAAGATGGGCGACCCCCTGACTCACCTCCGCAGGCCGGCTGCCCCCCTCCCCAGGCTGGGCGAGGCCGGCATCTCTTGGAAAGGCTCACCCCCCAGCATGACTCGGGGTCTCTGGAGCCCAGCGGCCCGTGAAGGGCCCCTCTGGCAGCCCCCGGATGCCAGGGCTGGTGCCCGAGCCTCTCTCTGTGGCCACCAGGCAGCTTTGCAACACCCTGGAGCCTGCTCCCGAGCCAGGACCAAATGGAAACAGGAAAGCTTTTTGCATCAGGAAAAGCAACAACAACAACAAAAGCCGGCCCCTCCCAAGATGCACGTTAGATCTCCAGGGGGGATTCTGATCCGCAAAACGGTCAGGACCCACCAGCTCCACTAATGACAAACACAACAAAACAGTGGACTCTACCATTTATCACTTCCCCATACGGCACTCGCACCCGATTTTGCACAACACGGGCAGCGAGGTTTCACGGCGAGTGCTAAGTGCCTCCTGCAGGCAATTCTGAAATTCCCGGCTGTTGGATACCGAGCGGAGAAGAGCAAAGCTGTGATGCAGCGTTGTGACGGTGCTGGGCACTGGCTGGGCTCACTCACTAGCTAAGTGACACGTTTGCGCCCCTGGCCTAGAAGGTGTAGGACTCAGATTTGTGCTTCGGATCTATTGCCCCACCATCTATTGCCGATTCTGCACGTGGCTGACCTTCAGAGCTGCTCCCAAACAGAACAGGGAAGGAGAAGTCCTTGAACCCCCGTGGTCCTAACGAGGCCACCCCTTTGATGGAAGCGGGCTGAGATCTCCACACAGTCGTCACGACGGGAAGAATACGTAGACGCTTCTGTGCCGCTGTCCTCGCACCTGTGGGTCCCTGGATCTACACGGAAAGACCACTTTTCACCGGAGAAGAGCTTATTTTGAAATAACCAAGGGTCTTTTCCACGCCTTTTGCCAAGGATATAACAGCATGACGCCTCCTTCTTAGGTCTATCCGTGCCATGTTGGTGAGTGGTTGACCCCCCCAATTCATATGTAGTAAACGCTACACACGGTGAAATGGCCACTGACACGGCGTAGGGATGCCAGAAATTTCATCACTTACTGATTCCTGCGCTCTGAGCTCGGCTCTGGGGATGCCCCTGCGAGCAGGCCAGGTGTGGTCCCTGCCCCAGAGAGCTCACAGATCAGTCCGGTTCTGTCCAGCTTCAGTGACCTCAGACACTCCACGTAGCCGAGCGGCCCAGACACACTGGCTGTGATGTCATCCCACCACTGAGCCCTCAGGTCTCAGTTTCCCCATCTGAAAATGAGGGGTCCGATCAGATGACCCAGAAGGTCCAGATTTAGCATCTCATCTCCTGGTCACGTGCTGACCGCCAGGATTGGGTCCCACATCGTGCTAAAGTCTGGGGACTCAAGGAAGACCAAGACACCGGTGTCCACACCACATCTTTGTCCACTCATCCACCGACGGACGCTTGGGTTGTCTCCCCGTCTCGGTTACTATAACTAAGGCCACTGGGTACGCGGGGGTGGCACGTCTCTTCGGCTGGGTGTTTTCATTTCCTCTGGATCGATAACCAGAGGTAGAACTGCTGGGTCACAGAGAAGCTCTACTTTTAACTTTCGAGGCTCCGCCATACTGTTTTCAGTAGCGGCTGCACCAACTTGCGTTCTCACCGACAGGGCACGAGGGTCGCTTTTCTCCACATCCTCACCGAACTTTGCTATCTCTTGTCTTCCTGATGCCTGTTCTAACAGGAGTAAGGTGGTGTCTCATTGTCCCGATCCCTGAATCTTAACCCCCTTCCTACTGAGGTGGTAGACGGCCAGCACTTATGGTACCCACAAATGGCCTCGCCACAGCCACACCTTTGCCTGTGACTCCGTAGTCCCTCCCAGTCCTACTCCGTGTTGGCGGAGGTCACCAAGAAGACACGACCAATGGGTGCCCGGTGACGTGGACCCTGGTGCCCAGAGCTCCTCACCCACTCTCCTACCTTTGGGATGCGGGTTCCACCTGCCCTCCCCGCTCCCGGGACCTGCCCCCAGGACAGCCCTGAGATGGTGACGTGGTGTTGGGACCACGTGACAGATGTGACTGAACCCCATGAAGGCCTCTTTATAAGCTTCTAAAACGGGTGGGGAGGGGTGCAGAAATCTACCCGCCCTGTGGCTGCCCGAGACAAGCCTCCTGCGTAGGTTCCCTGACTCACCCACCTGCCACCTGGCACGGCCTGCCCCCTGCACAAACCTGGGGAGCTTCTGAACCCACACCGTGGGCTCGGCCATGTCACTCGCGCCAGCCCACAGGGCACTAGTAGGTCTGATGCAAACCAAAGCTTGAAAAAGCGCCCGCGCGTTTCCACTTGTTCTCCGGCTTCTCTGTGACGCAGTGAGCAGAGCCTGGGCGAGTCGCTGGAGGACGAGATGCGGAGCGGGTCCAACTGCCCCCGTGGAGGCCATCCTAGGCCAGCTAATGGCCTGTGTCCAGAGACATGCATGAGCCTCAGGCAAGAGCAAGTGACACCCCTTCTCCCTGTAAGCCCAGCCAGGATCAGGGGACCAACCAGTGACCCACGGACCCACGAGAAATAGATGCCGTAGCTGTTGTTGACTGGCCTGACCCTCTATGATGGTGGTGACGAAGAAGCAGGGAGGATCCGGCCAAGCAGCCACAGGCAACGGGGAGCCAGAGCTGTTGTAGGGTCCGCTGCCTGTCCTGCCGCGGCCTTGGGGGCGAGCGAGGTGAGGACAGAGCCCCCGCTGCCCCCACCACCCGGCTTCCGGTTCAGCAACCCTGGGACAGCACCGCTGCTCACGCGGCGAGCAAAATGTTCCATCCTTCCCTGTAACGAGGACTTTGCCGCAGAAAGCGATGGAAAATACATTATACATGAGACACAGTTTCTGAACTAGTTGCAAGCGTTGTTCTAGGATATTTTTACTTTTCTTCAAACATTCCCTCGAGGGGTGAACTATCCTACCAAGGAGTTAAACGGAAATAGAAAAGAGCCTTAAAGGAATCCACTCGGCCCCATCATGGTGAGCCAAGCATATTACAGGGTCCCTGTGGCTTTGGGGATTCCTGCCTTCCCTTTAAATAGCTGAGCGATATTACCATCGTGGTGGTCCATAAACAGCAGGTGTCAGAGAAGCAACAACTTCCCCTATTTTGTGATTAAAAATGTTGACTTCAGATCCACCGACTTGAGAAACATGAGACCCCAGAACAGTAAATCTCTCTACACCCCCGACTTCCTCGTCTATTAATCATTAGTGCTTCATAGTGTCGTAATGAGGATTAAGAGTTAATTCTTTTAGGGGCGCCTGGGTGGCTCGGTCGATAAAGTGTCCAACTTGGGCTCAGGTCATGATCTCACGGTTCGTGGGTTTGAGCCCCGCGTCGGGCTCTGTGCTGACAGCTTGGAGCCCGGAGCCTGCTTCGGATTCTGTGTCTCCTTCTCTCTCTGCCCCTCCCCCGCTTGTGCTCTGTCTCTCAAAAATGAATAAACATTAAAATATATATATATATAAAAGAGCTAATTCTTTAAAAAAAATTTTAATGTTTATTTATTTTTGAGAGAGAGAGAGAGAGAGACAGAGCACGAGTGGGGGAGGAGCAGACAGAGAGGGAGACGCAAAATCCGAAACAGGCTCCAGGCTCCAAGCTGTCAGCACAGAGCCCAACATGGGGCTAGAACTCACAAACCGCGAGATCATGACCTGAGCCGAAGCCGGACGCTCAACCGACTGAGCCACCCAGGCACCCCAAAAGAGCTAATTCTTTTAAAGGCGGGCAGTGGTCACTCTAAAAACAGAAACAGCTCCTGTCCCCAGCACATTTTAGAAATCTGCCAGCCAACACAGACTTCCATTCTGGAAAATTCCTGAGCCAAGGATGGTCTCTCTAAGGCATTCCATGCAACTGCCTCTGAGTTTATGTGTCCCTTTTCAACTGTATCGTGTCCCTCAATTAAACACACCGTTCTCTCCAGAGCCCAAAGGAAGAACAGTGCCAGCGGCTAAAAAGACTGGCAATCAAGTCAGTTCATTGTGGCAGGAGTGCTGGGAATTATGGAAAAGGCACCGTCTTCGCTATTCTTCCAGGTAGCTAATGCCGGACAAATGACGTGATCCAAAGTGATGTGGGTCTTTCTCTAGGCTCGGGTACATGAATGCATTTAGCAGCCTCCTCTGAGGTCAAAGAAATTGGGACAGAGTTTGAAACGGTCTATTTATAAATGTACAGAGTCAGCAAACAGCTGATGTGTGGCACAGGATACAATCAGGTTTTTAAAAAAAAGACTCCCCCTTATGTAAGCAGCACAAGCTTGCAGTATCGGTCAGTCATCGCTGTAACAATGCCGCATAACAAATCATTCCAGCATTCAGCGCCTCGCAACAATAATCATTTTTACTTGCTCGCACAGCTGAAGGTTGACTGGGGGGGAGGGGTCACTGGATCTAGCGGGCTTGGTTCTGAGCTACAGCTGGGCTGGGGTCTGCACCCCAGGCCCCCGGGCTCCTTGCAGTGGGTTGGCCCCAGTGACGTCAGAAGCTCAGGAGAGCAGGCACTCCCAGAACTCGGAAGACCTGGCAGAGCCCAGCGTGCGTGCAGAGGAGAGGGTCCCCACCATCCCTGGCTTCGGGGAGGTCATGGCTTCAGGGACGTGACCCCACGGATACAGAGGGTGAAGAGTCGGGAACAGCAGTGTGGTCTTCCTGCTCGACCACTGCCCACCTCCGCCAGCTCCGCCTGTGGGACCACATCGTGGAGTGTCTGCGGCGGGTGCCGGTTTCACACCGTTCAGCTGTACTTCCCGCCTCGACCCCTCCCCCGAAGCAGGTGTGGCTCGGGTAAGCACGAAGGGGGAGGGGCACAGGCGGTCAGGGTGGTAACTCCTGTGGCCTTATCACCACCCCGTTCTTTCCAGAATAAAACCTGGTGCACCTGCCGCCTCCCACCTGGTTACGCGGCCCCAAAGGACGCAACACCCTCCGCCCGTCCTCCTCTTCCACAGCCCTGGAGGGAGGGAAAATCATCCATCCCCCGGGGCTCTCTGCAGCCACAGAGGTCAGAAAACCGACAGTGAGACTGGACACAAGCTTGCGGAAGTTGGGGAAAAAGGAGAACCGCAGCTCCGTCAAGCCACACGGCGCGCTGGGTCCTGCCACGCACGCAGGCTCCGGCGAACGCGAGACCATCAGTGACGCACGACCAACTTGGCCCAAGGGAAGTGACACTTGACACGTCCCAGGACAACCAAATCCAGGGTGTGACGACCACAGCTCGCAAGGAACGCTTCTCCCCGAGCTCATGCCGACCCTGGGCTCTCACTGAACTTCCTTTCCTGAACTTGGAGAGGCAGCAGGGGCCCCTCGTCAGACGCTTCCTGCTCCCACCCCGCCCTTCTCCGTGACCCACGGAGCCGACATCCTGCTCCGGTGGGAGAGCGGCTCACAGAGTGGTCCTGCCCTAGAACGTGAATCATACGCACACGTCAACACAAGAACCCTGCAGTTCAGACAATTACCCGAAGAACACATTTCCTGATAATTACAGAGCTTGAAATGGATCCACTTGAAAATCCCTTCCTTCCTCCCGAGAAAGCTGAGGAGGTGGTTTAACAACAATCAGCTGCTGAAATGCATCACATTCTGGGTGTTAGGAGACAAGTTCCAAGGAATTTCTTGGAAGGTACAGTTCCCAGAAGGTGGTGGTGCTAACCAGACCCACTCAGCCTCCCCCTGTGCCCGGCACGGGCTCAGACTCTGGCAGGAGGACCAGAGCTGGAGCCTGGGGGAGGCCGCCGGCCATGGGCCACCGCACCTGCACCCGCCTCGGCACGGAAGGCATGCCCCGGGGGCGTTCACAGAGGTTTTGGCAGCCACCGAGAGGCAGGACGACAGCGGTAACATGTGACGGTGTCAGCCGTTCTGAGCTGCGCACACCTGTGTCCTCCCCGCTAATTCCCCAGCAGCCTCCCAGGGGAGGCGTTGTGCTCACTGAGCCCAGGGTTAGAGTCGCACTGAGGGCCTCGTGGATCACCGGGGCAGGGGGCAGGACGGGGAAGCAGCAGAAGCCTGTATACATTACCCCCGGTTCCCCAAGGGGCCTTCTGTGTAGACGGCGAGCACGACAGAGTTACATGTGATATGAAAATACACATCTGATGTAAGTAGTAAGTGTAGTAAGAGAGACACGTTCCCGGCTAGGTTCTCGCCCAGCCGGTGGCGGGGCCGAGGCCGTGAGGCTGCAGGATGAGTGATCAGTGATCGAGCACGGCTCTCACACCTGCAGACTTGAAGTCAGTGTGCCCTGTCCTCTGCTGTCTACTGGAACTCTCCTCCCTGTCCTCTGCTGTCCACTGGAACTTTCCTTGCTGTCCTCTGCTGTCTACCGGAACTCTCCTCCCTGTCCTCTGCTGTCCACTGGAACTCTCCTCGATGTCCCCTGTGTCTACTGGAACTTTCCCCCCTGGTGTCGCCTGCTAACATTGAACGAAACATGCCTTCACGGGAGCAGTGGAGGCTGCAGCAAGGTGGGGTTAGGTGGGGGGGGATGAGGGGACGGAGCCCATGAAAAGGAAAAAAACAGAAAAAGGCCCTTGGAATATGTTTCCTAGAGCAAAACGCCTCATCTACTGCATACAGTTCTAGAAAGTGTATGCAAACTCTATGTAAATTTGCAAATGGTAATGCTGATTCTTGCTCAGCCCCTTTTCTTTCACACCCTTGGCTTTGACCTTCAGGCTGTAAGGCAGGACTCTGGCAGACACGGCCAGGCCACTGGTCCCTGTCCCACCAGAGTCAGTGGTCAAGCAGTCAGAAGGGTGAGCAAGCCTGATGTGAAGGATGTGGATTACTGCCTTGCCAGAGAGTCCGGGGTGGGGGGCTGGGGTACATTCAGGATGGGGGAAAGGGATGTGACAGACACTGTCAGTCGGAAAGCACCAGCCAAAGACCGGAAGTCACAGCCGAAGGCATCACTGGTGCCCAAGATATTACCTGGGAAAGTAATTCACAGATTCATGAACTGCCCTTAATACCAAATGACACGTGCTGTTCTCTTAAATCCTTCTTTACTCTTGGATCACTCGTGTTTTCATATGCTTCTCATCATCTGACCATACTTCCCTGCTGCCTCATCCAAGACGTGAAACTCTAACACACTGAGTGTCTAAGAAAACGTCAACGGGCAAGTAACTGGCAGGAAAAATAATTAACTTTTGATTAAGCTTGCTCTTCCAATGGGAAGGCATCATTATTGAAATCTAGAAAAGTTTCAAAAGCTCGCACGATGATTTTCCTTCTGTCGATGCTGGCAAGGTATCTGTTTCTCTCCTACTCACAGGAGGCTCAAAAACTCCTTTCGGGTTGACGGGTGGCTTTACGGTGTCCCGTAGCCCACCCGCTCGGAACAGAGATGGGGGTGTCCTCTGGCTCTCGGCTGCGGGTACCGCTTCCTCCTACCTGCAAGTTGCTGGTCTCTATACTTCGCTGCTCTCTGCACACACTTTCCTGCTGGACGGTGACGTCCCTCTGCCATCGGGCTTCCCCAGCTATGTCTCGGAGAGCACACGCACCCATGAATGTGCATGCACACGTGTGTTCCGGAGGCGCCCGGCGGCCGTGACCTCTGCCCACCCATTCAGAACAACTCTCCGAACGCAGGCTCCCCTTCATCACGCGTCCTGTCCCAGCCCTGACACGCTCCCCGTGACGCTGTCAATCAATCTGCGAGGCTAAGTGGCAGCTGAAACCTCAAAGGAAAGCCAGCAGCTAGTTAAAAGCTTCCTGGAGCCGGGCAGGTGCATCCCCAGCGCCAGCCAGGAACAAAGGCCGCAGGGGCGGCATCAGGTGCAAATGCCACCCATCATCACGCAAAGATAGAGGGCCTCCCGATCCAACCAGAGGCACCTGCAAGGGTCCAGCGCCACCACTCTGGTGATGGCCACCACTCTAATCAGCTCCTTTCATCTCTGGAGGTTTCCACACGCTCCCACCTCCCCCGCCCCTGCCATTTGCCTTCGGGGGAGACGGGGCTGGAGCAGGCATGAGCCTCGCTGGCCCCTTTTACCGTGTGACCGGCCACGACCCCGTGGCCGTCCACCCTCGGTGTGGCGTTCCTGCACTGACCTTTCTCAGGAGGAAGCAGATGCGTTCAATGTTCCTCAGCCGTTCCCTCTTCAGGACGCAAAAGAGAGGAAAAGAGGGGAGGTTGGAGGTTAGATGTTCTGCTGCGAGAACCTGAGAAGCCCCCACATTCAGCCCCCAGCACAGGAGGCGGAACCCACCAGAGACCCCTCCCGGCCACGTGGCCTGCATGCTCCCACCCAGCGCCTCCTAACGAGAGTTTCTGCTCATAGAACTCACTAGCAAAAAAACAAATCATCCAATTGTGAATGGGCAGAGGATCTGAATAGATATTTTCCCAAAGAAGACATACAGACGGCCCATGGGTATGTGAAAAGGTGCTCATCACCCATCATCAGGGAAATGCAAATCAAAGCCACGGTGGGGTACCGCCTCACACCTGTCAGGATGGCCCAAATCAACAACACAGGAAACTACAGTGTCAGCGAGGATGATGCGGAGAGAGGAGAACCCCTCGTGCACTGCTGGTGGGAATGCAAACTGGTGCAGACACTGTGGAGAACAGTATGGGGGGTCCTCAAAAAGTTAAAAATAGAACTACCCTACAATCCAATAATTCTACTTCTGAATATCTGCCTGGAAGAAATGAAATCACTGCCTGGAAAAGATATCTGCACCTCTGTGCTCACTGCAGCGTGAGTAGTATTTCCAATAGCCACGACACGGAGTCTACCTAAGTGTCCCTGGATAGATGAATGGAAGAAGAAAATGTCACACACACACACATACATACGTACACAGCATATATATACTATTATATAGTATGATATACACACATATACATACACAGCATATGTATAGTATATTATATAGTATGAGACACATGCACATATACACACACAGCATATATACAGTATACTATTACATAGCATGATACATGCACACACACGCACACCACACACACAAACACTGGAATATTACTCAGCCATAAAAAAGGAACCCCCTGCCGTTTGTAACAACGTGGACGGAGGAGAGGGCATTATGCCGAGTGAAATAAGCCAGACAGAGAAAGACAAATCCCGTGCGATCTCACTTATGTTTGTGGAATCTACAAATGTACAACAACAACAAAGCAAACTCCTAGAAAAGGAGATCAGAAGTGTGGTCATCAGAGACAGGGAGTGGGGGAGGGGTGAAAAGGCACAAACTTGTGGTTATAAGACAAGTACCAGGGACATCCTTCCGGGCGCCCACAATCAGCCCTCCTGGGAAGACCGCTTGGGCCCACTTGGGTCTCTGGAGCACGGGTGTCCTGATTTGTGTCCAAGGTAGGGTGGATCCCCACCATTGGTTTTATTTTCTAAAGTGAGTATATTTAGGGGAAGGTCATCATCCCACTATGCCCCCAGGCTAAGACTTCTGCAAATGTCGAGGTCCCTGTCTGGAGCCTGGCTCACTGCTGGGGACAGGTGCCTAATGGCTGGGCAGGTGATGACGGTCACGTCACACACCGTGTGTTGCCTCCCCTTTCCCGCAATGACTTTCTTGTTTTCTGGAGCCACTGTGAGCACGGCTGCGGCATCCGCCGGCGCTCTGTTACCGAGGCAATGTGGTGGCCGTGGATGTGACGGTAATGAAATTCCTCGCGGATCTGGAGGAGACAGGTGGCTGGGACACTTCTATTTCCCTAACTGACTCATACAGTGATTCCTGGGCGCCCTTTAAGAGCCCACATCAGGACAGATTAGCGCCCACGTGGCAAGGAAGGCGGACCACGCGTGTGCGCGCCCACACAAACCCCCATGCAGCTGGGCATCGTGGCTGCCTACGTGGAGAATAAGGAAAGGTGTGCAGAACCAGGCACAGAGAGGGTGCCGTGGGACACACGGGCTGGTCCTCAGGGGACAACAGCTCCCTCGCTCCGTGGCGACAGGGAAGGCCCCATTGGGAAGAGGAAGGGAAGGGCTAAATGAGATGCTAGAGTAACACGGGGGCCCCCTCCTCCTCCTGGAAGGGGGTCTGCCCCGAGGGCCCAGCAAGTCTGTGCTTTAGGGGATCTTCCTAGAGCAACTGCTTATAAGCTGAGTCCACCCGGAGCTGGCGTCACGGCCCAGGGAGGCAACTGTTCCGAGCCTCCTGAGGCTGAGCTGCCTCCACGGAGGCCGAGATCGCTCCAACACAGTTAATGAGGCATCTAAAGCGCTTAACTTCCTGCCAGGGAGTAAATCCTAAGAACCAAGAAAATGTGCCTAATATTCTTCCATGTAGGGTTTTAACAGATTTTTTTTTTAAATCCCAGATAAGAGGGACGCCTGGGGGGCTCAGTCGGTTGAGCATCCGAGTTCGGCTCAGGTCATGATCTCATAGTTCGTGAGTTTGAGCCCCGAGTCAGGCTCTGTGCTGACAGCTCAGAGCCTGATTCTGTGTCTCCCTCGCTCTCTGCCCCTCCCCCACTCATGCTCATTCACGCACTCGCTCTCTCTTTCTCTCTGCTCCTCCCCCATGTCCTTCCGATGCTCGCTCCCTCTTTCTCAAAATAAATAAACTTTCAAAATCCCAGACAAGACTCCTTTCCCTGGGCCTTCAGTCTGTCTACAAGTTTGGCCAGCAGGGTCCAGGCTCCTTAATTACATCACAACCTGTTGGAAGCGTGGCTCTAATGACAGGAGTAAAGAGCTGAGACCCAGCCTGCAGGCTCACCTCACCCTGCAGGATTCACTTTCATCAACAACAGTTGAGCTCCTACTGTATGCAGGCTCCGTTCTTGCTCGGACCCTCAGCAGAGGCCGCCTCGGCCCCCGTGTGGGTCCTGTTTCCTCCGTCCCATCTGAACTAAGAAAACTGCCTGCTCCGTGACGTTTGTCCGTGGGTCGGATTTGCAGGACGGAGCTGAGTGGAGGACACATTTCTGTACTCGCGTGACCCTGGGGTCATTTCAGAAAGCCCTGGGTGTTCTAAGTGAGCTGCGTCCTGATTTGAGCCCGGACAGCTAGGAGGACGCAACGCAGGCAGCTGACCCCCCGGGACGCGCCCTCTCGAGCTGAGCAGCTCTGTGCCCTTGGCGGGTGCAGACGAACCACTGCCAAACAAACGAAACATCCAGAAAGAAGTGAGGCCTTTCAGGCCCTGTGGAGCCAGGTTAGCCGGGGGCGGGGGGGACACCGGCCGATGGAAACAAGATAGATTTTAATGCAAGTTTCATAAAACTAAGGAGTTTCCAAGTGCCTCTGAGGGAGTCTTTCAACTTGTAACAAAATTCTGCTTCCCACAGTCGACTTTGAAAGGGTTTGGCTCTACGCCATGGAACCAAAGCATGGGTGCCAAAGGGATTCTGAAATCAGGCTTTAGAAAATCAGATCTCCGAAAGAGACAACACAGAGGAGGAGGTAAGAACACAGACGGCACACCTCGAATCCTGACCTCACCGCCTGCGAGCCGCGGGCCCCTGCGCAAGTCTGTACTCACGGTAAACGATGCCGGCGTGGGAGAGGCTCATACGCTACACACGAGGTTCCCGCAGGCGGAAAAGACTACCAAAACCTGGCGACCCCAGTGAAAACCCTGCACTTCACGGAGGCGACCCTGAAGCCTAGTCCCCTGGTCTTGTGGTTCCTCCAGGGAGCTTAACTTTCCCCAAGAACGGACCCCTGTGTCCCTGTCACTAGAGAGTGATGCCGCGAGCCTTCCAGGTTAAGACAGCATCACACTAGTAAATCCTGCTGTTCAGTCTACAGCCTCTAAATAAAAATATCATCAGGGCGCCTGAGTGGCTCAGTCAGTTGAGCGTCTGACTCCTGAGTTCGGCTCAGGTCATGATCTCGTGGTTTGCGTGATCGAGCCCCACGTCGGGCTCTGTCCTGACAGCCCGGAGCCAGGAGCCTGCTTCAGGTTCTGTGTCTCCCTCTCTCTCTGCCCCTCTCCTGCTTACATTCTCTGTCTCTCTGTCCCCCCCCCCTCAAAAATAAACATTAAAAAATTTTTTTAAAACAAGTATCAACAGAGCTACTCAAACCAACACTTGCTTCCATGCTGGAAGGGCCTGGGAGGACCTTCATCGGTGCTTGGGCCCCGTGAGTTCAGACGGAGAGATGCCCCCCGAGTGACCCGTGTGCACCCCATCCTCTGAGCCCAGCAGTGCTGGTCTGGAATGAGTGTGGACAAGGCCCTGTCCACGTGCGTGGCCGGTCCCCGGCTCCGGGAAGTAGGCTGCACTGACCAGAGAAGCAGAGACCCCACCCACCCCTTCCCCACGGGCGCCCCTGTCCGTCTCCTGCACCAAGGCCGCTCTCTACGCCCACCTCCGTATGGGAGCAGCTGACAACTGAGAGGGAGTGGTAAGACCCGGAGCGGCGACCTGGGGCAGAGGGGCTGTCACCGCACCGACGACCAGACTGAGTCGGGTTCCCCAGCGGGAAGTGAGTCGGCCTGGGCCCACGGAGCCTCTCGAGGTGGGCGTCTCCTGGGCGGTGGTGTGGGGTCAGGCGCCCCGAACACCCACTCTGCACGTGTCCCACTGAGACGCTGGCCAGTGCCGAGCACGAACGACCACTAAGGAGGCTCCCGTCCCCCACAACATGCTGGTTCAAGGACGAATAACCACAAGACAGCACGAGGCCTCAGCACGGCAGACCCCCCCCCCCACCTGGGTGACTGGGGTGCTCACACTTGTGAGTTAAGTGGAGACGTCCGACCTCGGGCTCGAGATGTGTCCTCAACAGCCCGGAGCCAGGCACTCAGGGCTGGTATGTCCTTCACCCGCCCCACCCGTATCAGAACCTCCCTCCTCCACAGGCCCGTCACCACCCTGCCCTCCGCCACCCTGCCCTCTGCCACCCTACCCACCACCCCCCTGCCCTCCACCACGCCCCTGCCCTCCACCACCCTGCCCCCTGCCACCCTGCCCTCCTGAACCCTGCCCGCCACCAGCTCCCACCACTTACCGCGTGAACAGGGTTGCACTGGTCTATGGGGCTCTTAAAATCTGTCCTTAACTCATCGAAGGCAATTATCTGAAACGAATACGCAGAGTCGAGATGTTAGTGCCAACGTGAGCCAATGCACCAGGCCACGAGCTCCCTGTAGGTCTGCTGCAAATGATAGCGGGGGCGGGGAGGTCAAGGACAGGAGGCTGGGTGGCTGTCGGAGCTGGCGACACGCGCCTGGGGCTGACTGGGCTCCTCTGCCATGTTCCGCGTCCGCTTAAAAGTCCCCCAAATAGGGAACAGGCCAGGTGCTGCATTAGGCCTCATCCTTGTGGCCGGCAGACAAACAAGGCCCACAGACCTCATACGCAGCCTGGTGAGGACAGACGACAGAACCGTCCTCTCAAAGCTAAACTCACTCACAAACTGGCCCTAGAGGAGGTCAGAGGCCAGGGCCTCAGGTGCACGGAGCTGGCGGGTCAGGAGAGGCAGGGCCAGGCCAGGGGGGTCTGCAGAGAAGTCAGGAAGGGAAGGAGAACTCAGTGGGAAGCTGTTTCTTTTTTCAAATTTATTTATATATTTTGAGAGAGAAACAAGAGAGAGTGAGCACACTAGCAGGGGAGGGGCAAAGAGATGTGGACAGAGGATCCAGAGAGGTCTCTGTGCTGACAGCACAGAGCCTGACGTGGGGCTTGATCTCACGAACCGCGAGGTCATGACCTGAGCCGAAGTCGGACGCTTAACCAGCTAAGCCATCCAGAAGCCCCACATCAAAGTACTTTTCAAGGTTCCCCCCTTTTATATGAGCCAGCAACACTTTTTTTTTAAAGTCTGTTTATTTTGAGAGAGAGAGGAGAGAGAGAGCGTGCACAAGCAGGAGAAGGGCAGAGAGAGAGAGGGAGAGAGAGAACCTCAAGCAGGCTCCACGCCGTCAGCACAGAGCCCTACACGGGGCTTCATTTCACGAACCACGAGATCATGACCTGAGCCAAGATCAAGACTCGGACGCTTGACCGACAGAGCCCCCCGGGAGCCCCCATGTGTGAAGCTGTGTCTGTGAGCTTGAGCCCTGTCTGTGCCACCATTAAGCCGAAGCTAACTCATCACAGAGGTCCTGCCCCAGACTCTCCAGCCTCTCCCCGGCCCCAACCGCCACAGGGTCACAGAGCAACGACTCACTGGCCAAATGGAGTCCCCGCGAGGGGCCCCACCAGGGCTAGCGATGCCCCCTCCCCACAGCAACATCAGCAGACTCTCAGGCGGGGAGCAGCCTGGACCCATCTCAAGAGGCGGGGAGTTGTATCTCAAGGAGCTCTCCTTCTTTAGGCCAACAGCATTTATAATCAGGGGATTAAAAATCACCTTGCTTGTCTACAAGTTATTTTGCTAAAAATAATAGCGCTGTACTGTGGCAAACCCTTCCTGGAAGAGTGAGAAGTGGCTGAAATCCCAACCCGCTATAGGTAATGAGTCCCCAGGGCTGCCCCACTGAGGGCTGAGCATTTAGGAGACGCCTCTTTTCTCTGGAATGTTCTCTCCCGGCAGTGCCCTCTGGCTTCCGCAAGCCCCTCGCTGGGTGAGCCCTCACGATCTCGAGTCTGCATCGCGTGATCTTACTGCTCGCGCACTGGGCGCACGGGGTGGGGCGCCGGCCCGGCGTCCGGTTCGGGGAGCCGAGCCCCAGGCACCGTGCTCGGATGACGGGGTCTCCGGGCTCGGACAGCGAGCACCGTGCCCCAGGTCCGGAATCCAGGATCAGCTGTGTGCCTTGCAACACAGCGTCGCTTCTCTGGGATCGAAAGGGCAGAAAGGAAGTGCGAGGTTACTAAAGACGCCGGAAGACTCTCCGCCCTGTTCGTAGCTTCGGGACACAACGGTGAGCGGGAAGACACGGCCCTGTCGTCACAGAGCTTACCACAGGGACTGGGTGGGGGTGATACGAAGAAACAGAATTGGGGGGAGGTCCGAGAGGTCTCTGGGGAGGTGCCCCCTCACCTGAGAGACCTGAATGACCAGGAGCCAGACATGGAAAGTTCCAGAAGGAAGTTAGGCTGCAGAGGCCCCGAAGGGGAAGCAAGGTCTGAAGGAGGGAGATGCAGAAGGGCCACAGAGGCCGAAGCCCCCCGATGGAGACACCACGGGAGACGAGGCCGGGAGCAGGGACCGGCCAGAACCCCACCCGTGCAGGGCTCCCGTGGCTCCACCAGCTAGGCCTCTGTGGTCCCCGGTGCTGTGGCCTCCGGGGGACTTGCAGAGCTGAGCACGTCTGCTGCTCGCAATCTGACAAAGGGAACCAACCGCCTGGACGTGACCGAGTGGCCATCGGCGACACACCGGTGCTGGTGAACCCAGCGCCGACCGCGCACGCCGGGGAGGTGCTGGCGAGCAGATCAGGTCTTTCGGCAAGGCCGCGAGTTCACCCAGCGGAAAATCAGTGCCCAGAGAGTGGGGGACAGAAGGAGGGGCATCCTGGCGCATCGGACCGGGGAAGCCAGGTGGCAGCTGGGCGTTGGGAAAAGCAGTCCGTCGTTTTCTAATGGGGGGGGCTCGTGGCCCGAGCCCGGAATTTCTGCCTCCGGGCCCACCTGGAGAGGGACGGCTCCCTCACCCGGGTCTGTGCTCAGACTCCCACACGGAGTCCAGCGGGGCCAACCCCTCTCCTCGTTTCTCCGTGTCGTGGGCCGAATAACGTCCCCGGGTTCTCATCCTCCCGGAACCTCAGAACGTGACCCTATTTGGAAGTAGGGTCTCTGCAGATATAATCACTCAAAATGACACGACGGACCCGAAATCCAGCGACAGCGTCCCCGTAGAGAAAAGGACACGGGAGACTGCAGTGCTGTGGCTACAAACCAGGAGAACCGCGGATCGTCAGCAGCCACCGCAAGCCAGGAGCCTCCCCAGAGCCTCCCGAGAGAGCAGTCTCGACTGCGGACTTCGGCCTACAGACGTGGGAGGGAAAAACACCTGTGATTTCAAGCCACCTAGTCAGTGGTGGCCGTGAAGGCAGTCATGGGAAAACCAATACACTCCATGCACAGAGTGTCTGAAATTGCCACTGCTGGGACCTGAGACATCTGCGGGAAGACATGGCTCTGGTGACAAACAGGAGCATTTCTGGCCCAAAATAAATACCACCCGCCCCCCATGGAAGCAGGCTTTTACCTGCACCCTGAGCCTTCCCGTAAGTCCTCCAAAGCCACACTCAGGATGCACTTGTAGGGGCACCTGGGTGGCTCAGTTCAGCGTCCGACTTCGGCTCAGGTCATGATCTCACAGTTCTTGAGTTCGAGTCCCACATCAGGCTCTGCGCTGACGGCCTGTCAGTGCAGAGTCCGCTTCAGATCCGCTGTCCCTCTCTCTCTGCCCCTCCCCCACTCACGGTCTCCCAACAATAAATATTAAAAAAATAGTAAGACACTTGTAATTTAGAAAGAAGGGGGTTTTTATGACCTCACCATGTCTTTTCCCTATTCCCTATCACACCATTTCCACAACACGCAGCCCAAGCCCACTCTGGGACGGGAGAGGGACGGCTGATGGGAACAAGTTTACTGCTGGGGACCCACGTGTGGCGTGACATTTGGTCCCGGTTCTATGTCTGACCCTGGTGCGGCCATGAGTCCTAGCATCTCTGTTCCCTGACCCTAACCCGCTCCAGGCCAGGGTCTGCTAAGCCACCTCTCAGCCCCTCGGAAGAAAGCTCCGCACTCACGGACACCAGCCGCTCCTTCGGGTCCTGGCTCAGCTCCTGTCGCCGCGCCGCATGCAGAGACCCAGGGTCTCTGACACGCAATTTACTGCCCACCTCCTTTCCTAAAACCGTGCAAGGCCCAGAGGTCACGGGTACTTTAAACTTCCCTAAGTATTTTCACGTGTTTTATTTTGTGTTCGTTTTCCATAACATCCCAAATTGGGGTGCCGTCCGCTTTCCCAGTGAACAATCGAGGAGAATGACGGGTCATCGGGAATGCCCGAGGTCACCCAGCAGAAGGGGGACTAAAACCGTCCCTCCCTCCGATGCTCCTCCTTGTGCTGTTTGCACGGGGCCGCACAGCCTCACCGCTCTTCCTGGGGGAGTGAGAAATGTTTACTAAGCCCCCACCGGTACAGGGTGCCATACTGGGCAGGACACAACGGGCTGAGCACCGATAGCCCTGTCTTCTAAGGACTCCCAGTCAAGGAAATTGCTTAACGCTACCCGGCCAAGAGCTTAGAAAAGAAAACTATTTCAGACCGGCACAGGGCGTCTGAGTCTCCCCCTAACCTCACCCCGATTTCACCTCCGTATCAGTCAGCGTTCTGGAGAGAACTGGCTCATGCAGTTCCAAAGGCTGGCAAGTCCCAAACCTGCGGGGCGGGCCGGCAGCCCGGAGACACAGGCGAAGTCGATGCTGCAGGAACAGTCTGAAAGCCACCTGCTGCAGAATTCCCTCTGGCTCGCGGGAGGCCAGTCTTCTCTTCTATTCGGGGCTTTGGCTGATTAGATGAGGCCCACCCACATTAGGGAGGACAATCTGCTTGTGCTCAAAGTCACTGATTCATTTCCATTTTATTTTTTAGTTATCTTTCTAAAATCCAGTACAGTTAACGTACAGTGTTACGTCGAACACTTCTGTGCACGACTCAGTGCTCATCATGAGAAGTGTAGTCTTAATCCCTTTCACCTAGTTCACCCATCGCTCCCCCACCCTCTGCTCTGGGGACCATCAGCTTGTTCTCCAGAGTTGAGAGTCTGTTTCTTGGTTAGTCTGTTTCTTTGTTTTGTTTCTTAAGTTCCTCATATGGGTGAGATCGTATGGTCTTTGTCTTTCTCGGACTTACTTCACTTAGCATTGTACCCTCTACGAGCAATCCACATTATCGCAAATGGCAAGACTTCATTCTTTTTTATGGCTAATATTCCGTTCTTTTTCATCATCAGTCCATGGACACTCGGGCTGCTTCCACAGCTTGGCGATTGTAAATAATGCTGCTGTAAACACAGGGGTGCATGTATGCTTTCGAGTTGGTGTTTTCATATTCTTTGGGTAAATACTCAGCAGAGGAATTACTGATCATATGGTAATTTTAATTTCCTGAGGAACCCCCCACACTGTTTCCCACAGTGGCTGTACCAGTTTGCATTCCCGCCAACAGTGCACGAGGGGTCCCTTTTCTCCACGTCCTCCCCAGCACCTGTTGTTTCCTGTGTTGTTGATTCTGGCCATTCTGACCGGTGTGAGGTGATATCTCGTTGTGGTTTTGATTTGTATTTCTCTGATCATCAGTGATGTTGAACATCTTTTCATGTGTCTGTTTACCATCTGGATGTCTTCTTTGGAGAAAGGTCTATGTCTTCTATTTTTTAATCGGATTATTTGGTTTTTTTGGATGTTGAGTTGTGTAAGTTCTTCATATATTTTGGATACTAGCCCTTTACATCATGTGCAAATATCTTCTCTCATTCCATAGGTTCCCTTTTAGTTTTGTTAATTGTTTCCTTCACTGTGCAGAAGCATTTTGATATAATGACATTTTTTTTTTTTTGCATTTATTTCCCTTAGGAGACATATCTAGAAAACTTGCTATGGCTGATGTCAGAGAGACTGTGCTCTCTTCTAGGATTTCTACGGTTTCAGGTCTCACATTTGTCTTCAATCCAATTTTTTTTTTATTTCTTTTTAAGTTTATTTATTTTCGACAGAGACAGAGTGCGAGCATGAGCTGGGGAGGGGCAGAGAGAGAGGGAGACACAGAATCTGAAGCAGGCTCCAGGCTCCAAGCTGTTAGCACAGAGCCCGACGCGGGGCTCAAACTCACAAACTGTGAGACCATGACTTGGGCCGAAGTCGGACGCTTAACCGACTGAGCCAGCCAGGCACCCCTGTCTTCAATCCAATTTGAGTTTAGTTTTGTATGTGGTGTGAGAAAGTGGTCAAGGTTCGTTCTTTTGCATGTAGGTGCCCAGTTTTACTAGCATCATTTCTTGAAGAGACTGTCTTTCCCCCCTTGTATATTCTTGCCTCATTCTTGAAGGTCAATTGACCATATCATCGTGTATTTATTTCTGGGCTCTGTATACTTTTATATTGACCTATGTGTCTATTTCCGTGCCAGTCCCATAGTATTTTAATTACTACAGCTTTGTACTATAACTTGAAATCTGTTATTGTGATGCCTCACAAAGAAGCTTTGCTCTTCTTTTTCAAGATCGCTTTGGGTACTCAGGGCCTTTTGTGGTTCCATACAAATTTTAGGATTGTGTTTTCTAGTTCTGTGAAAAATACTGTAGGTATTTTGATAGGGATTGCATTTAAAGTGTGGATTGCTTCGGGCAGTACAGAAATTTTAACAATACTTGTTCTTCCAACCCAGAAGCATGGAATGTTCCTCTATTTCTTTGTGTTATCTTCACTTTCTTTCCTCAGTGTTTTACAGTTTTCAGAGTACAGGTCTTTCATCTTTTTGGTTAGGTTTATTCCTAGGTATTTTGTTATTTTTGATGCAATTTTTGGTGACGTTACTGAATTAATTATCAGTTCTAGTAACTTTTTGGTGGAGTCTTTAGGGTTTTATATATATAGTATCATGTCATCTGCAAGTAGTGAAAGTTTTACTTCTTACTTACCAATTTGGATGCCTTTTATTCCTTTTTCTTATCTGATTGCTGTGGCTAGTTCTTCGAGTACTTTGTTGAATAAAAGTGATGAGGGTGGAGGGGTGTCTGACTTTGGCTAAGGTTATGATCTTGCAGTTCATGAGTTTGAGCCCCACATCAGGCTCTGTGCTGACAGCTCAGAGCCTGGAGCCTGCTTCAGATTTTGTGTCTCCCTCTCTCTCTCTCTGCCCCCCCCCCACTCATGCTCTCTCTCTCTCTCTCAAAAATAAAAATTGAAAAAATTAAAACTAAAAGTGGTGAGAGTGGACATCCTTGTCTTGTTCCTGACCTTAGGAGAAAAGTTCTGTTTTCCCCATTAGAAATGATGTTTACCGTGGGTTTTTCATATGTGGCCCTTATGTTGAGGTATGCTCCCTCTAAACCTACTTTGTTGACGGTTTTTATCATGAATGAATGTTATACTTTGTCAAATGCTTTTCCTGCATCTACTGAAAGGATCATTACGGTTTTTATCCTTTCTCTTGTTGATGTGATGTATCATGTTGACTGATTTGAAAGCATTGAACCTTCCTTGCATCCCAGGAATGAATCCCACTTGATCATGGTGAATGATTTTTTAAATATATTGCTGGATTCCATTTGCTAATATTTTCTTGAGAATTTTTGCACCTGTGTTCATCAGGGATATTGGCCTGTAGTTCTCTTTTCTCTCTCTCTTTTTTGTTTTGTGATGTCTTTATCTTTTTGGTATCAGGGTAATGCTAGCTTCATAGAATGAATTTGGAAGCTTTTCTTCCTCTTCTATTCTTTTGAATAGTTTGAGAAGAATAGGTATCAACTCTTAAGTGTTTGGTAGAATTTCCCTATGAAGGCATCTGGTCCTGGACTTTTGTTTGCTGGGAGGTTTTTTTTTTTTTTATTACTGATTCAATTTCATTGCTGGCATCCAGTCTGCTCAAATTTTCTATTTCTTCCTGGTTCAGTTTTGGGAGGTTGTATGTTTCTAGGAATGTATCCATTTCTTTTAGGTTGTCCGATTTGTTGGCACATTTTTTCATAATATTCTCTTATAATCCTTTGTATTTCTGTGGTGTTTCTGATTTTGAGTCACCCCGCCTTTTTTTGTGAGTCTGGCTAAAGGCTTACCAATTTTGTTGATCTTTTCAAAGAACCAGCTCCTGTTTTCATTGATCTGTTCTTTCTTTCTTTCTTTCTTTCTTTCTTTCTTTCTTTCTTTCTTTCTTTCTTTCACTTCTGTTTTGTTTATTTCTGTTCTTATCTTTATTATTTCCTTCACTCTACTGGTGTTGGGTTTTGTTTTACTTTAGCTCCTTTACATGTCAGATTAGATTGTTTGAGATTGTTCTTGCTCTTTGAGGTAGGCCTATATTGCTATAAACTTCCCTCCTAGAACCACTTTTGCTGCATCCCAAAGATCTGGGATCATTTGTGTTTTCACTTTTCATTTGTCTCCATGTATTTTTTAATTGCCTCTTCAATTTCCTGGTTGACCCATTCATTGTTTAATAGCATGTATTTAACCTCCATGTATTTGTGTTCTTTTCAGATTTTTCTTCTTGTGGTTGCATAGAGTTGTGGTCAGAAAAGATGCATGGAGGGGCGCCTGGGTGGCTCAGTCAGTTAAACATCTGATTTTGGCTCAGGTCATGATCTCACAGTTCATGAGTGTGAGCCCCGTGTTGGGCTCTGTGGTGCCTGCTTCCAAGCCTCTGTCTTCCTCTCTCTCTGCTCCTCCCCTACTCCTGTGCACTCTCTCAAAAATAAATAAATATTTAAAAAGAAAAAGAAAAAGAAAAGGTGCTTGGTATGACTTTGGTCTTTTTCAATTTGTTGGGACTTCTTTTGTGGCCTAATACATGATCTATTCTGGAGAATGTTCCATGTGCACTTGAAAGTGTGCTTTCTGCTGTTTTAGGATGGAATGTTCTGAATATATCTGTTAGATCCATCTGGTCCAATGAGTCATTCAAAGCCACTGTTTCCTTGTTGATTTTCAATCTATCTATTTAAGTAAGTGGGGTGTTAAAATCCCCCAGTATTGTTGTGTTATTATCAATTACTTCCTTTATTGTCATTAGCTGCTTTATGTGTTTGGGTGCTTCCATGTTGGGTGAATAAATATTTACAATTGTTAAATCTTTTTGTTTGTTACCTTTATGATTATATAGTGTCCTTCTTTGTCTCTCATTACAGTCTTTGTTTTAAAATCTATTTTGTCCAATACACATATTGCTACTCCAGCTTTCTTTTGACATCCATTTGCATGATAGATGGTTCTCCATCCCCTCACTTTCAATCTGCACGTGTCTTTAGATCTGAAATGAGTCTCCTGTAGGCAGCATATAGATGGGTCTGGGTTTTTTTTCATCCACTCCATCAACGTATGTCTTTTGATTGGAATGTTTTGTCCATTTACATTCAAAGTAATCACGGATAGGTATGTACCTATCACCATTTGCTTTATTGGTTGTTTTTGTAGTTCTCTGTTCCTTTCTTCTTTTGCTCTCTTCTCTCATGGCTTGCTGGCTTTCTTTAGTTATATTCTTGGATTCCTTTCTCCTTATTTTTTGCATATGCATTACCAGTTTGTGATTTGTGGCTTAGCTTTGTATATAACATGTTATGCATCTGGCAGTCTATATTATGCTGACAATAGTTTACGTTTGAACTCACTCTTTACTCCTTTTCCCCACCTGCCCCCCACCCACACTTTAGGTATATGGTGTCAGACTTCACATCCTTTTATTTTGTGAATCCCTTGACTGATTTTTATAGATATACTTATTTATACTGCTTTATGCTTCCTCCTGCTCTAACTCCTACCTAGAGTCTTTCCTTTCCACTCAAAGAGTCTCTTTAACATTTATTGCAGGGCTATTTCAGTGGTGATGAATTCCTTTACCTTTGGTTTGTCTGGAAACCTCTTTATCGCTTCCTCTGTTGTGAATGACAGCCTTGCTGGATAGAGTGTTCTTGGTTGCAGGAATTTCCCTTTCAGCACTTTGAATAGATCATGCCCCTCCTTCTGGCATACAAAGTTGCTGCTGAAAAATCAGATGATGGCCTTATGGGGTTTCCCTTGTATGTAACTGTTTTCTTTCCTCTGGCTGTTTTTAAAACTCTCTCGATCCATGCTTCTTGCCATTTAAATTCCTTGCGTGCCTTGGTGTGGACCTCCTTGGGTGATTTTGTTGGGGTCTCTCTGTGTCTCCTGGGTCTGGATTTCCATTTCCTTCCTCAGATTCAGGAAGTTTTCAGCTATTATTTCTTCAAATAAATGTTCTGTCCCCTTTTCTCTCTCTTCTCCTTCTCGGACCCCTATAATGCGATTGTTATACTTGATAGTTTTGCTGAGCTCCCTATATGTATTCTCATTTTGCATAATTCCTTTTCTCTCTCCTGTTCAGCTTGATTGCTTTCCATTGCTCTGTCCTCCAGGTCACTGATCCATTCTTCTGCTTCCTCCAGTCTACTATTTATTCCCTCCTGCATTTCTAATTTTGGTTATTGTGTTCTTCACCACTGATTGGTTCTTTTTTATGTTCTTTGTTGAGGGTCTCACTGAAGTCCTCCACTCCTTTCTCAAGTCCACTGGTCATCTTTATAACCATTACTTTAAATTCTCTAACAGGCATATTATTTATCTTCATTTCATTCAGGTCTCCTGCTGTGATCTTGTTCTGTTCTTTCATTTGGGACATATTCCTCCGTCTCCTTATTTTGTCTAACCCTCTGTGTCTGTTTCTCTGTGTTAGCAGCATCTCCTGCCCTTGAAAGTCATGGCCTTATGAAGAAGAGGTCCAGTAGTGCCCGTGGTGCAGTGTCCCCTGTTCACCAGAATGTGGATCTTCAGGGGTGTCTCCTGTGTATGATGCATGTACCCTGTTGTGGCTCAGTTCTGTTTGCCTTCTGTCCAGTCATCTGCAGTGGCCCTCTCTGCCTGTTGTGGGCAGGGTCTGGTCTCTGTGTTGTTAGTGGGTCAGTCTGGGATCTCCCTGGGCTTGAGTTGGATCAGACCAGGAGTTTGCCAGAGATGTGGTAGCTCCAAATTGCAGGGCATTTTCCCAGAATCTTTTATTGGTGGGCGGGCTACAGTCAGACCTGATGTCTGTCCCCAGCCCACTGCTGGGGCCACAGTCAGACTGGTGTGTATGGTTATCCTCCCCTCTCCCCAGGGCAGGGCTCACTTTGGAATTGTGCTGGCCCCTGTCTGGGCTGCTTGCACTCTGCCAGGCTTCGGGCACTGCTCTGGATGGACTCCACAGAGGTGTATCGGAGCAGGGAAGGTCCACAGGAGAATGCAGGGGCAGGGCACAAGGTGCCAGCAAGGCCTGTGCTGGTCCGCTGTGGGGGGGACAATGCAGCCACCCAGGAAAAGTCCTGCCGAGGCTGGAGCAAAAGGGGCAGGTTCCGCCGCAAGCAAGCTGGGTGGAGTGTTGGGGGGTGGCCTGGTTCCCACAGGTGTCCTGTGTCCAGGCTGCAGGCGGGAGAGAGAAACGGCACCTGCCAGCTCTTTTGTTCTTGGAGAAGCCTCCCGAAGACCCCTGCCCTCCCAGCACCCATTCCCAGATTGGTAAATCAACCTCCCTCCCCTGTTCCACAGGAGTTTTTCAAACTGCTGCTTCTACCCTGAAGCTCTGTGGGGCTGTTTGCTGTTCGGTCTCTTTAAGGACAGGGACTCAGTTTCCTCCCGCCCTCCTGGCTCTCCCGGAGCCGAACTGATGACTTTTAAGGCTCCAGGTGTTAAGCCTCGAAGTTAGGCCCCTCTGGTTTTCAAAGCCAAACACCACGGGGATTTGTCTTCCCCGTGAGGGTCCCCGTGCCTGGGGTGGGGTCTGCTCCCCTTCCCTCTCCACGCCTCGGGTCCCTCCCTCCTTGGCCAGTCTCGGTTGGTTTGGTTCCCAACTACATCCCTGCCCTTCCTACACCCTTCACTGTGGCCTCTTATCTCTCTTTAGCTGTGGAGAGTCTGTCCTGCCGGTCTTTGGGTCATTTTCTGGGTCATTTACGCTGATGTGAGTGTTGGCTCGTTGCATCCGTGGGACGAGATGAGCCCATCCTACTCGACCATCTTCCCTATGGAAGCCCCTCAAAGTCCCTGATTCAAATGTTAATCTCATCCACAAACACCCTCACAGGAACACTCAGAAAAATGCTGACCACACATCTGGGCACCACGGCCCCATCAAGCTGATGTGAAATTAACCACCCAAACCTCCAGTAGCCGGGGCTGTCGCAGGCTCTGGGCAGTGCTGGGCCTGGCCAGCGGGCTCGGCTAGACCAGCAGGACAGAGTCACGGCCCCCGTAGATCCTTCGTGAAATTTGGTATCTGTCAGCGAGCTCCTTTTAGGAAGGAGCCTGCCCTAATGTAACTTGGGAACCGTGTGTGATCCGTTTAGGGATGGGGACCCTAACGACCAGAAAAGAAAAAAGGACCTGCAGGTCACCCTGCCCCCACAGCACACGCAGGGGGCTCATCACATCCCAGGAGCGGCGGCAGGCCCTCATTATGAGCGGGGAGTCCCTGAGCCGTGGGGGCCCCACAGAAGGATGCCCAGGCCATGGGTTCCCGGAGCAGGGCCCAGGTGGATGGACGATCTCACGGCAAGTGCGCGTCACCAGCCCGCCTCACGCTCCTCACCACCTGTATGCTCACAAACGGTGCGGTGCCTGCACTCACGGAAAGGGCATCGTGTGCCGGTCAGGAACTTGAGTCTGGGTCCTGGCTTTGCTCTTGACCGTGCGCCGTTGCCCCCTGTGCCTCAGTTTCCTCGTGTGCAAAATTAGCCCACTGGCTTACATCAGCATTGCTGAACACCATTTCTGGACGGTAAGCACTTCAGATTTCTTGGGGAAGTTGTCAAACCACAAGGGGGCACGGGCCCCGCCCTGGATCTGCTAAATCAAAACTGGAGAGCATCGCCAGGGCCGGTGAGAACGACCCTCCATCCAGCTCTAGAAGCATCTCGGAGGATGTGATCACGCCAAGCCGCCTGCAGCAACCCTCACACAATAAAAGCCCACACACCAGCCTCTTGGGGAACTACAGACCCAAGTCACAGGTTTACGCTCAGTCTCTGACTCCTACCTACGGATGCCATTTCATGGAAATACTATTTTAAACCTTTGCAAATACAGGGGTGCTCGGGTGGCTTGGTCGGTTTCGGCTCAGGTCGTGATCTCATGGATTATGGGTTCGAGCCCTGCGTCGGGCTCTGTGCTCATGGTGCAGAGCCTGCTTGGGATTCTCTCCCCTCTTTTCTCTGCCCCTCCCCTACTTGCTCTGTCTCTTAAAAATAAATAAGTGAACTTAAAAAAAATAATAATAAATAAGTGAATAAATAAAACCTCTGCAAATACAAACGTCTTTAACCTAGTCGCCTACATCTATAAACCCTAATTCAAAAACATAGCTTTGATCTGAAAAGTGAGTCCCGGCACAGGCCACGTATGCGAAGAGTCCCGCTGGGGTACGAGTGCCTCAGGACTACGGGACCCGGTGCGCTGAGAGGGGACGCGGCTTCGTTCCTTGCTGCTGTGAGACAAGAGAAGATGCAGACACGGGCCTGTGCCCCCGTCGGCAGCACGGGGCTTCTAAAATCCTCGTTTCCTTAGTGGTAAGAGCTGTGAGCATCTTGGGTCTGACGGTGCATCTTTTTGTTCTGGGTGGTCTTCTGGATGGGGGCCGGTTGCCAGACAGACCCAGCCACGATTAGGAGCTTGGCATTGTCAACCCCACCGCACCCTCCAGAAAGGGATTAGGGTGGGAGTGAGTGAGTAGTTGGCCGTGTCTCTGTGGGGAGCCTCCGTAAAACCCCGGCAGCACAGGGTTCCGGAAGCTTCCAGGTTGGGGAGCACATCCACACCGAGAGGATGACGCACCCCAGCATCACGGGGACGGAAGCACCCGTGGCCGGGAGCCCCCCAGACCTCGCCCTGTGTGTCTCTGCACCTGGGTGCTCACCTGCACCCTTTATCGCCTCCTTTATTTTTTTTTTAATTTTTTTTAACGTTTTTTTATTTATTTTTGAGACAGAGAGAGACAGAGCATGAATGGGGGAGGGTCAGAGAGAGGGGGACACAGAATCTGAAACAGGCTCCAGGCTCTGAGCGGTCAGCACAGAGCCCGACGCGGGGCTCGAACTCACGGACCGCGAGATCGCGACCTGAGCCGAAGTCGGCCGCTTAACCGACTGAGCCACCCAGGCGCCCCTATCGCCTCCTTTAATGAACTGGGAAATGTAGCCGAGCATCTCCCTGAGCTCCGTGAGCTGTTCTAGCAGATCAGTCAGATTCAAGAGGTGCCCAACAAACCTCCGGCTTGTAGCCAAGTTGGGCAGAGGTCGTGGGTCACCTGGGGAGTTACTACCCGCCGTTGGCATCTGGCGTGGGGGGCAGTCTCGTGGGACTGAGCCCTTAACCAGCGGGGTCCGCGCTGTCTCCAGGTAAACAGGGTCAGGACCAAGTTAAGTTGTAGGACACGCAGCCCATGTCACAGAGAACTGCTCAGTGCAGGGAAACCCCCTCCCGTCAGGTGACCGGAGTGAAGTGTTCTGTATGAGCAGGAGGACACCCAACGGGGGGAAGAAATGAAGCTTTTCCTCATACGGCCGGATGCCCCACACCCAGATCGGGGCCAGGCGCACAGCAGGTGCTTGGTAAGCGCCCACGGAGAGAACGAACGAATGGGTTTACCCACCTTTGTATCCTTGGCCTCGTGTTTGCAATAACTGGCGAATCGGTGCAGGAACAAACGCGAGGGGTTTTTACACCTCCCAAAATACCTTCATAGATACTTCATTAGCACATTGCACCCACCCACCCCGTTCTTGCAGACAAACGAGGGGATGCCCCGCTACCCCGCACCATCTCCCCAGGTGGGTATGTGCATGCTGGAGGACAAGTTTCCTCTGCACCCAAACTGGAGCCCAGGGGAAATCCTATGTCCGGGAGGGCTGTCCGCTGGGGACCGTCCCCTGTCCGTCCCCCAGGAGACGGGGCCCGGGATTCAGAGCCTCTGTGCAGACCCACCGATGACCCAGTGATCCTCCCACAGTCAGAACTGTGTAAGGACACTCCACCTTATAAAATAATTATGTCAGGTGGCTCATCAGAACTATAAAAGAGAGTGAAAAATAATTGAGAATAAAGTTCAGGTCCAGAAACGACTTCAAACCTGAATAGAACGTAAAAGCTGAGAGGGGGAAACACATACAGACGCACGAAGACCCTGGGACCCCACAACGCCGGACACCTGTACCTCAGCTTCCCACACGTACTTTAACGACAGCGGAGGACACGCACGACAGCCACAGACCCCGGACTTTTTACCGCGGGCGTCAGTGACAATTGCGAACAGCACAGCCATGTGGCACAGCGGGAGCATTTATGGGGGAGGCAAGACAACGCGGCCCGGGTGTCCACGTGCCTCAAATAATCCTCCCCCCACCCCCACCTCCCAGGCGGGCGCTGGCACAGCCAGGGCCAAAGGGGAAGAGGTCGGGGTCCCCAGCAGAGATCTGCCTGCAGGTGACCTGTGTGGCCCCACACACTGACAGCGACTTGGGAGAACGGAGGGGTCAAACAGGCTTCTCTCTCCCGCCCGGACCCATTCTCCTTCCACCCAAAGCGGAGTCTCCAGATGCCTCTCTGCCCTCCTCCACCTGCTCTCCAGAGTGCGCCTCCCGGCCCTCCTCACCTGCTGGCTTCTCCCACCTTAGGCCAGTAGGAGGCGCCTGTGGGACATGGCAGGGTCCGGGAGGGGGGGTTCCTATTCCCTGTTCCCTTCTGGCAGGAGGCGCCCGTGGGAGGTGGCAGGGTCCTGGGGACGGGGGGGTTCCTACTCCCTGTGCCCTTCCTGCAGGACAGTGGCTTGGGGTCTCTGTTCCTCCTGTCGGGGACACCCCACAACTCTCATGAGTGAGGGCCCACTCCCCTCGCCCCTTCAGACCTGGGTGGCAGCCGTTCCCCACATCTGGGCCACACCTGCTGTGTGAACCCTGCCCCGCTCTGTAAATGAGCTCTCCTCAGTCACCCCACTCCGGGGTAATTTTCTGTCTTTTTCTGGGGCCCTAACTGAGGCAGGAGCCCAGAGCCCTGAAGGGCAGGCCAGCTTGCCTTTCCTAAAAACCGAGTAACTCTGGATACCTTCCAGCACGTGAGCACACGACTGGTCACAGCCTCCACGTCCTGTTCCGTGGAGGATGGGATTATTTTAGCCAAAAGCGTCCAAAGCGAGTACTGCTGGTGACTGGCCGCTCCAGTTCCTCAGCAGACGGTTCTGTTTGTTTGTTTAAATCTCCGGCGTGCTGCTGTGAACAAGTCAGCTGCCCAGTGAATTCTCCAGGCTGAATTATTTATAAAGCGTGTCCCTAAATAGCTGGAATTATTGGATATATACAATTAAATATTGTAGGACGTCGGCTGAGTCTGGGTTTAGAATGAGGCTCTAGACAATGGTTGAAATCAGTGTTTATTCAGGTCACTCCTCGCTTATGACCAAGGAGGAAAAGAAGAAACCTGTGCTCTTTATTTAAAACCACAAAAGGGGCGCCTGGGGGGGCTCAGTCGGTTCAGCATCCGACTGTGGCTCAGGTCACGATCTCATGGTTCGTGGGTTCGAGCCCCGTGTCGGGCTCTGTACTGTCAGCTCTGTGCTGACAGCCTGCTTCAGATTCTGTGTCTCCCTTGCTTTCTGCCCCTCCCCTGCTCATGCTCTCTCTCTCTCTCAAAAATAAACACACACATTAAAAAAAAGAAGAAGAAGGAGGAGGAGGAGGAGGAGAAAGGGTGTTTGGTAAGTTTCACTGCTCACATGGCAAATGGTTGATACTTACCCTCCTTACCGGAAGACTTTTACATTTAGATAATCTCTCTGAGGGGCACCTGGGTGTCTCAGTCGGTTATGCATCCGACTTCAGCTCACGATCTTGCGGTTCATGGATTCGAGCATCGGGCTCTGTGCTGACAGCTCAGAGCCTGGAGCCTGCTTCGGATTCTGTGTCTCCCTCTCTCTCCGCCCCCTCCCTCTTCAAACTCTGTCTCTCTCTGTCTCTCTCTCTCTCTCTCTCTCTCAAAAATAAAAACATTAAACAACAACAACAGGGACGCCTGGGTGGTTCAGCCGGTTGAATGTCTGACTTCCACTCAGGTCATGATCTCACGGTTCATGGGTTCGAGCCCCACACTCGGCTCTGTGCTGACAGCATAGAGCCCACTTCAGATCCTCTGTCTCCCTCTCTCTGTCCCTCCCCTACTCACTCTCTCTCTCAAAAATATACAAACATTAAAAAAAAAAACACACATAAAAACAACAACAAGGGCGCCTGGGTGGCTCAGTCGGTTAAGTGTCCGAGCCTTGGTCTTGGCTCAGGTCTTGATCTCAGAGTCATGAGTTCAAGCCCTGCATTGGGCTCCATGCCGGGCACAAAGCCTACTTAAAGAGTGAATGAAGAAATGATAACGAAAACTGAAAAAATAAAAATAAAAACAACAACAACAAACTCCAGAGCAAGGAGGCAGGCATCGAGATTATCCAAAAGGAGCTCAGCCTTTGAGCTTAGGTTAAAAACGGAAGAGGGGCTGGCACACAGCTGCCTTACTCTGTTCGAGCCGGACACAAGGCCCGCAGGAGGCCACCCTCACGCACAGCGAAAAGCCACAGAACCCGAGAGTTCACACGGGGCTCATGTGGCCTCCCGTCCAAAGGGGAGGATACAGAGGGATCGCGACAGGGGTCCCCAATGAGACGTGTGTACACGTGGCCTGTAAAGATGTAGGAATACCTACACTCCACCTGCTCCCCACATAAAATACTGACCTGAGAACGGCAGGCCCACCAACGTAAGGAAGAAAACCGCAGAATGCCCTGGAAACGTCAAATCAAGTACAATCTGTTTAATGGTGAGGCTCTCCCGTTTGAAACGCAACTGACCACACAGTGCTTTAGGCGTGAATTGTAACCTGATCGGTAATTCTTTTAGCGGCCAATGCGTGGCTGATGGCCCGGCTGCTGACACGGAAGGCTTCCCTTCCCGAGAGCCAGCCTTCCCCCTGCAAGAGTGAGGAAATCTCTGGCGAGTCCCCCTTCTGCCCCTTGCGCACCGCCTCTGCCCTGTCAGCCCCGCGGGGGTAGACCCGGGAGGCCCTGCCCAGTGGGCCTGGGAGGACGGGGGCCCAGGAGTCCTGCAGCCCCCAGCAGGGACAGGACATTAGTGTCCCGACCCCACCAGCAGGCGCAGGCTGGGCTCATCCTTCTTCCCTGGGTTTGGATTCTGGAAGTCCTGAGAGGATCCCCCGTGGGGAGCCCTCTGTCCTGCTCCCTCTGCATCGACGTGGTTTGTATGACCAGGATCCCTCCTCAGCTCCCCTGCCCCGTAGAAGACCTGCTCGCTGTGAGCAGAAGTAGCTGTGAGGCAACACTGCTCAGTGCCCCACACCCTTCTCCCGCACCAGACAACGGGCTGGAACCCCGCTGACCGAGAAGGGCCAACCTCCCTGCTAAGTCATCAAGCCTGCTGGGGCTTGTGCATAGCCGGCCAGCAGCCCTCGGGGCCTGCAGCCACACCACCTCCCGCCGCCCAACGTCCAGTCTGTACCAAAGCTGTCCCCAGATTTGCCGGTCTGCATCAGTACAGACCCCGTCTGCTCCAGCCTCTGGCCTTCGGCAGCAGACTGGGAAAGAAGGTCCGGAGAAGGTCACGGGCCAGGTATCTGCTACTCCCCAAACCCAGAAATTACAGGTCAGACCTCCAGGCCACAACACTCCTGCTTCGCAAGAACGGCCAAGGGATCAGCAATCTCACGAACGCTGCTCGACCTCACTGATAGGCTGAGAGCGCAAACCTAGGTAACAAAGAGATATTACTTTATACCTACGGATCGAAAGAGAAACTTAACTGCGCTAAGTAAACTGCTGCTGGGGAGGCAGGGACAAAGGAACGCCAGCCGATGCCGGTGAAAACATGAAACGATACGGCCTTTAGATGATACCTATCGTTGGTGAAAATACATACCTGCGTCCCACAACCCCCCTTCTGGGGATCCGGCTCATTGAAATAAAGGCACCGGTGTGTAAGAAGAGACGTCTGAGTGAAAAGTTGGCAAAACACGGGAGACACGGTAAATAAGTGCCCATCGTAGGAGGAGGGCAGAATGGGCAGCGGCTCGGCGGTTCCTTGGGTCGGAGTTACCGGCAATCCTGAGCTGGAGGGGCCTCCTGGCGCTGCTCCGTGAGAAAAGCAAAACGCAGGAAAACATAAAACCAGCATCAAGAAACACCCTAGAAAGTGTTCGCGTTTGTATATGAGCGTGAGGAAATCTATGAAGGACAGACACCAGACCGTTACCACTGGTGCCCTGGGTATGAGAGGGGACTGTGGCGGGCGTTGCGGGTGGAGGGGACGGTGAGGCGGGAACAGGAGCAAAAGCCACGGCTTAAGTCGTGGTGAAAAGAACAAAACCAAACCCCAGAGTGCATGACATAATTCCTACAACTTCGTTCACGTGTGATGCTGCACACGTGCATCCGCTGAAAGATACGTGACAGTGTGGTCACCAGAACGCTGATGGGGTGATCGCCCGGCGGTCCCCTCACCATTCTGTGACGTTTGCATTTTTACGATAAGCATAAATTATTCATGCAATTGGGAAAGTACCCGGTAAAGCTGTCTCACCGGGCTTTTTCGTTCCCCTGCTTTTCCAACCCTATTGCCACTTCGAACGCACTACTTCCAACCAAATAAACCAGCCAGCAGCTGCCAACTGCACTGGGCTCACCGTTCATTAGTTTTGAGTTGTGTGCAACCATGTGCACGTGGGTGTGTGTGTGCACATGTGTGTGCCTGCCTGTGTGCGCGTGTCTGACGTCTCCCCCTCCTCTCTCCCTCTCACTCCAGCCCACCACCATCTGCACAAGCACATGGAAAAGTGAGGACCAGAAGACCCCATCAAGCCGGCCTCTATACTGAACGCGTGGGCTCCGCACCCACTGCCTCGCTTTGCCCCAGGAGCCCAGCCCCTGAGCTGGCTCGCGGTGGGGAGGCCACGCTGAGTCCCGGCGGCAGCCGTGTGGCCCCACCCCACAGAGCCAAGGAGTCTCCTCAATCGTGACCTCGGGAGTCGGGTTCTGACCAATGTTTTCCTTGGATTCCTTGGATAGCTTACAGGAATAGAAAACCGTTTAGGAGCCGGCGCCGACTTGCTCTACGACGTTTGCCGTGTGGAAGCTTCCGTTGGGACGGTCCTCCCGCCCGCCGCCCCACACTGTGCCCACCCAACCGGGGGTCTCAGAGCCCACCACGTGCAGAGGCAGCGGGGTCCGAGGGAGCGGGGCGGGGCCGCCGGGCTCCGGGCTCACCTGCGGGTGGTTTTACACAAATTCACATTCGAGCCTCGGGAGGCCGAATTCGGAGTGCTTAGAACCAGACGGGTTGTTCTGTGGAACTTCTCAGCAGCACGTGGCCGGTCAGCACCCCCTGCACAGTCCCGGGTCCAGGGTCACTTCCGGCTGCGGAAAAGCACCGCTCGGGCGGGGGGAGCCCCGGCCGCCCCCGAGACACGGCGTCCCTGACAGAGGGTCCCGTACGGCCCGCCAGGGCTCCTCCGGCCTCAGGAGCTGCTGCAGGTGCGTCCGGTGCGGCCGCCGCCTGGGGCGGAGGATCCTTCTCGGTCCGGACACTCGCCTCGGCGGTCTCCCCGCACGCGGCTCCCTGCGCCGCCACAGAGCGTTTCTGCACGTGATGACCCATTCTGACCCGTTCTTCTCGGGACGACCGTTGTGTTCGTGCTGCCCGGTCACGCCTGCAGCCTGTGTGAACGACTCCAGCGCAGGGGCCACACCGCTTACTGGAAATTTCCACCAAGGCAAAGACCTCTAGGAGTCCGTCGAGCACGGCGTGCGCAGACCTGCCAGGAGCCCCCCCTACGTGAATTCGCAATGAGAGAGAACAAAGGCGGGGAGGAGGACGACTCGGCTGGCACCACTGCAGACCCTACCCAGCAGACCTGCACCCGCGCTCTGCACCCGGGAGTTGACGGAGGGGCCCTGGGGATTTCCTCGCCCGGACCAAGTTCCCCCCGAGCGTCTGTGTGTCCAAATGGAGCCAGGTAGATCTCAAACGGCGCCAGAGAGAACGCGGCTTCGAGTGGCGGCAAATGTGGGACTCGTTGTTCGGCCAGGAAGTGACACCGGGCGTCTTCTTGTGTACCAAGATTCCAGGTACACGCGGAAACAGGGAGAGGAGGGCGTATTCGTTTCCTACAGCTGCCGTATCAAATTGCCACAATCCTAACAGCTCACAACGGAGGTCAGAATTCTGAAACCGGTCCCCTAGGGGCTGAAATCAAGTACCGACGAGGCCGTGTCCCTTCTGGAGGCTCGGGCGAGAATCTGTCTCCTTACCACATCACTCCGGCCCTCCCGCCCCCTTTGCCAAAGGACCTTTGCGGTCACGTCGGGCCCAGCAGACAACCCCTTCCCCATCTGGGCATCCTTAATTTAACCACAAACGTAAAGCCCCTTTGGCTACATCAGGTATCGCAGCAGCGGGTCCCAGGGACTGGGGTGTGGGCATCGCTGGGGGCCCTCATCCTGCTTCCTACACCTGGGGAGCACAGTACCCCAGGAGGCCGCACCACTAAGGGCTGGCTGTGCAGGCCGGGGACTCAGGAAGGAAGAAACTCAAGGAACAAGGGACGGCGGACGGTTCACACGCGGGACAAACGACAGCCACCGGGCCGGGCCTGCCCTGCCCTGCCCCTCGCTCACACAGCAGCTGAGCACCTCCCGCTCCTCCCACCCCGGGACGTGGTCCTGCCAGCAGGCAGCAGGGCCGTGCACCGGACATTCAGGAAGCCCTGCACGCCGCCCCTCTGCCGAGCTGGGTGCTGCCACCTTCCTCGGCTCTGTGACACCCCTGCAGCGTGGGGGCAAGCCCGTCCCAAAGTCTGCGCCTGAGCTGAGAGGACGCAGAGACTCCCGTGCGGGCTGACCGCGAGCCCCGGGCTCCAGCGCAGCGGAGTGAGTCCTGACCGCGTGCCGCTCCGACCCTTCCGTCTGTGTCTCCCGCAGACCATCCCAGGGTGAGGGGACGGGAAACGCATCGCTAGCTCGAACGCCCGGACGACGAGCAAACCTCTCCCCGACCCCAAGAGCGCTCTTCGCCCCAAAACGGCTCCGGAGGATGAGGATCGCCGGTGACGGGGCCTGGTGCCAACAGACACGTGACGACCGCGTCGCGGAGGGGAAGACCGTCTCTACCACCTTTCGTTTGCTGAGGTCACCCCTCCCCCCGCTTCCACCAGCACCTCTAGACTCCCAACTCCTGCTGCACGGCCTCGCCCGCTCCCCTGCTCCAGGCACAAGGCGCCCCCCCATCTTCCTCCACACCTCAAGGTCAGCACGTCCACACGAGAGCTCATCCACATCGCTCCCCACACCCCCTGCCCGCGGGCACCTCCCAGAGGGGCTCAGGCTTCAGTGATTTTTACCTCTTTTCTTAGCCACCGGCCGCCGATGCCCTGAGCCAGCCCGAGCCGCCCAGACCCCGCACCTGCTGGTCGTGCCGATCCCGGAGCAGCGGCTGGCACTCCGACCATCTCCCCGCCGCTGGCTGGCTTCCCACCTGCTTTCTCTTGCGCCACTCTGCCACCCAGCCCAGGGGTCTCGGCCCCGCGCCAGCCTCGGTATTCTCCAGGATTGAGGTCAGACCACATTCCCCCAAGTTGTTTCTTAAACAGAACGTGTTTTTTAGCACAGTTGCAGGTTCACGGCAACGGAGTGGAGAACACAGGTTTTTCAGAGTCCCCGTGCCCACACACACACGGCTTCCCCGTCACCAGCATCCCACACCAGGCGGGACGTTTGTTCAACCGACACGCCGCGGCCACCTGAAGCCCAGCGCTGACATCAGGGTGACTCCTGGTGGCGTGCGTGCTGTGGGTCCGGACATGCGGACAGTGACAGGTGTCCGCCGGGACAGTAGCACTCAGAGTATTCTCTCTGCCCTCGAAATGCTCTGCACTCTGCCTGTTCACGCCTCCCTCCCCCAGCACCCGGCCACTCCTGATCTTCTACTGTCCCCGGAGCTTTGCCCTTTCCAGAACGTCCTGGAGTTGGGATCGCACGGGACGGAGCCTCTTCAGACCGGCGTCTTCCACCGAGCAACCAGCGATCCGAGGTGCTGTGTGTTTCGGGGGCTTCGTAGCCTGTTTGTTCCACGTTCTGCCCAGTGTCTGAGCACCGCCTTCTCCTGGGGGCTCCGGGCCAGCTCACTGGGTCCTGTCCTGACCCTCAACCTGGGTGGGAACTTCCTGCCACAGCCCTGGCCACACAGAACCAGGTCCCCACCAGCCACCACACGGCCACCTTCTGTGCACGCCAGTCCCCGGCCCAGGCAAGGGGGCGTCACGCACTCCCGTTCGCCTCAGCAGTCCCAACTCAGAGATCACGCTCCACGGACAAGCCAAGCCAGACTCCTCTCGAGTTCTTCCAGATGCATCTGGACCCTCGGGACCGACCCCTCCATCCTTCTGTGCACCTGTCACGACGCTCAGGCCCATATAAATGCCACCTCTCTGCGACGTCCCCAGACGGGACTTGACGTGAGCCTCCGTCCCAGACCCGTTAGGTTATACTCACTACCTGGAGGCAGGACCCCTGTGCCCTGTAAGTCCAAACACAGCGACTGACAAACAGGGACTCACTGAAGAAGAATAACCTTAAACACATGGGTTTGCCTAAGGACTCCCTGCTCAGGGCTGAAAACACCCTGTGCGTTGCCAAGGGCGGGAGATTATCTGATTCATGAATTAAACACGGCCCTCTGCTTCCGGCCACTCGGCCATTTCGGTCCTTATTAACTCCTGCAGGGACAGGTGGCCGGGAAAAGAGAGCTCACTGCAACGTGGATTCCTCCATTTGGGGTCGGGGGCGGCGGGAGGGGTGAACGTGAGCGGGTTTGGGTACGCCTGTCCTCCTCAGATGTCTGGGCGGTGACAGGCCACGAGGGGTCCAGTCCTCCTTCCAGGCTGGGCCGGCCCGGGTGTCGGGACCCTCCACGGGGCCTCACTGCCCCCCACACTTTGCAAAGAGGCGCGTCAGGAGCACAGAGACTGTGTCGCATGGCCCAGACTTGAAAGCAGGCTGGGAGTGCTCCACATCTCCACCCCCCATGGCAAGTTCTGGGACAGACGTGCAACGCAGCGCAGAGCTGAGGAAGGGGCAAGGGGACAGGGCCACACCAAGTGTCCTTGTCCCTTCTTCCTGGATTTCCGTCCTGGAGCCAGGCCGGCTGTCTGTGGGGGCCTGGCACCCACGGGAGCATCGAGCACCGGGCAGCCCAGGGAGCAGGGAAGCAAGAGGCAGAGGAGAGGCGGGCGGGCAGGGGGCCTCGAGCTTTCCCTGGTGTAGACCACACCCCTCTGAGCAAGCCTGCTCCTCCAAAGCAAGGAAGGCCAGCGCTGGAGAGCGGAGAGCACAGGTCTGCCCACGAGGTGCTGCACCACCGCCACCCTCCCCGCTGCCCTCCTCCCGGCCACCCTCCCTGCCCATACCCACACAGGCCTGCTGGCCACCCTCCCCACGCCCCCCTCCCTGCCCCCTCCCCAGGGCCCCGTCTCCCCTGTCCCCGAAGCCTCCACCCTCTAGCGGTGGCAGGTGACACTGCGGCCTGGCAGGAAAACACCAGGTCCCAAGCTGACCACGAGGCTGCTGGGGAGGAGGGTCAGGCGTCCACAGGACAGTGGCCTGCCCTCGTGCAGCCAGGCAAACTCACGGAGAGTGGACAGAGCAAAGACAGATGGACAGGGCGTCAGGATGCCTTCCCCCCGCAAGATCTGCAGCTTGCCTCAATTCAACAAATGCATCCAGGCGGGTGTCGGGGCTGCGAGGCCCCCGGACATCATGTGCCGCGTGCACCCTCTCCAAGGTCCTCGGGCCCAGCTCCACAGCCCCCATGTGGGACCGAGATCATCTGGGAGGCGGATTCAGTCTCCTCCACAGGGTTGGAGCCGCGTGCGGCTTGGGAGCTGGGGCAACGGGCAAATCAAGGCACACCCGGGTCCCGCCTCGCTGGGGCTTTCCGTCAAAGAGGTCCCCGGGGTCATGGGCTCTGCCACAACTCACACACCGCACTAGGTGCCCATGGCTGCACCTACACCGCCCGCCAGGCTTGACCGCGCTCCGTCCATGCTCTGACCAGCTCTTGACCACAGGCCCTGAGCCTCCAGCCCCAGTGGGGAGGCTGCCCTCCCCTCCCCCACTGCACCTGCCACCCCCCCACCCACCGCCCCGTCTTGCTTCCACGACCCACCGTCCTGCCTGGGTCACTCCAGTCCAGATGACCGGCCCACAGGGCTCAGGCAGGACCAGGTATACTTAACATCTTGCTGCATTTTCTCCGGTTTGCTCACTGCAAACGAGCCTCCACGCGGATGCGGCTAGAACCAAGGTCCAAAAGGCAGCGCGCCTAAGACGGTCTGCAGACGCAGCAAGCACGTGCACCGACCACATGCATTTTCTCCCGCACGCGGCTGCCTGCTCCAGGGCGGGCCCTGCTCTGTTCCTTGGAACGCGTGCGATAATTGTGTGCGATAATTGTGTTACGAGGAAATGCATCTGAGGACAGCAATGTAAGAGCCAAAACCAAAGCGCACGCTCGGCAAACGCGCTCTCCAGCTACCGGCAAGACCACAGACGGCCCGCAGACATGTCTGGGGACCCACACCCAGGACCGTGCGGGAGGCTGTGGAAGAGACCGTGTCCTGATTTTCACGTTTGGCGGCACTGACACGTGTCCCTTCGGGGCCCTCGGGGTTCACGGCCCAGAGCAGCACCCATTCCCAACGCCCCACCCTTCCCCCACCTGACCCGTAGCTTCTCCCGGAGGGTCAGGCCTTCCGTGCCGGGATGACGGGCTCGCCATCAGACCCGCTCACATCCGTGCAATTTTAAGATGCGTGGAATCAAGACCGATCGTTCTCTTTACAAACAAACAAACAAATCTCTACAGAGCACAGAGAGCTTGAAACGGTTCCCAAAAGGCGTCACACAGCAGACACGTGTGGTGGCGTGTTGGCCGGGAGCCGCGCGGGGGCCGGGCGGCCAGGGAGCGGTCCTGGCTCGGCCACACGCCACCTGTGCCACGGCCACACCTCTGTGCCTCCGCTGCTCACCTGAGACGGGCACTCGTAGGCTCTTCGCGACAGAATGCCGTCCCCATGGACACGCCAGCGCCCGGAGGAGCGGGCACACGGCACCAGCGACGATGCCCACCCCCCACGCCCCCGCACAAAACAGGAGGGCAGGTAAATATCGCTAACACACCCGTGTGTCCGAACACACGCCCAGCCCTCGCACATCCCCAAGAGCAGGAACTGCCAGAATTTCACGACAGTCCCGCTGCCTCGCAGGCACCCCGAAGCGTGAGGCCCGCCATGCTCTAGATGCCCTGAAAGGAACAGACGCCTCTGGCGGCCAAGTGTGTGGGAGCATCCGTGCCTGCAGCCTCACGGGCTCCACGAACAGGCCCGCGTCCTACCTCCCGTCAAGTGCGCCGTCAGGGAAGAGGGCAGAGCAGGGGGCAGAGCCGTGGCAGGCAGACGGCGGCCATGGGCCTCACTGGTGGTGGTGTAGACGGGACTCGCTTTAGCTTTCCTGACCAATCAGACAACCCTGCCCAGGGGTACCACAGCTGACAACCCATGAACTACTGACGGAAAAGGAAAGTGGGGACGGGCCCATGTCCCGTGAGTCCCTGGGGGTGGGTACAGGCCAGCGTCCCAGGAATCCTTGGGGGTGGGGACAGGGGTGTCCCAGGAGTCCCTGAGGGTGGGGACAGGCAGTGTCTCCAGAATCCCTGGGGGTGGGGAGAGGACAGCCAGTGTCCCAGGAGTCCCCGGGGGGATGGGCACAGGCCAGTGCCCCAGGAATCCCCGGGGATGGGGATGGACCAGTGTCCAGGGAGTCCCTGAGAGTGGGGACAGTGTCCCTGGGATCCCCCAGGTTGGGGGGAACAGCCAGTGTCCCAGGAGTCCCTGGGGGGGTGGGGACAGGCCAGTGTCCTGGGAGTCCCCGGGGATGGGGACAGGCTAGTGTCCCGGGAATCCCCGGGCGTGGGGACGGGCCAGTATCCCAGGAGTCCCCAGGGGTGGAGACAGGCCAGTGTCCCGTCCTGTGAGAGACGCTAGAACATGGCAGAGAAGAACAGAGGTGCACTGTGGGCAGAGGTCCGTAACCTCTGACAGTCAGCCTGCTTCCCGGGAGAAATGCGCCAGTGCCCAAAATAGGTCCGGGAGTCCAGCAGAGGCCCTGCCCAACAGGGTGGGCCCGGAAAGGATTTCCATTTCACCTGCCCCTCTGGCCACTGCCCGCCTGAGCAGGGACACCAGTGAGCAGGGAGTAGCTCGAGAGGCAGCAGTGATGGTGGGGGGGTAAATAAATTATTCAGAGCATCAGTGGATGGGCCCCGAGAGTCTGAACCACCGAGGGCACAGGTGGCTTCCCCAAAGTGGACACCAACACCCTTTGCAAAGACAGGGCCTTTTTTTTTTTTCATTATTATTGGGGCGGGGAGAGAGGGAGAGAGAGAGAGAGAGAGAGAGAGGAAGAGAGAGAACACATGGGGGAGGGGCAGAGAGAAAGAGGGGCAGAAGATCCAAAGCAGGCTCCGCGCAGACAGCACAGAACCCGATGCGGGGCTCGAACCCACAAATGCTGAGATCATGACCTGAGCCAAAATCAAGAGTCGGACACAGCCAACTGAAGCCCCCAGGAGCCCAAGAAAGAACCTTTCTTTTTTTTTTTTAATTTTTTAACATTATTATTTTTGAGAAAGGCCTTCCCGGCCTTCCCGGCTCCTGGCGGGAACACAGAGCGGGCACCTTCCTTGGGGCAGACGGGGCCTCCTGCCCTCGGCTGTGCGCGAAGCAGGGAACTGAGGCTCAGCACTGTCACACGTGCGCCGACAGGGAGAGGGGGCGTCTCCCAGGCAGAGGTGGGAATCTGGGCCAGGGGGTTGCTCTTCCAAGAGGAGAGGGAAGAGCCGGGGTTCAGTTTCCCATTTATCCTCCAGAATCTGGGGCCAAGCAGCGTGGGAGACTGCGAGCTCGCAAGACGCGTTTTTCTTATTCCTGATTCGCACGCCTGCTGCTCAGTCCTTCCTGGTGAGCAAGTGCTCCGCTAAATTCCTGCAAAGTTCTCCACCAAGCGGACTGGGTAAAAGCTGGGGGCTCAGAAGGCAAGACGTGTGCCGTGCCATGGAAGCGCGTCACGTGGCCCCCGTGGACCACTTTAAGGAAGAGAAGGTGGAGCCTCTACTCTGGGGCAGCGGACGGTCATCACTCGAACGGGCGAGTCCTGCACATCCAGCCTCCTGGCCAGGGCACGGCAGCCCTGCGCGAGGCTGCCTGAACTTCTAGCAGCTTCCCTGGGATAACCCGGCACACGGTCTGGGCACCAGGAAGCTCTCTCTGAACACCGGGGAGGTGATGGCTAAGCTGCAGAGCTCGGGTCCTGAACACCTGTTGTGTCTTGGTCCCCAGCATCTATGGCCCCTTCCACACTGGTCCGACTTTGTCCGGAGAACCACCTCCCCGCTCTGAGTGCAGTTCCCCATGGGACGGTGAATCCAGGTGCCTGGAGACCCCAGGACACTTCTACTCACCCCTCAGTGCCACACGTGCCAACAGGGGCACAAGCCTCGAAGATTCTCCATCCTCAGAAGCAGCGACTCAAGGACAGGAGGAGGAAGACCAGTGGCCTAACCCACGTTATTCCGTGAGTCAGGTCTGTGTCCCAGAGCTGCCACGCATCGTATGTGCACTCCACCCCCCTTCCCAAAAACCCCTTTGAGTAAGGTGGCCAGAACCGACCCCGAAGAACCTCAGCTGATACAGCCCTGCTCGGGAATCTGACCCCAAGTGCCCGGCAAGGCCGTGGGAAAGAAAGCCACACACGGAGAACAGGAAGAGAACGAGATGCGTGTAGGGAGCACGGAAGAACCACAGGATTCCAGAGCCGGACGGGGACCTCGGAGACCGCTTTGTCCAGAGCCCTCGCTTCACACACACGCACGCACACACATGCACGCACACGCACACATTCACACGCACCTGCACACATGCTCACACACCCACACAGTGCTCATACACACTCACAGGCGCCTGCAGTCACCTGCACACATGCTCACACACATGCACACACATGCACCTGAGCTCACTCACCTGCACACATGCTCACACATACACACACCCACACACATGCACGCTCACATGCACCTGCAAACATGCTCACACATGCACCTGCCCACATCTGCACACATGCTTACACATACACACACACCTGCACACATGCTCACACCCATGCACACGGGAACATGTGCACTTACACCTGCACACATGCCCACACATACACACACCTGCACACTCACCTCCACACATGCTCACATGCACGCTCACACACACCTGCACACATGCTCACACATACACACACCTGCACACATGCACGCTCACATGCACCTGCAAACATGCTCACACATGCACCTGCCCACATCTGCACACATGCTTACACATACACACACACCTGCACACATGCTCACACCCATGCACACGGGAACATGTGCACTTACACCTGCACACATGCCCACACATACACACACCTGCACACTCACCTCCACACATGCTCACATGCACGCTCACACACACCTGCACACATGCTCACACATACACACACCCGCACACATGCACGCTCACATGCACCTGCAAACATGCTCACACATGCACCTGCCCACATCTGCACACATGCTTACACATACACACACACCTGCACACATGCTCACACCCATGCACACGGGAACATGTGCACTTACACCTGCACACATGCCCACACATACACACACCTGCACACTCACCTCCACACATGCTCACATGCACGCTCACACACACCTGCACACATGCTCACACATACACACACCTGCACACATGCACGCTCACATGCACCTGCAAACATGCTCACACATGCACACGCACCTGCCCACATCTGCACACATGCTTACACATACACACACACCTGCACACATGCTCACACCCATGCACACGGGAACATGTGCGCTTACACCTGCACACATGCTCACACATATACATGCACCTGCACACATGCCCACACATACAAACACCTGCACACTCACCTTCACACATGCTCACACGCACCTGCACACATGCTCACACACATGCACACGGGCACATGTGCGCTCACATGCACGCACATGCACACGCACCAGGAGGTTCAGGGACTGCACATCCACACAGCGGGTGCGGGAGAACACCGTTCGGCATCAGCACCTGCCCAGGTAGCTGCCAGCCCCTTTCCAGGGCGTGACTTTTGGTTCTAAAACTGCCAACGCCGGCCAATGAGGGAAAAGGGTGTCGAGACGAAACACATTTCTCTCCACTCGTTTCTCTGCACTCAGCACATATGCTCTGTTGGCCTCGGCTCAGTTCCCTCATCGCCCTCAGAACCTCCAAGAAAAACCACCCTGGGATGAGTCACGCTCCAGTAACGAGGAAGGGGCTTGATGCTCTGCGCATCTGGCTCGATCCCCAGCTCCAGATGACGATCCCGCGTCCCTGCCCGCCGCCACTACCCTCTTCCGCCCCGGGCGGTCACCCACCCCTCCCTGCTCACAAAGCGGCCAGCGACAGCTCGACGCCCCCGATCGCCCGAGGATCCCCGTGCAACGGCCCGCCCAGGACGCGCGGCAACCAGGCCTGCGCCATTTCCAGCGAGAAGGGGAGGGGAACGGGATCGTCTGCCTCTCTGTTCAGTGTGGGATCTGGAAACGGTTGGCACAAACGTGTTCTCTTTGGCCCTGGTCTCCCCACAGCTGCTGTGAACCCACCCCGGCTGGCAGCCCCTCCACGTCCACGTGCACACGGGTCTGGCCCCCATGCCCCGTGCCCGCAGCCCGCCCCACGGTGGGTTACGTCCGGCCTGCGGGCCGGGGGGGAGGGTGGGGGGGCACCCTGGAGCCATCTCTCCCACAGGGCCCCCCTCGCAGCCGCCCTCTCTACCGCCAATTCCCACTTCCTAAGCTTCGCACTCTGGGGGCTGGAATCACTGGGCTTCTTCCGTGCCCACAAGCCCTGCACTTGCTGATTCCTTTTCTCAATCAGCTCACAGAACACATTTAAATATTTTTTTATCCAAGAGACAAATGTCTCTATTATATAGAGGACCATCTGGGCTGCTATGGCTAGCTGGCTGTGTTGCCATCAACTCTTTTTTTAGGGTTCATGAATCAGTTGCCAATAAGAAAAAAACAAGGAAGTCGGCTCCAAGATTCTGCGTTCCTCCCCTGCATTTTTCCCCAGCAGGAGAGCCGTATCCCAGCGCCAAAATGGACCGTGTGAAGGCGAAACCAGCAACGACGCCCAAGGCTGCTCTGGAAATGTCAGCCCAGAGCTCTCCTCGCTCTGGGGGAGGGGGCGCCGCCAGCCACCCACCTGGCCCTGGGGCCCCCCGGCTGGGCTCAGTAATACTGTGCAGCCTCTGGCAGGTCCAGGATCTACGCCAGCAAGAAGGAACAAAAGGAGGTCAAAGCAAGAGAGGACGGGGGAAGGAGACAGAGAGTGGTTGAGGCCCCGGCGCCCCTGACTCCAGGCCTCCCCACCCGCCGCAGACTCCCAGCAGCTGGTCGGCGGGAGGAGCCGCAGGGGGCGGTGGGGCACCGTGCCGCCACATCCTGAGAAATCTGGGCATGGGAAGCCAAGGGACGGAGAGGGGACATAACGTGGGTTCGCGGTGTCTTGGCCTGCGGTTCCTTATGTGGTAGACAGAAAAGAGATCAGGGTGTTATTCAGTCAGAAACGTGTCCTGAGCGCATCTAGGGTTTTTACAGACACTGCAAAGGACCACTTACAACTCCATTCTGGCCAGAGGGCGTCCAGCCAACCCCCAAAACGGGCAGTTCCAGGTTCTGACCACCCCCAGGCAGACCAGGGCTGGGTGAATGTTGTCTGGTCAACTGCCCCCATGGAGGGATTCAGCCCAAACCATGGGCACGCGGGCACTCCCTGCCTCCCCCACCGGCCCGCCAACACTCACCCAGGGGTGGGGGGACAGAGGAAAGCAAAGGCATCCTCCCAAAACGTGCGGCCAGGAAAGGGTGGGGTTTTCACTGTTACGGAGTATTTTGTTGTGCTGGTAACTGTGTGTGAGAGACAGGGACAGACAAACTGAGGGAAATTACATTTTTACAAACCTCCTTGGTTTTTTTAAGCCACTTTTGTGACTCAAGGCAACTTAAAGGGACTAGAAAATGAAGCCATCCTCCTAATGGGCCCCATGAGCTGACAAACGCCTTCTCCCAGCTCCTCCCTGCCCAGGTGAGCTGCCTGGTCCTCCCCCTGGCGGCCGCCTACGCCTCCTCCGCAGAGCTGGGCCTCCGGGCCTCCTCCTACACTGTGAGAGCGGAAATGCAAATAAGGCTTTAATGAACAACAACATTTTCACAAGATCCCTGAGTTCTCCGTTCCTCACTCAGGTGCATTCCTCAGTTCTCAGGCCTAAAATCGGGGAGAAAACGCTGTTTTCTGCCAGAGGAAATCCCTAGGAAGAAATGACTGCGCCAAGGGGCGTTTTCCCCCAGCAAAGCCAAGAGCTGCATCCCATAAAACCTGTACACCCAGGACCCAAAGCGGAAACTTGACAAAATATTCTGTAACTACTTTGTTCTCCCACAAGACCTGAGGACTCCCGAGGAACGCAGCAACACGGACCAGATACCCAAGCCCACGAGCGGACGCAGGGCGAGTGCTGCTGTGCTGTTGGTCAGCCCCGTCCAGGAGGAAGGCGGAGAGAGGCCAGCCCCAGGGGTCAGACGTCCAGACGGATCTGGCGCAGCACAGGCAGGACCAGAGTCTCTGCCTGGAAAGAACACAGAATTTCCACTCCATCCCGTGTTTCCACTTTGGGGCACCAGAGATATGTGCACGCCCGTGTCCCCAGCAGCACGGGCACATAACCGCCCCCCCTCCCGAGGCGGCCCCAGCAGAGGACGGATATTCACACCATGGAACACACACAACAGATGTAATCTGACATGCGCCTCAACACGGAGGAATCTCCAGGGCATCCTGCTCGGACACAGGCTTGCACACGCACACGGAACTTGTGCATGGACAGAGGCTTACACACGCACACGGATGTGCTCGGACAGACGCTTACACACGCACATAGAACAAGTTCTATGTGCTCAGGCGCAGGCTTACACACGCATACAGATATGCTCAAACACAGGCTTACACACACACACGAAGAACTTGTACCCAGACACAGGCTTACACACACACGTGGAACTTGTGCTCAGACACAGGCTTACACACGCATACAGATATGCTCAAACACAGGCTTACACACACACACAAAGAACTTGTACCCAGATGCAGGCTTACACACGCACATGGAACTTGCACCCGGACACAGGCTCGCGCATGCACATGGAACTCGCACCCGGATGCAGGCTTGCACACGCACACTGAACTTGTGCCCAGACACAGGCTTACACATGCACATGGAGTGGTAGCAGTCACAGAGATGGGAAGCAGGAGGTAGGAGGGCAGTGGTACCAGGGCTGGGTGGGCAGTGAGGGTCGGCGTTTGGTGGGGACAGAGTTTCAGTTCGGGAGGAGAAGGTTCTGGGGGGGGCGGGGGAGGGGGGGCTGCACGACAGTGGGGATGTGCTCGATGCCACTGAAACAAGCACTTAAAACTGGGTGAAAGCAGTAAGTTTTATGTTACGTGTATTTCACTACCATAAAAAAAATAAATAAAAGTTAAGAGAGCAGGGGAGCCAGACAGAGCCCAAGGTAGAAACCGCCAGGCCGCGTGAGGTCCCCGTCCCAGGCAGGTAGCCAGGCAGACTCAGAGAAAGGCCAGCCAAGGCCAGAAGCGGACAAACCCGGGGTCCTGACGAGGCTGCCCAAGTCTGGACCTGGACCAGACGGTGAAATGAGGGGCACCGGATAGGTGTGCCCGTCCGGCTCCACAGCCCTGATCGGCACCAGCTGGGCTAAGAAGGCGGCAAGAGCAGGCGAGCTCCTCTGCCTGCCCGTCACAGAGGCGCCCACAAACCCTTCAGCGAGAGGCCAGCGTGGGGGCCAGGTGGTGACGGGAGGTCCGTTCTCAGAGCCCCGTCACACAGGGGCGCCGAGGCCTGGGGGGGCGAGCCGGTCCTCTGACAGTCCCCTTGGGACTGCTGCGTCCACTCGGCTCGGAGAGACGGGCTCGGCCCGGGTGCAAGGCACCCACGCGCTCGCTGGACAGCCGGGCACTCCCCGGGGGTGGCCATCACTGTCCCCAAAGCCACTGGCTCCCTCTTCTTCAAGGAGGCTTCTGGATTCGCAACACAAACCAGGCTACAAAGAGGCGACTGCCATTCCCCTCACAACCAGTCAGAGCCACCGACCACAGCCACGCTCCGCACCTGTTCATCGTGGCCACGAATGCATAACAGGGACGGCAGAGCCTGCCCTCCATCAATTCTATCTCACGGACAGCAGACGTGCAGCCTGAGGCACGCGCTAACCCCAGGTCACGTGTGCGTGCTACCCCCGAGGTCACGTGTGCACGCTAACCCGAGGTCACGTGTGCATGCTAACCCCAGGTCACATGCGTGCACTAACCCCAGGTCACATGCGTGCGCTAACCCCGGGTCACCTACACGTTGACCCTGGGTCGCCTGTGGACAGGGGCCAACAATCTGCAGCTTTCCCAGGGGTCGCTGCTGAGCCCAAGCAGGCTTGACCACGGCAAGACACGTGGTCACACGTGGAAGAACGTGCAGAACTTAGGTCCAAGAGGGAGGAGTAAACACAAACCTAGGCGTGCTGTGGCGCCGGGGCGTGAGACGGACGTGGACCCGCGGAGGCGGACACACGACACTGTAACAGCCTCCAGCGGCCGAGCCACGCGGCCACCATGCCGGGAGCATGCCCGTGGCAGGGAGCCCCCCAACCAAGGCTGTGCCATCCTCACACCCCGGACGCTGAGCACACAGGCATGTCGGTGGCTCCGTGACAGCCTCGCAGCTTACTCTTGATTTCTGTACCTTTTTCAGTGTTTTGTGTTTGGGCTTTATTTCAGCGTGTGTGAGAATGTCTCGTGCCTGCCTCTCTTTCTATGTCAAATTAAAAATATCTGCCAGCCTCATCGCTGGGTTCTGGGTTGGTACTCAGAGACCAATTCAGGATTTAATTGTGCGCTTGGGATTTTCGGTAACCTTTACAGGAATTAATCACATTCCAAGAGGCATTAAAAGAAGCTCCTGCAAGTCTCAGTCACCTGTGTTGACACACAGAGGTCCCGGCTACAAAAGATCCCGCCTCCACCTCCAGCCCCACGGATCTGGGTGTGTACCTCGTGTGCCCAGCCACAGTGCCATGCCAGGACGTGGTGACTCTCTTCTCTAAGCTAACACAGTCCGCAGCCTTTTTCTAAGGGTCCTCCCTCTCCCAGAAGAAGAAGCAAGTCAGAAGAAATCCAAATGGCAAAGACATCAGGCTGGCACTTAGTATCTGCCTTATCTGAGCCACAAGGGGACTGTCCACACCCGGCCCTCAAGGGACAGAAGAATGGTGTATATCACCATCACCCATGGTCAAACACAGGTGCCGCGGGACGCCGTGCGCCCGCCATCGCGAAGCATTAATTGGCGCGGCCCCAACATCGTCCTGTCAGACCGTGTGACGGCTACTCGTCCCGACATCTGCCGTTCGGAACCACAGACCAGCGTGGCCCTCCTCCCCAGCACCCAGGCTGACACGCCGCATCGAGCGTCTCCCCCAACTCGGGGATTCTGGGCTCCCACCTCCCGGACGGGCCTCCAGTGAGGCCAAGGAACGTGCATTTTTCACAAGCACCTGGATTGCTGCTGTAACCAGGAGGGTCTGGGAGACCGTCCGCTGAGCGGGAGTTTGTCAGCCTGGGTTGGGGCAGTAAGTTACCCAGATCCGACCACAGGGACGTTTGCAGAGGACGCAGGTTACAAATGAGGGGGGCAGTTCCCGCCCCAGAAGAGCTTACAGTCCGGCGGCAGTGCTCAGACCAGGGGGCCGAGGACAGAGGCTGGGGCGGAGCGCAGGTGAACACAGGTGTGGGCAGAGTGCCCCGGGGGGACAGCCCGAGCAGGTACCTGCAGGAAGGTGAGAGCGTCCAGAACACGGAAGACCAGGAATGAGGTCGAACTGTTAACTGGGCCGCCACGAAAGTGGTAGGAAGGTAACACGGAGAGGTCCTATTAGCGGGAACGATGGTCACTCCCGGCGGCTGGGGCTGGGGGGTGGGGGTCATCCCGGTGACATTTAACCAAGGGTGCTGGTCTGGAAGGGCACGCTCTGAGAGCGAGGGCCTGGGCCGAGGTTGCGGGGCGGGGGGGCGGGGATACATGCTGACGGGGAGACCGGGCCACCGTGGGCGGTCACCGCGGGGACGGGGAGGGCACGGCCGAGGGTGTGGGGCAGGCCGCCCGGCACACAGTCTGCAGGGTCGGGGGCACTGGCACGCGGGCACTGGGCAGCCACAGGTCAGTAGAGGCAGGGGAGGAAGAGGAGACGAGGAGGAACACAGAGGCCATGAGAGCAGCCACGAGGAGGATGCGGGCCAGGGCGTCAAGGCCACAGATAGGCCACAGCCACCGGAGAAGAGGTAGGCGTGAGGCCATGGCCACCGGAGAAGAGGTGGGCGCAAGGCAGAGGCCAGAGGAAATAAATGCCTGAAATAGTGTGGACAAGAAATCAAAGCAACAAAGCGCTAACATCTGCTGATTCCAGATGACGCGACCAGGGGGCTTCTCGGACTCTGCTTTTCTGTGCACTTGCTACAAGAACAGAAAGAGGGAGCGGGGAGGCAGGACGAGGTGAGGCGACTCCGGCCCCCGAGTCAGGAGGGCCCGGACAAATGGCTCATCCGCAGGCTCAGAGATCTGGAGGACGGACCGGTGGTCGAGGATGCGGGAACTGGGGACAGGAGGCGGGCAACATCCCCGGGTGCCAGCAGGGGAAGACGGAGCCTCCGGCAGGAGAGGCTCCGAGTCTGGGAAGGAAGGAGAAATGTGGCAGCAGAGGCATTAGTTCAGGGACAGGCAGGCGTCCAGGTGTCCCTGTCAGTGACTGTGCCCTCTCCGTCAGCCCCAAGGGAGATCTTCTGCAAGGAGAGGGCTGGGCCTTCAGGGGCTCTGGGAAAACACCACAGATCTGGAACAGCATCGCAGGAGCCGAAAGAACCAGCCAGGATCACCTGACCAGGGGGTCAGGAGGTGAAGGTGAGCCACACACGACCCCACTCCAGCGGCCCTGGGCATGGGCAGACGGCAGACAGGGAGTCCCTGGCGGGTCCCTCGGAGACCATGAGCACAAGGGGCCGAGAGCAGTGGTGAGAGCTGGCTGGAGGTGGGTGAGGGCCGGTGGCACAGGGTGGGGCACAGGAAATGGTCCCAGTCACATGGGGCCACGACCAGGGCAGCAGAATGCATGCAAGAGAGCCCTGCCCAACCCCCCCCCCAAGAAAAGCAGGGGCCATGGAGAGGGCACGAGACTATGACAGATGCAGGGTCCTGCGGGGACCCCTGAGGGCATGGCCGACAGGACACAGGAGACCGGACATCCACCGGGCAGCGGGCGTGGGGTGGGGAGGGAGCCAGTCTGCAGACCTGCCCGGAGGGAGAACAGCAGCGGAGAACCCCACGCAGGCCGTGGGCAGGGGTGGGGGTGCCGGACGGGAGTCAAGCCAGGTGAATGGGCCTCGCAGTGCAGGAGGGGACTGGGCCCAGCACGGCTGCAGGGCCAGGACAGGAGGATGCTCCGATCACAACCGTATCTGCCTTTGCTGTTTGTTCAGCAACTCGAACGTCACAGTCAGACGTCACTGTGGGCCCACAACATCCCACCCCAGCCAGGCCGGGGACCTCATCGAGCAGTCAGGCTGGGGGCCCATGCCCCTCCTTCTGCTCCTCCCTCCCCTCTGCCACCTGACGGTGGGGGACCCACCACGATGATGCTGTAGGCTGTCCCCTGCAGGGGCAGCCAGCCCAGTTGTCACACCCGATGGAAGGCGCTCTCTCTGGGAACAGCCAGCACCTGTCCCCACCCCGTGCCCCCCACACAAGCCCCGCCCCGCGCCCTGCACCGCCCGCGATGGCCAGTCTTCTTCTGGAACACAACAGGTTCCCAAGTTTCCAGGTACTGGGACGGCAGAAAACACACGTGCCCAAACCACCCGGGGGCAGAAGCCACGTGAGAAACGAGCTCCATCGGCCAGAAGCGTGTGGAGCCCAAGGAGAAGGAGAAGCTATCCTGCGGGTGTTCGCTGAGCCCTCGTACTTGCCGAGCACCATCCCGGCTCTGGAGAAACCCGGTGACCCAGAACAGGTGCTCACGGAGCTTCCTTCCTCCAGGCGGGGGCTGGAGAGGCGTCCACACCGCTTGCTAGGGACCTCAGCTGCAAGAGGGGATGGGCTGTCCCAGACGGAACAGGCACCCTTACCCAAGCAGACCAAAGCAGGGTCTCAAAAAAACAGGCTGTGTAGCCCCCGGCACCCTACCATTTCACATAAGCCACTTCACGTTTGCAGATGGACGCCTGGAAACCCTGAGAGGCTTACTCGGTCCCCAGGGCTGGACCTGTGACAGGCTGGAACTGGCTGAAAGGCCCAGGTGCAAGGACGTTCTGCCCGCAACGCCGCCTCTTGGTGAACACGTGTTGTGATCCTTTGTCAGGGTGTGAAACCTCTCCCGAGGCACACACTGCCCGGAACCGGAGCAAGTATTATCGGGCGTTAATTTTATTCCTATGCTGTCAAAACTCAAGTGTTCTTAAAAGTGACTCTAGGTACCAAAAAATTTTAAGAGTGCCTGGGTGGCTTAGTCGGTTAAGTGTCCAACTTCGGCTCAGGTGGTGATCTCACAGCTTGTGGGTTCGAGCCCCGCGTTGGGCTCTGTGCTGACAGCTTGGAGCCCGGAACCTGCTTCGGGGTCTGTTTCCATCTGTCTCCGCCCCTCCCCCACTCACTTACTCACGCTCGCCCTCTCTCTCTCTCTCTCTCTCTCAAAAATAAATAAACATAAAAAAAAAAACCTTTAAAAGCCAAAACCCTGAAAATGAAACTTTGATCTTTTCAAAGACTGATTTCATCTGTATTTATACAAACGTGACAGTCGGCAAAAGGCCCAACCAAGCTGGTGCTGAGAGGCCTGGTGCCAGTAAACGCTGCTCATTTTATCCTGGCTGGAAACGGACATCAGTCCACATCCGAAACCCTTCACAACACCTCTTCTTCCTTCTAAACATCCAGAGGCAATTTTTTAAAACACGCAATGTTTGAAAGAAGAAACGCCCAAATCTTTTCTGGAGAATAAGGTTAACGGTGATCTTGTTCTATAGATGTCCCTGTATTTTTGAAATTTTCCACAAGGAGCCTGTATCGTTTTATAAGCAGAAACACTGACTTTTTTTTTTTTTTTTTTACAAAACGAAACAGAATCTCCTCCTCTTAAAAGGGACACGTTAGGTGTCTCTGTGATTATGATTCCAGCCAGAAGTTCCAGCTCCAGATATCGTATTTATGCAGAGAAACGTAATCCTCTGGGTAAAAGCGTGATCCACTATTATCAAAGTTAAACACGCCAAAGGTAATAACCACAGCTGGAAAAAAGACACGGGCACACCAGGCTCGGACTCAGCTGCAGTCCCAGTTCTGACACACAGCAGCTGTGCAAGTTTCATAACCTCTCTGATCCACAGTTCCCTGGTCCATAAGATGTCTGCTGTGAGGAGTAAAGGGCTTCCGGGGCAGAAAGAGCCCATGTGCCCACAGGCATGCAAAGCCACACACACACAAACACACCGGAAAACAAACCCTCACATTCTGTACATTCCAAATGTGGCAAATAGAGTCTGATGTAAAATTAACCGGTAATCCAAAATATTTTCATTTGAAAAAAAACGCAAATAAATTTTCAAAGTGAAACATGAGACTTGAAAGCAATATGCTTATGGCCACAGCCACCCTTTCTCCCAGGCCTCCGGTGGGAAGTAAACAGTCGGTGCCTAGAACCGGCCTGCTGTCCACACTCAATGCCAGTAGCCACCATCGTGACCCCTAAGCAGGTGTGGACCATTGACAAGAAGAAAGTGCTGTCTTCGTGACTTACGGCCTAGACCCGGCAACGGGGCATGTCCCCAGCTGCGGTGTATGTTAAGTGCCCAATTCATTCCTGGGGATGTTCACATAGGCTAAGCGATCGATACGCCTTATCAGATCAAAAAATATCTGAGGAAGAAGCCAGAAAGAAAGCAAACCACCGCCCAACCCAGAACTCGCTCTCCTAAATTTCCCTTGAAGTAATTACCACCATATAAGCAACACCCACACATACAACATGTGCATCGATTTCCCCTTTCAGTGTTCAGCAGCCCGATCAATGAGGGGAGGCTCTGGGCTGTTTGATCCGGAGGAAGGGAGAAGGAACAGACGAAAGAAACAAGAGGCTAGAGACTCGGGAACGCTTCCTCTAATGTGGATTCAAACAGCACAGATTCCTTTCATTATTAGAAACTGGAATCTCAGCACTCCCACTGGGAATCTGGTCGGGACCTGACAGCATTCAACTACCCCTGGCCAAGGGGGTGGGCGCTGGGGACCTGGCTGGCGGGCCGATGGATCACGGCACGCCTGGCTTTGATTCACACATCTGTTAGTCAACGAGCGGCACCCACCATCCATTTAATTAACCTGCTCTTGAATTATTTATTATCTTCCCCTGAGTGACAGCAAATTATTCTTGCTGGTTACCCGCTCTGCTTCAGAGGCTTGTTCAGACAACTCCAATCCTGGCAGTTGGATGGAGTCCCTGGTTCCTGCCACCCTCTAGCCAAGGCAAAGACACGAAGAAACAGCAAGTGTAGTGTCTGAAACAAGGGAATCATGAGCCTTCTGAAATGCAAGGAAGCTCCCCAAATCCAAGGAAGCAGAGAAAACTCCCTTGAAGACATGAGCACGTATGTGCTGCCCTGTTTGGGCATGATCTGCCCTGCACCCCTTTTCGTTCTAAATTAGGTAAAGTTTCATTCTCCCCTAATAACCGTCAACAACTTCTAGACTCAATGCTGTAGTGAGGATTAGACCTGGGATCCTGGGGCAGAGGAGAGGCCACAAAATGCCATCACTTCCCACCGCAGGATTTTTGATCCGCCCTGAAATTCCTGTGTCTGAATTCCTTCTCCCCCCACCCCACCTCACCCCCAATTCCCCCTAGATTCCTAAGCCGACTGATGCACAGACTTGCACCATCCAGACGCAAGGGGAAGCCTGGGGACCACCCAGGTCAACTCTCACTTTGGGGCTGTGGAAGGAAGCCCAGCAAGCATCTTCCCTGCCGCCCGGTCTCTGTCCTCGCTCTCAGAGAGCCTGTACCAGGGGCTGCGCGAGCCTAGTCTCACGCTCTAGAAACCTCTCCTACGAAACACCAGCATCCCACCCACCCCGCAACCCTTCTGGTCTGCTTCCCCGGCACCTGCCCCTGCAGGCGCGCTCCGCAGGGCTCGCCAGAGACGAGCGTCCGGGAATCCATCCCAGGGTCCCTCCCCGCCTCCGGGCTCGCTGGGCCGGGAGGCTGCGCGCCGCGGGCTCCATCCGGAACTGGCGACCTCACCATTCCCCTCCCCACCGGCCCCCCGCGGGCGAGGGCAGGGGGCCTTGAGGGCGGTGGGCTTGCCCGGCGCTGCTTGGTCTCCGCGCTGCGGCCTCCCCCGGCCCCCACGCAGAAGCGCTCCACGCCGGGGACCCACAGCGCGCCTGCAGACCCGCGGCCCACCTCCACGGCCCCCAGCCCGCGTAGCCCGGGGAGGGCGGCGGGACGCCGGCGCCGACAGTCTGCCACCTGCTGGGGTCTTGCAGGGGCTGGTGGCAGCGGAGGACGGGGAGACTCGCGGCGGGACAGGCGACCTCCACCTCCGGTCCCCTGCCCTCCGGTCCCGACTCGCCGCGCGCCCTCTCCCACTTTGTCTCCAAACGTGCCTTGGCCAGACGCTGACACGTTCCGGGTTAGTTGTTACAGTTACTCGACTAACCGCCGGGTCCGCAACTGCGGGCAGGGAGGAGCCGGCTGGGCGGGGGGTTGCAGCCGCGCGCCCCGGGCCCCGCACCGGGGCTGGTGGGGGGCTCGCCCGGGAACCTGCGCTCCTCCCGCCAGCAGCCGGGCTCCGAGGGAGCGCGGGGCCGCCGGCTCGGGATGCCGCCACCTGTCCCCTGCCTCAGGTGCACTTCAGAGAAGCCGGGAAGGGGCGCACGGCAAGAGTCAGAAGCCGCGGCCGGTTACTCACGTGCCAGATGGCGAAGAAGATGAGCGCGGCGCACAGCACCAGGGACAGCATGTAGCAGAAAGCGGCAAAAGTGAAGGCCATGGCCGGCGGCGGGGCCTCGGAGGACCGCACTCCTTCCGGGGGTGTTGGGGGGCGCAGACGGGACCAGGTCCGCACCCCCGCGTCGAGGCCGGAGGCTGGGGGGAGGCAGGCCGGCGGGAGAGCCTCTCGAGGGTCGGGGGCGGCGAGCAGGGCCGGGACCCCGCAGCTCCGGCGGCCGGACCCTCAGGGGGCGCTCGGGCGTCGCCGGCGGGAAGTGTCCCCAAATGGAGGAAAGCGGTCGGTGGAGAACTCCGGCGGACAAGGCTAGAGGGCCCCCGAGGCAAAGCCGGCGAGGGCCGCGCGAGGAGCGCCCGGAGTCCCGGGGAAGAGCCGCCGCTTCCCGCGCGCGAGCCGGAGGGGGAGGCGGGCGCGCCACCGGGGCCCCGCCCGCGCCGCCCGGCGAGCTCCCCCCCGCGGACCCCGGAGCAGCCGGCGGCTCCCTTCCGGGAGCACAGGTCTGGGGGGGTGGGGGGGGTGCGGAGGGGCCGGTGCCCCGCGCGGCGACCCGACCTCCCCGGAGCCCCGGCCCGGACCGGGAACCCGCTCCACCTGCTGCCGCCGCCGCCTCTGCCTCGGCGAGGACCGCGCGGCGCGGCGGGGACGCCCGGGCCCCGGTCCCGCGAGCGCGCCCTCCCGGCCCGCCTCTCCCCGGACACCTGCGGCGGGGGCGGGAGCGGGGGCGGGGCCTCGGAACACGTGCGCGGGGAGAGGTGGGCGCTGCGCGAGGGGGCGGTGTGTGCGCGCGCGGCTGCCGCCCGCAGGTGCCCGCGGCGGCGCGGGGGTGGGAGGTGGGCGGGCGTGCGGCCGCGGGGCGGGGCCGGGGCGGGGCCAGGGCTGCTAGGGTGGGTTTTCCCAAACTGTCGTGCCCTTCACGCCCCAGCCCCTGCAAAAGCCCCCAGTGGCGTTTTTCCCTCGCAGCTTCCACCTCCCCCCCCCCCGCCACCATCTGACTTTGGGGTCGGGGCAGCCAGACCCCGAGCGGGACTCTGTTGTTGGCGTTGGTCCAGTGCAGTTGTCAAGGGCACGTGCTTTTGGAGCCAGACCTCTTCGGGCGACTTTCTTAACCTTCTTAAACCTCGGTTTCCTGATCTGAAATAATTGCGGGGGTAAGGGTACCACCAATCCATTTCAAGGGGTTAAAGTAAGAGCCTAGCAGGGGCCGGGAAGTTGCTACACGTTCAGTAAACCGCAGGGTTGTCACGTGCCCACTTGACGCCTCTGGCCCGGCGCCTGGGAAACTCACCGTGCCTCCTGTGTGGGGCTGTCTGACAGGGCAGTGAAAGAAATTCCAGAGAAGTCAGCGCGTCCAGTAAGCAAGCGCACACGTCCTGGAACGTGACCGGCAAGTCCCGGTGGGGGGGCTGGAAGCGCATCACGGTTTGGAGCCGATCTCCGAGCACCGGGTACCTTGCAGAGTGCGCGCGAAAACAAACCCATCGGCGTTGATCCGCTCGGACCCTGGCGTGCTAACTGTGCCGCTCACGGTTGCGATTCCAACGGCTGGAGAGCTGGAAGGGATGGCTTACGGAGAGCTAGTCCCAGACTAGGACGGGCTCTGCACGCTCCTGGCCCTGGGGACTTTGCTCCGTACCTCGACATGTCCTGCGGCTGCCTGGCCACACCTGCAACTTGGAAACTAGACGCCTTTCAACGGCGAAGTGCACCTACTAGGGCGAGTCGTAGTGTTGACACGGGATCATCGGATCAGCATTTGATTGCCTCTGGGTCAGGACTGGCTACGCAGGACTGGGGAGGCCAAGGACAAAATGAAAACAGGACTCCTTGTTAAAAAGTCATTAAGAATTTCAAGACAGGGGCGCCTGGGTGACTCGGTCGGTTGAGCGTCCGACTTTGGCTTGGGTCATCATCTAGGGGTTCACGGGTTCGAGCCCTAGCGTGGGGCTCTGTGCTGGGAGTCTGGAGCCTGCTTCAGATTCTGTGTCTCCCTCTCTCTGTGTCCCTCCTCCACTCTCTCTCTCTCTCAAAATAAATAAACATTAAAAAAAAAAAACAAAACAAAACAAACGAAGAATTTCAAGACCGAAGCAGCAGAGCATTAAACCAAGCACAAGGTCCTTCTGAGCCCAGGACCCTGGACAGCTGTGGAGGTTGTGCACTGTGAATCCAGCCGTGCTCTGGGTTATACATTTGATCACTTTCTCTTTCACTCGTGTGTCTCCCAGTATCAATTCTCGTTAAAGAAAATTTGGAAAATATGGAAATGGAAAAGAGGAGACAAACACCAGAGTTGACTGATCTCAGAAACCAGCAACAGAATAGTGGTATGCTCCTTCCCAGCTCTGTTTTCTGCTTTCGATGTTATACCAATCATTTCTCCTTTTTAAGAAATGTTTTAATGTTTATTTATTTTCAAGAGAGAGAGAGAGAAAGAGGGAGAGAGAGTGTGTGATCAGGGGAGGGGCAGAGAGAGAGGGACACACAGAATCCGAAGCAGGCTCCAGGCTCCGAGCTGTCAGCACAGAGCCAGACGCGGGGCTCGAACCCACGAGCTGTGAGATCATGACCTGAGCCGAAGTCGGATGCTTAACTGACTGAGCCACCCAAGTGCCCCACCAATCATTTCTTTTAACGGTGGTAATTATGCTATATAAATTCTGTGGCCCCAAAACAATAAGAAAATATCAAAGGGAAATGCCATCGCTCAAATATTTTGAGTTCCTTCCAGGTCTGATCTAGTGTCTTTTATTTCTGCTGGTTCTTGCTTATGGTGTCCTAGCTCCTCATATGTCCAGTTTTCACTGTATGTCAAACTTTTTAGAAAAATTTGTTTGCAGATTGAATCACCCCACGTCCCAGCAATAGCACTGCTAGGAATTTACTGAAGGGATGCAGGAATGCTGATTCATAGGAGCACATGTACCCCAGTGTTTATAGCAGCACTATCAACAACAGCCAAAGTATGGAAAGAGCCCAAATGTCCATCGACTGATGAATGGATAAAGAAGATGTGGTTTATATATACAATGGAATACGACTCGGCGATGAAAAATGAAATCTTGCCACGTGCAACAACGTGGACAGAACTGGAGGGTAATTAGGCTAAGTGACATTAGAGAAAGACAGATATCATATGATTTCACTCATATGTGGAAGTTGAGAAACTTAACGGAAGCCCATGGGGGAAGGGAAAGAAAAAAATATACAGTTACAAACAGGGAGGCAAACCATAAAAGACTTTTAAATACAGAGAACTAACTGAGGGTGGATGGGGGGTGGGGGAGAGGGGGAAGTGGGTGATGGGCACTGGGTGTTGTAAGTGTTGAATCATGGGCATCTACCAAGAGCACACTGTGCACAGTTATGTTACTAACTCGACAATAAATTGTATTTTTTTAAAAAAAAAGTTATTTGCAGAAGTTCAAGGACTGAGATGATGTTATCTTTCTCCAAGGAGGATTTTCTACATCTTTTGCCGGGTGTCTGGGGGACACGAGCACTCTAGAATTGCCCTACTCCAAATTCGCGGTTTGAGATTTTCGGGGGTAACCAGATGACCGTGGTCTGCCCGAGGCGGGTTTTTTCCGCTTCACCCTCATTCACAAGGAGCTGTCCTTTCGGATCCCGGGGCCGAAGCAGGTTTTTATCACATCCTAAGCCCTGGTGGTCCTTGGACTCTGGCTTTTCCCCAAGCCCTACAAAGCACTAAAAGCCCAACCCAGCCTCACCCCCCCCTCCAGATCGGCAAATGCCCCAAAGGGCAAAACTGGCCCCCACTGCTGGGCTGACCTCTCCGGATCCTGACCCCTCTCCGAACTTGTCCCCAGAAGTCCTTGCTCTCAGGGCAAGTCTTTGATGCTTTTAAGAAGCTGTTTAGAGATTTTATTCAGCTCTTTAAACTGTGTATGGTGGGAGGATTGGTCTGAATTATCCGGCCCAGCATTATCAGAATCAGGAGTGTCTACGTCGAAATCTAATGTCAAACAAAAATTGAATCCCGCATCCCACCACTCTGACTTCCAAGGCTCCATACATATCTCAGCCTCTATTTTTCTTGACCTTTCCCCAGTCCTGCTGCAGAATTGTCTCCAGGACTAGAATTTCAGAAAGTGAGAGCTGCAGGCAGTTATAGTGTATTAATTCAACAAATGTTCTCTAGCGGTGGTGGGCACATGTCAGGGACCCACAGGATTCCCAGCCTAATTGGTGAGGTTATAAATAACCCCTTCACAAGGGAGTTAGAAGAAAGACAAGAAGGAAGAAGGAAGAATTGCCTGTAACACTTACTGCCTGAGGAAGGCAAGAGAGAAAGTAATGGGGAATGGATTTTGAGCGACCAACCTACACGGATTCATCTACCGTAGACATTGAAAGGGCAACCGTTTTATTTTTTTTCCGAGCCGCCATGCAGCCACAAGTGGCCATGTGACAGTCTTGGAGCTTATGAGATACGTACCCCTTTGCGCTGGAATGCAGATGTGATTCCTGGAGGTACAGCAGCCATCCGGCAATAATGAGGAAGCAATCAACACATTAAGAATGGGAAAGCTAAAAAGAGCAAGAACCGTTGACAACATAATAGAGCCACCAAACCAGGCCTGAACTCCCAATTCCCTGGCTTCTTATAGACTGAGACAATAAAACTTCTGACTTTGGGGGGTGGGGGGCACCTGGGTGGCTCCGTCGGTTGAACGTCCAACTCCTGGTTTCGGCTCAGGTCACAATCTCACAGTTCGTGGGATCGAGCCCCACGTCGGGCTGTGCACTGACAGCTCAGCCCCTTCTTGGGATTCTCTCTCTCTCTCTCTCTCTCTCTCTCTCTGCCCCTCCCTCCCTTGCACACGCACGCTCCTGGTTTTCCCAAATTGCATTTTACAGCCAGTTTGTTCAAACCAGAATCTAAAGATTCACACCTTCACACCTCTCGCCCCCAGGGCTTTTTAACCTTCTCCTCGTGGGTAATTTACCCAACGATAATTATTTTGGGGTTGAACGTCTGCTGCTGGCAGCAGCGTGCCGAGCTCAGTGACCGTGCCCGGTGGGAGCCCGCGTGCACGTGTATCTAAGCTGGCGCTGTCTGACTCAGGACTGTGTTCACATAACTCGCGTGGCACATACACGCGCGTGGAAAAGCCAGCCGCGGATTACTGACTCGCGCCTGCTCGACGTACCTGCTCTTCATTCTCCCGAAAACAACTGAAATCTAACTCTGAGTCCCCTTCCTGCCTGACCGGCAGGAAACTCGGTATCAGCCTCGGCTGGGGCTGCCCAGGGGGTCTGGGGGCCTCACACGCACCAAACACCGGGCAGCTCCTCTCACTGCCATCGGTTGGTCATCTGCCCACGCTGCTTCCTGCCGACGTCCCAGCTGGACCGGTCCCGGGTGCTTAAACACACTCAAGCATTTCCAAACATGAAATATTCAGGAGCTTTTTAAACAAGAATAATATCTATTTGAGCCCACATTGCATTCTAGATTTGTGGTCCCGCTTGTTAGAAAACATACATCCAATGAAATGAGAAAACAATTTAATTGAATTGTTATAAATTCAATTTTAATTGAATATAATATAAATTAATTATATAAATAAATATAAATAAATATAATATAAATATAAATATAAAAAAATAAATATAAATAAATATAAATAAAGTTATAAATCAAGACAGCAAAATACTCATTTTCTATGACACGTCCGTGTTTTGCATCAAAGCATATCAACAATTTATTTTAAAATGAGAAATTTAAATCTAATCTTGTTGGTCTCGTGACGTCGTAAGGAACAACATCTGAAATAAAGCCCAAACTTTGTTGTCAGTGCTTGAGAAAAATGGGATCAGTGGGAAATATTATTGTGGAAATCTTGTCCATACAGGGCCTAGTACCTATATGTTAGGGGAGAAATTCTGGCATTTCAGACAAAATTTTAGAAACATGTCTAAACGCCTTAAATTTGGCACTAAGTCACTGTATCCGGTTATCCCTGGACGATGCCATCAAAGATGTAAATTCGATCAATCACATTAGCCTGCTCTGGCCGCCATAACAGAATGTCACAGACTGGATGGCTCATACAAGAGAAGTTTACTTTCTCACAGTTCTGGAGGCTGGACGTCCAAGGTCACGGGGCCGGGAATATCGCTTCTGATGAGAGCCCCTCTTCCTGGCCTGCCACAGCTGTCTTCCCCGTGTCCTCACGAGCCTTTCTTCTGCGCACGCGTCGAGGTCGGGGGCAGGAGGGGGGGGGGGAAGAGGCATCTGTGGTCTCTTCCCCTTCTTACAAGGACACCAGTGCTATGGGATCAAGGCCCCCACTCTGACCCCACTTAACCTTTATCAGCTCTGTATGGTCCCCATCTCCAAATGCAGCCATACCGGGGCCTAGAGCTGCTACTTATGCATTTGGGGGGGACACAGTCGGGTCCACAACAAGAACCACACATCAAATAAACAGAAAGAATTAAATCATGTGATAATCTGGGGATTGAGATCAAGAATTAAAAGAATATTCGAGGGGCGCCTGGGTGGCTCAGTCGGTTAAGCGTCCGACTCCGGCTCAGATCATGATCTCGCGGTTTGTGGGTTCGAGCCCCACATTGGGTTTCTGTGCTGACAGCTCAGAGCCTGGAGCCTGTTTCAGATTCTGTGTCTCCCTCTCTCCCTGCCCCTCCCCTGCTTGCACTCTGTCTCTGCTCGCTCTCTCTCTCAAAAATAAATAAACATTAAAATGGAAAAATAATTTAAAAAATAAGCCTTAGAAAACAACCCTCTGTTGTTTTTGCTCCGTGTGACTTTACAAGAAGTAAGTGTTTCTGTTAAACCGACTTCATTCAACGCCACTCAGCAAAAGTAATTAAGCTAAGGATAAGTCAGAGAAACTACAGGGAGACGAAATACGATGCACCACTTGAACCAAAGCCAATTATGAATCCCAAGAAAGCTATTCGATTATCTAGTAAATTACATAAAGCGATGACACAGGTAAGAAGCAGAATGAATTTCCTTTCCTGTCTGTTAAACGCTGTGACTTCACCAAACGAGGTTTGCAAAGCTCCACGGAACGAGGGTGACCAAAAATTAACGAAAATCCATCCAACTCATGAAGTACGTTCTGCGAGGACAGAGAGGCCCCGCGGGTCCCCGCTCGCTCTCCGGTCGCGAGGCTGAGGTGACGCCCTGGGGGAGGCCTTCCTGGCTCTTCCTGCCCCAGGCCCTTTGTAAGTGCGGCCAGCAGCACGCGGAACCCAGCCCAGAGCTGAGTCACCAGCAGATAAAGAAAAGCTGCCGTTTCAAGCCTTGGTGGTGCGGCGACCGCGACCTGCAAACGTCCTTTATTCGCCAAGCGACCTTCCCGATGTGGAACCCACCGTGCACAGAGCTCGCGGCTTCCAGAAGGGGGAGCGTCCAGAAAGGAAGCTCTCCCGCAGCTCCGATGAGGCCTGCCTGCAGGTCCCTTCACTCCGTTTGCTCTGATCCCCGCAGCCCCCCAAGTCCCCTCCTGACAAGCAGGGCACAAATCCTCTGGGGTCTGGGGCAGGTGACACGTCCAGGGCACCCTGGCTAGGCGTGGGCTCCAGGGTCACGTGTCCCCCAGAGGCCGAGTCCTTATTTCCACCTGATGGCGGGGGGGGGGGGGGGGGGGGGGGGGGGGGGGGGGGGGGGGGCAGGGTGTGGTAACACATACATGAAACGTCGCTTTTTAACCGGTTTTTACACATTCCGTTCTGTGACATGAAGGACATTCCCCGAGTTGTGCAACCATCACCCTCACTCGAGGGTCTCCAGAAAACGTTCCCCTTCTCCCACCGAAACCGCAACTCTCCATTCTCCCCTCCCCCAGCCCCTGGCTCCCACCGTCTCACGTCCGACCTCTGCGCACCTGACCGTTCTGGGTACCTCATATCCGCGGAACGCCGCCCTGACACGTCACCCCTCTACGTGCTGAATCTCCGTCTCCCTCTGTAAACTGGGGGGCACCCGACCCCCCAGCGCGTGCCACGCCCGGTCTCCCCCGATCCTCGCGCACTGCCACGTGTGTCTCAGCATCTCCGAGACCCCCGTGTGACAACGGACATTCAGAGAGGGTCAGCGCTTGCGTCGGGCCACACGGGAAACTGCAAGCTCAGCCCGGATTCATGCGCGACGCGGAATCCTGACCGCAAAGACGGCGCGGCCCAGGGATGCTGGCTTCCGGGACAGAGAGCCAAGAAACGTAGCAGCTACGAGCGTGCGCGCACAGAATGGGCCGTCGTACAGCTCGCTATCCGGGACCCGCAGACCGAGGCCCGAGTACGTCCCGGTGTGCGGGGCAAGGGGCAGATGGCAAGACGGTTGGGCCCGATCGGCCCGTGGTCTCTCCTGATCCTTTGAAATGGGCCTCCAGGAAACCCGTCTCCGCAGTGAGACCAAGCCCCTCCCCCCCCAATGCCACTGGCGACGCCCAGCGGTACAGAGAAGTCAGGGAACTTTGCCGGGAACACACAGCCAGTAGGCGGAGGGGCCAGGATTCAAAGCCAGGCAATCTGCCCACACAGACCCGGAAACCCCGAGCCTCCCAGAGGGCCTGGGCTAACGGCCCCAGAGTCCTGTGTATTGTAAGTGACTTGGGATTCCAGGGGTACCTGTAGGGAGGACGTGACCGTTCAACCACACCCAGGAGCACAGGTAGGATCCAGGGAAGTAAAGGGGTGCAGGTGCCCTCGTCGACTACTAACAGGCCCGTCCGACTGAGTTAACAGGGAGAGACACAGCATCACCAGAAAAGTAGTTTGGCGGCCTCGAATGCCGACCCGGAGGAAATAAGAACAACTTCAAGTGAAGTCAAGGTCTGCCGCGTGCCAGGTACGGTGCTGCCATTAGAAGCAAATATGCTGGGTCACCTGGGGGGCTCAGTCGGTTAAATGTCCGACTCTTGGTTTCGGTTCAGGTCAAGATCTCAGGGTTCATGGGTTTGAGCCCTGAGTCGGGCTCTGCTGACAGCTCAGAGCCGGCTTGGGATTCTGTCTCTCCCTCTCCCTTCTCCTTCCCCACTTGCTCTCTCTCTCTCTTAAAATAAATTAACTTAAAAATAATTCTTCTCCTCCCCAAAACTCGAGTTTGGGGCAAAGTCTTACCCTATACGGAGCAGCCATCAGAGCTACGTGTCCAAGTGTCAATGAACACTTTGTGCAAACAGCAGACCCCACCGAACCCTCCAGGAGTCTGCTCTGAAAAAGGGCCACGGTCTGCCCTCACCCAGCACAGAACCGGTTTTGCCCGTGCACAGGAAGTAATGTTGCTTGTCACTTACCCCAGACGCTCCGTCTCACCAGAGAAGACCAAACCGTTATTCTGGTTCGAATGTGGACTCACAAGAGCGAGGGTGGGTGGGAGCACGGGGTGGCCGGGCCCCCACGGTGCAAGCAGGTGCGTGGAGCTCGTGCCCACGAATATTCAACTGCTCGCTTGCTCTGACGTCCAGCAAAGGCCGGGCGACTGCAGACCCAGACAGGTTTTCTGAGCAGCAACGATTTCAGTCCAGCCTTTCATCTCAGAGCCCAGGTTACACTGTGGGAGTTTTAAATACGTTTCTTGTTAAAGCAGCTGCAAAGGTCCCACCAGAAACTATGCTGTTTCTGAAAAATCCCCCTCCTCCATCTCTGATGGAGTCGCGGGCTCAGGGCCAGGACTCCTGTGCTAGCAGAGGTCCCAAGCAGGGACAGACATCCTACCTGGAGCCACCGCCACCTCCTGGCCCCTCCCGGACCCTGAGCCTGCACGCTGGTCCTCAGGCTCTTGCAGAGTGCAGGTCTAAGGCAAAGCCCCTGAGAAAGTTTGCACACTCTTTAAAACTTGAAAAGAGGGGCACCTGGGTCGCTCAGTCAGATGAGCATCCGACTTTGGCTCAGATCATAATCTCACAGCATGTGAGTTCGAGCCCCACGTCGGGCTCTGGGCTGACAGCTCAGAGCCTGGAGCCTGCTTGGGGTTCTGTGTCTCCCTCTCTCTCTGCCCCTCCCCCCCCCCCCCCTCTCTCTCTCTCTCTCAAAACTGAATAAACATTAAAAAATTTTTTTAAAAAACTAGCAAAGAATGAGTGACAGGGGACAAAAGGTACAAACCTCCAGGTATAAGATGAGTGAGTCCTGGGGACACAGCATAGTGACCACGGTGGGGAGCACGGTGCCCTACATTTGGAAGCTGCTAAGACATCTTGAAAGTTCTCATCCCAAGAAGAAAAATTGTAAAAGTGTGGCTCATTGTAAATATGACTGGTGTTCACTAACCTTCTCCTGGGGAGCATTTCACAATATGTACGCATATCGCACCTTATGCTGTACAGCTTGGGCTCGTATAGCTCTGTACGACAGATCCCAATAAGACTGGTAAAAAAATAAAAGTAAATACTAAATTAAAAAAAAAAACTTGAAAGAAAGCTATTGAGGAAAAATAAAAGAAAATGCTACTTACACATTTTGAATATTGTCATTCATTCAACGGACACTCAATGACACCATAGTATGTGTCTGGGTTGTCCCATTAAGTCTTGGGGACAGATATCCAAAGAGGCACAACATCATCTCTACCCACAGAGAGTTCACAGTTTAGTTTTGGAAGCAAACACAGGAGGGAAAAAACACAGCTTATGGTAAATATTTAGGGATGCCGGGGAATTTATATACTAAAACTCAAACATGCAAAAACTATAAATAGATTTTCTATAACTAGTCTTTCCTTGTGCTCAGTCCCCACTGACAACACACAGATTTTCCGATAAAAAAATAGCTCAGGCTCTTGTAGACTGGGAACATTTCTTTCCCGTATATGTGCACTGACTTTCCAAGTGCGATTTCCCTATCGGATCTGCTTCCTGTTTCCAAAGGGGCGCTGGCCACATACCTGCTTCCTTCTCCGATGGCACCAGGTGCAGGGGGAATCTTCCTACCTTACGGCATCCCGCACAGGCCTGCGGTCCACCTGCTGGGACCTGACCTCTCCTGGGTTGTGACCGGTGTCTCCCAGCATCCCAGGCTGAGGTCCTGGGTGTCTGGCCTCCTCTCCCTCAGCGGCTCCTCGGGCAGGTCCACACCCCCACCAGCCGAGCAGACTGCGGGGCCCATGGCAGCACGCTGGGCACGGGCAACAGGAACATGACCCAGAGCACCAGCACCACCCACCGGGGCACACGGTACCCTCTCCCGTGGCTTCCCGAACCAAGTCCCGCAACCTGGAGGGCTTACAGTACAGAAATTGATTTTCTCACGGTGCTGGGGGCCGGAAGTCTGAAGCCCAGATGTCAGCAGGGCCACGCCCCCCTATGGTCTCTCCAGGACCCTTGCACGCCTCTTCCAGCCTCTGGTGGCCCTTGGCGCTCCTGGACCCGTGGCTGCATCGCCCCGTCTCCGCCTGCGTCCTCCCCGTCTCTCCCCGGGTTCTGTCCTCACCCGCCTTATAAGGGCACCAGTCCAGTCGCTGGACGTAGGCCCCGCCCTAAATCGAGGAGGATTTCTTCTAGAGAGCCTTAACGGATCCCATCTGCAAACGATTTCCAAATCAGGTCTCATTCTGAGGCTCCAGGCGAACCCAGATTTGGGGGCTACCCATTCGACCGGCTCTACACACCATGCCGCGACAGTCGCATCAAAGCCAGACTTTCTCTAAGGGGCTGGCGGTGTCCCAGGGAAGCAGAGAATTTGCCCTCACGTCCCCAGAGTCCCCAGGTCACCACGCGTCACCCCTGAGCGGTTCCAGATGCTGATGCCGCTGGGAGAACCAGATCGTTCACGAGTCAGCTTCCGTCCCCTGATGGGAGGACTCCCCCACATCACGCGATTCCTGACAGCAGCTGCGTGACCTACCATTTCACCAATTCAGACCCTGCCCACCCGGAGAGGGCGTCGGACCCCCGAGACCATCCCCTGCTTCAGAGGCCAAACGCAAGTGCAGGTCTCTACCGGGCTTCCGACCCATTGTTACAAATCAAAATTGGACCGAGTAAATGTGAAGATCTGATCCGCTTCATTAATCGACTCAGGAATCAGGCGGCACCTCGTCCAGCAAGTAGAGGGGAGCTCTGGGGAGTTTACAACGAGGAAGGTTCTATAGGCTAGAGGGTGAGGCAAGCAAAGACAAGACTGCTTCAGGCCAGGTGGCCTTCCCTTGGGGGAAAAGGCAGGGATCTTATCAGGTGAATCACCTCACCTTCCTCGGACGGACAGGCCCTCTGGACAGAGTGCCTCACCGTGCTGACTAGAGCATTCCTGACCCGCTCAGACGACATTTCTGGGGGGACGTTGAAACTGCAGTCAGGTTAGGTGTTAAGCCCGTTCGGTGACGCGGCCTGGCATGAGTGATTCCATTTGGGGCCTGTGGTTTCCTTCTAACACTGTAAACGGGCAGTTCCCATGTGGGTTCCATTCATTTGCCGGACCAGCAGCTCACAGAACTCGGGGCAGCCAGTGTCCTTGCGGGATTACCAGCTTACGGTGAGGGCACAGCTGGACGAAGAAGCGTGTAGGGTGAGTCCGGAAAGATCCCGAACGCAGAAGTGTGGGGCGCACGTGGGTGTGCTCTGGGGCTTGAGCCTGTAAGCCCTCTGCAAGTCCTTTTCCCGTGCGGTGAGAACTTCCCCACATCAGATCTGCACTTCTGCCTACGCTCAGGGAAGAGCCCATGACCTACCTGCACAGGCCCAGTCGGTTCTCGCCATGAGAGGGGACGACTTGTATCTCTAGAAAGCCCTTTTCTCTTTCAACAAAAGTCTACCTTTCGAGACTGTTGCCCGACTACAGATTCAAAAACTACTTCAAACACGAAACTGGGACCTGAATGCTCCCGTCTCACTCTCCGCGGAGACGCGGATTCATCACGTGCAGAGCTCAGGACGACCAGGGGCAGGGACTTTCGCGAGTGAAAGAACCACACTTGATTCAATCGCACCAGTACCTTGCACATCCCCTCGTAGGCTAAGGAGGCACATACGTGACCCCCTGGAGGGACCATCCCCACCTTTATTCACATCAGCACCATGCCAGGCATAGGCAGGATGCTTGTTACATGCGTGTTGAATGACTGTGGGGGCTGGAAGGCTTCACGATGGAGGGGACGTTGAGTCAGGCCTTGAAAAATAAGTGAGTAGGATTTGGATCGAGGGAAACGGGCAGGAAAGGCATTATAAGCAAAGGGCAAAAGACCAAAGTCGTGGAAGCATGATAGAGAGGGCATCTCCTGGCCCGGAGGATCCCAGGGTGCCCCGAGAGGTGAGATGGGGTTGGAGGGCTAAACTGTAGCCCACACCGTGGGACTCAGGCTCCAGGGGTGTGCCCCAGGCTTGGGATTTTCAAGGGAAGGAAACGGAGAGAAGCCGTGTAGGCTGAGAACAGAAGGTGTTTCCGGGAAATGTGCGTGCGAGCCGTGTCGGGCTCTGTGCTGACAGCTCAGAGCCTGGAGCCTGCTTCGGATTCTGTGTCTCCCTCTCTCTCTGCCCCACCCCCACTTGCGTTCTGTTTCTCAAAAATGAATAAATGTTAAAAAAAAAATGTTTTCTAACTACAGAGCTGGAAGAAAATGCAGAGGACAGTCTTCATGACTACAGTGATTTCTTGGATATCACACCCAAGACACAGGCAACAAAAGTAAAAATAAACAGGACTTCATCGAAATTAAAGACTATTGCCCATCAACAGACACTACAGGAGAGTGAAACAAACCCATTAAGTGGGAGAACATATTTGCAAATCACATATCTGATAAGGGATTAAAAATAGAATATGTAAAGAACCCTTCCAACTCAACAACAACAAAACAAACAGCCCAATTCAAAACTGGGCGGAGGACATGAGGCTCGGGGGCTGTGCTGAGAGAAGTCTAGAAGAAAAAAAAAAAAAACAACACATCCCAATAGAAAATGGTTAGCAAAGGACTTGAACTAGCTCTCTGCATAAGAAGAAATACAGACAGCTATGTCCAAATGAAATACGTTCAACCCCAAGGATAATCGGCGAAAGCAAAATTAAGCCACAGCAAGACACCGTTTCACACCAACGGACTGGTAAGAGGTAAAAGGTCTGACAAAATCAAGCGTCGGCGATGATGGGGAAAAGCCACCAGACGTTTGCACGGTGCTGGCAGGAGTATAAATGGGACGAGCACCTGGAATCACCCGTGCGTGTGGAGACGCGAGTGCCTGTGGTCCGGTGTCCAAGGTAACGCCCTGGACCTCCTGTCCATGTGCACGAAAGCAGTGGGAGGCAGTCCAGACGTCCAGCCGACAGCGCGGATGGGTCTCACAATCGAACACTTCCGTGGAAAAGGAAAGTTGCAGAAAATACATACAGCACGGTTCCGTGTCTACGAAGTCCAGAAACACGCAAAAACGACAAAGGAGATTGGGGATTGAAAGAAAAGTGAGAAGGTAAAAGTAAAAGAAAGCAAAAAAAAAAAAAAAAAAGTCAATCAATCAATAAAAGGAAAGCGAATGATAAACGCGTTCAGGAGAAGGGCTGTGTCTGGAAGGAGGCTCCCGGAGAAGCGGTGGGGGGAGGAGGGTTTCAACAGGAAGCCGCACACAGGTGCGCACTCCCTCCATCCGTCATACATTGCACACGCCTCACGAGTGTCCTTTGGAGGCTACTAGTATTTAATGAAAAGGTTAAGTGACGTGATAAGTGTGTGACGCGGAGCGCAGGGCTGGCGTGTGCTGGGCGCCTCGTCCTCCCGTTCTTCTCTTGCTGTACGTACTTGAGAACAAACTTGAGTTCACACCAAACGGTGGCTTCCTTACAACCCCAACCGGCTGGTAGATGGGGGAACACACAGGGTCGGCTCAAAGTCACGGAGAGCAAGGCTTCCCCACTCGGCCCCGGCTCTTACCACCCCCCAGCCTGGCCATTGTGCCCATGTTACTACAAATAACCGTCCGCAGGTGTTTCAGCCCCCCTCCCCCCACCACGGTTCTGACTAGAAAGGTCTCCTTCGTGAGGCCAGGATGAGAGAAGCGGCGGTCCGATGGGGGGAGAAATGAAATCGTGGCGGCCTGGTTGCCTGCCAGCTGCACCTGTCTCGGCCAGCGGTCAGAGTCAGCTCGGGCTCCGTAACGGACAGGAAAGGACCGAAGAGAACCCCCTGCTCAGTGCCCGCTTTTCAATCACCTTCTAGCCCAAATGTTGTGACTCTCTGAGTCAGTCTGAAAACACCTGTCAAACCAAGGGGAGTTGCGGGCCGTGTTGACATTTTCATAAGTAAAGGCTCTGACATTGATCTTCTCCCCACAGTTTTCTTCCACGACCACGACGCAACTTGAAAAACGTCCAAGCAACTAACACATACAAAGTTCTATCCCTTCGCCGGGACGGACTTCAGGGAAGCGGCATCCAGGAGGGACACAGAAACAAACCACAGAGGAGTGGCCGGTGGCCCGACGCAGGGGGGGTGGGGCGGGCCCAGGAAGCCAGGGGAGAAAGCCCCCAACTGGCCAAGGGCAGGGAGCCTGCACAGGGCACAAGGAAGCCACGCAGACCAAAGGGCCTGGAGCAAACAGGGGTGCAGGTCTAAGCTCCCCAGGGCTGAAGGCCTGCCGGACAAGCCCAGGAAATGTGCAGTCTTCTCCCCTGAGAAGGGAGCGTCAGCGCTCACAAACCCTACCTCGATTTTCTACCGCGCTTCGCACTTTTGTGACGAGAACACGCCTGACTGCAGGCACGTGTGGGTGAGAGCTGTGGCTGGGCCAGGACGGCGACCCGAGGTGCGCCGCCGGACAAAAGAAACCTAAACCACCGTTACAAGCCTTGCCTGCAATGTTTGCAAGAAGAAAACATTTGCAGTGAGCCCCCCCCCCCAGGCACCTTTAGGTCCCCTACTTGTAGGGGCACCCCGCCCCCGCCCCCCGTACATACGAACGGGGGCCTCTGAGCCTCGCAAAGTTTATTTGGCCAAAGTACCTGTTCTGTAGCAGCCTGCTTGTTGTCACTGAGAAACTGATGAATCAGAGCAGCTGGGGGCATTTGCGACGTGGGACGGAGAGGGCGAGGTGCGGGAGGTGGGGGCCAGAGCCCCCAGACTCCCCAGAGCTGACCAAGTGGTGACACCTCCCTCCACTTCTGTTCCGCCCCTCGGGTCACGTGGGCTCATTTTGTGACTGACCCTCTTTCAACCAGCCCTCGACGTTCCTTTTGACCCTGACCTCACCGGGGTGAAAATGCCGGTTGCCAGAGGTAGGGGTTGAGGGTTCGAGGGGGAGAAAGCTCAGCGTGCGGTCTGTCTTGAGGTCTCCACAAACCCGGGTAACGGTCTTCGGTGCACAGACAGTCCTGGCGGACATAATACCGGATTCTTTTCTTTAAAATAATGGTTAAGAGGCGCCTGGGTGGCTCGGTCGGTTAAGGGTCTGACTTCACGATCTTGGTTTGTGGGTTTGAGCCCCGAGTCGGGCTCTGTGCTGACATCTCCCTCTCGCTCTCTGCCCCTCCCCCACTCACGCTCTCTCTGTCCTTCAAAAAATAAAACGTTAAAAAAACATTTTTTAAATGATAATGGTTAGACCTAACTAGTTGTGTTGTCTTAGAAAACCAGACACGTTCCAAACCAGTAGTGACTGTTCCTTCCACCAGTTTGGACCACCTGTACGTAGCAGGTGTTTATACATATCCACTGAGGCTAGATGATGGAGGGGCAGCACCGGAGCCTGCTTGTTCAGAAAAAGAAGCTTCCAGAAACCAGAGATCCAGAAACTCGCGCAGGGACTATCCCATCCAGGGCCCACCCAACGTGGCTCTCCCCAGGAGCCCACTCCATCAGATCAAACATAAACACGACCCACACCCCACAGACCCCTTTAGTGTGGGGACCTATGCCTCTCCAGAATCCCACCGGGGGATCCCCGGTTGGAAAAACGTCATTCACCATATAGATTTCGTCTGAAATTCTGTCCTCTCCATGGGAAGATATCGGGAGACGCCACCCGGCAGGAGAGACCAGGAGGGACCAGATGGCTGGGACATGAGAGGCTATTCTCAGTCCAGGGCCAACAGAAAAGCTGTTGGCCAAATTTAGTTTGAAACCTGGTACCCAACAGTATAAAGTTAGAAACTCCCTTGAACCATCTGTCCAACCCTCGCTTGGAGAGGAACCTCAGAGTCTAGCTCCCTCCCGGACATGAGTCCACACCATCACCATCTGGGGCCTCGCGGCCGCAGGACCGACCAACCAAGAGGGTGGCGGCCAATCCTAGAGGGTGGCGGCCAATCGAATTCTCTGGGACCCCTGTGATTCCAACACGCCTTCCGCCCTCTCTTCCCTCCACCAAATTCTCTTCTGACTACCCTGCCTGAGTTCACGAAACACACTCGTGCACACGCACCCCCGTGTGAAATGTCTGGTATTCTCGTCCTTCCGTCAACCCGGCCACAATGCTCTCTCCTTCTCACGGACGTGGGCCTCCCCGCTTCACGCCGTGCCTGCGTCCCCTTCTGTGATGCTGATACAATTTATCTGTCACCCCTGAGCACAAGGACAGGGAGGGACGGAGGAAAGACGCAGACACTGTGTAGGGGCGGTGGCAGGGTCACGCGAGGTACAGCGAGATCGCCTGGATCCCCGCGCACCTGCTTGCCACTTCTTAAAGGTTTGTGCAGTGGCCTTAACTGGGTTCAGCCACGTAAACCCTCCAGGTGCTTCCAGCACCACCTTGGTCTCCCGTGCCTCCACTGCGGGAACGGTGAGCGGAAGGGGCACCTGAGGACAGGCGAGGGACCAGGAGCCCCCCACTGTCCAGGCCAGCTCTTGGCTTGACTAGCGGCCGCGTCCTTTCGGGGACCTCCTCCAGCGAGTCGAAATCCCGGCGTGCCACCAGGGTCAGTGCACGTCCCGGGCCCACCCCGCCCCCGCCTTGTGTCAGCCAGCACCTGGCCTCCAGCCTCCACGCCAGGCCTGCCGTGCAGACACACCTGACCCCTGCCTCTGAACTTGCACACATTGTCTGACGGGTAGGAGGTGAAGATTCTGCCAGAAGGTGGGCGTTAGGACCAACCGCAAGTTAATGTCCTGATATGATGAAGCGTCGCCAACCCTCTCTTTCTTAAACAAAAGGAGGAAATAGGAAATATCATCAGTAGAAACGTCCTTGGAAGCAGAGCTGGCCGCCCAGCAGCACAGAGTCTGGGGGACACGCCTCTGGTCCCGGCCCCGGGGCCACCTCCTCCCGGTGGATGCCTGGCAGCCGGCCGCACCCAGGTGTCAGTCCTCTGGCAATCACAGGGTACCTTCGAGCCCCTTTGTCCTTCGATGACATTTATTTCTTAATGAAAACAACATGCAAATGTTAACATTTATTAGGATTTTGCTAGCTCACGGCAATAGAACTAACTGACTTGAACAGCTGGAAATGACTGAGTCGTCGTGCAGAAGTCACAGCACAGGGTGTGCGTGGACCGTGAGGCAGGACTGGCCGTCCTTGGCCCACAGCCTCATTTCTCCATCTGTCTCGTCCCCCCCCCTGCCCCCGGCTGCTGGCCCACGTGGGCCACTGTAATCCCGCCCAGCCCTGGGCAGGTACCCCCCTCCTGTGACTTCGTCACCACTCCCACCAGGGGCTGTTTGGGACAGCGGTCTGTTCCAGCGGGAGCAGCACCTTGTGCAGCCTTGCCAGCCAGCACGAGGTCAGTAAAAAGCAGGCCAGCTCGTAATCCGCGTGGGCCTTGTGACGTGTTTTGGCCAATAAATGTGGCAATTGTGACACCGGAGCTTCGGAGCCCGGACCTCAAGGGCTCTGCAGATTTTGTGTCCTGGGACCCCAGGCCACTGTGTCAGGAAGCCCTGCCCGGCCTCCCGGAAGAAGGGACTGTCCTCACGAGCAGAGAGAGGCCAGCAGGCACCAGACAGCCAGCAGGTATGTGAGGCCTCCTCCCGGCGCCCAGCCGTCAGACGGCTGTGGCCCAGCCTGCGGGGACCTCACACCTGGGAGCCATGGGGCTGTCCACGGGGTGTGCCCGTCCTCACCCCTTCGCGGTGTGACCGTGAATTCCAAGTCTCCTTCCTTCTCTGCAGACTAGAGATAGTGATACACCTTCCACGGGTGGTCGGGGAAGCACTAGGCTGGTGGGGGACAGAGATGTCACAGTGCTGGGACACCAAAGTGGGTATGAACACGCCCCGTGGACAGCTCCCGAGGCACACAGTCAGGAGCTGGAGAGGACTCCTGACCCTCGACTGCCCCTCACTGGAGTACAGACTGTCCTGTGACGAGGTCTCTTGGGGGGAAGCAGGGGTGAGTGTCCTTGAAAGCTGGGAAGCTGACAGTACATCCTCTCTCTCTAAGCCTGTGAGGGGGGCTGCCTGGGACATAAGGCCCATCCCCTCTGAAAGCAGCGGGAAGGGTGCAGGACCCACGAGAGGGAGAAGGGCCACCGCCAGGAGGCATTTTAAACCCTGCCCAGGAGGGTCACTCTGGAGAGCGGCCGTGTGGCACAGACACCGGGAAGCAAGAACGGAGAGGCAGCGAGTGGCAAATCCACGTGGGGGACCCGTTGCCCGGAGGTCCGGCAGGGTGAACTGGCTGTCAGGTCCAGTGCAGAGCGAGCCAGTGTGGACAGTGTCGACCAGGTGAGCACGGTCACATCCACACGGATGCCTGGAGAGGGTGAGCGCTAGCCCAGGGTCGCCCAGGAGGGTTCAGTGCTGGCATGACGTCCTCTGTGGGTCCGAGTCCCAGAGCCAGGCCTCTTCCCCACCACCTGGGAGAGCGCGTGCTGAGGCAGGCAGGCACCATCCCAAAGTCAAGGGCAGGTGATGCAGGACAGGAAACCAGGCCGCCGGGCATGCCCGCCTCTCCCTTCAGGGCCCCGGACAGAGAGCCGATGCCCCGCGCCTGCAGGCAGAAAATGACAAGAGAGAGAAGGGGTATGTGGTAAAGACGTCATGCGCTGTGCCCACCATGGGCACCGTTGCTCATCAGCCCTGGCAGAGTCCCTGTGACACCCCCGGCAGCTGGAGGAGGGGCCCTGCAGCCAGCCCACCGTGGGGTCAGCCTCGAGGCCTCCCGGCTCAGGGTCGGCGGCAGGGAACGAGCAGACGAGGAGCGGGGCCCAGAGTCCATCCAAGGGCAAGGGAAGGTTCAACACTGAGGAAGGGAAAATATTGGCTCAAAACTCTGAAAAGAACATTGCAAACCACAATCGCTAAACGTCTCATTATATGTCTGCGAGATGCAATAATATTATGTCAACCTCATTTGCTAAATTAATATTCATAACAATGTCATTACATTTGGAAACAACCACAAGAATTCCAAGTGCGAATCAGACATCGCAGCCAATCATGAATTAAGCAAATTGTTCACAGCCAGATTACTTCAAAGGCAAATTACTTTTAGGACATCTTCCAAGTATTTATAGCAAAAATGTATATTTAATGTAGCATTTGATTTTTTCTTAATGTTGTAGGATGAGGCCTCAGAAAGACTTCGTCAGGTCTTTAAACAGGCCTGGCCAGTGTCGTCCTGAATCCACAAAGAAGGGCCATCAAAGCCATCAATAAATCCAATTCTTTGCACCATGACGGAAATGTTGTTGGTCTCCATTAAATCGTAATTATAGCCGCGGCATATCGCCAAAGGCAAGGGAAACAAAAGCAAAAATGAACTATTGGGACCTCATCAAAATAAAAAGCTTCTGCACAGAGAAGGAAACAATCAGCAAAACTAAAAGGCAACCGACGGAATGGGAGAAGATATTTGCAAACGACATATCAGATAAAGGGTTAGCATCCAAAATCTATAAAGAACTTACCAAACTCAACACCCAAAAAACAAATAACCCAGTGAAGAAATGGGCAAAAGACACGAACAGCCATTTCTCCAAAGAAGACATCCAGATGGCCGACCGACACATGAAAAGATGCTCAACATCACCCATCATCAGGGAAATAAAGATCCAAACCACAATGAGATACCAGCTCACACCTGTTGGAATGACTAACATTAACAACTCAGCAAACAACAGGTATTGGTGAGGATGTGGAGAAAGGAGAACCATCTTCCCTCCTGTTGGTGGGAATGCAAACTGGTGCAGCCACTCTAGAAAATGGAGGTTCCTCAAGAAACTAAAAAATAGGGGCGCCTGGGTGGCTCAGCTGGTTAAGTGTCCAAATCTTGATTTCAGCTTGGGTCGTGATCTCATGATTTGTGAGATTGAGCCCCAAGTCAGGCTCTGAGTTGACAGCACATAAACTGCTTGGGATTCTCTCCCTCCCTCTCTGCCCCTTCCCCCACCTCAAAATAAATAAATAAACATTAAAAAAGAAGCTAAAGGTAGAACTACCCTAGAATCCAGCAATTGCACTATTGGGTATTTACCCAAAGGATGCAAAACTACAGATTCAAAGGGGCACATGCACCCCCACGTTTATAGCAGCACTATCGACAATAGCCAAAGTATGGAAAGAGGCCAAATGTCCATCGATGGATGAATGGATAAAGAAGATGTGGTATATATATACAATGGAGTATTACTCGGCAATCAAAAAGGATGGAATTCTGCCATTTGCAATGATGTGGATAGAAGTAGAGGGTATTATGCTAAGTCAAATAAGTCAGTCAGAGAAAGACAAATACCGTATGACTTCACTCACATGTGGAATTTAGGAAACAAAACAGAGGAACATATGGGAGGGGAAAGAGAGAGAGAGAGGGAAACAAACCACAAGAGACTCCTAATGACAAAGAACAAGCTGAGGGCAGCTGGAGGGAGGTGGGGGGGGGGGGCTAGATGGGGGATAGGTATTAAGGAGGGCACTTGTTGGGACAAGCACTGGGTGTCATATGTAGATGATGAGCCACCGGGTTCTACTTCTGAAACCAGTACTCCATTGTTTGTTAACTTACTGAAATTTAAATAAAAAAAAAAAGTAGACCTAAAAAAAAGATCTTTTGAAGGCTTTTCTATCCAAGGGTCTAGGGAACCCAGGGAACTAACTGATACCAAACAGTCCAGCTTTCTTAGTGAGGACTCTTCTGAACAGTCCTATCCATTATTTGAAATTTCGATAGCTCCCTATCAAAATAACACCAGCATTCTTCACAGAGCTAGAACAAACAATCCTAAAATTTGCATGGAACCAGAAAAGACCCCGAATAGCCAAAGCGATCTTGAAAAAGAAAACCAAAGCAGGAGGCATCCCAATCCCAGACTTCAAGATGTATCCCAAAGCTGTAATCATCAAGACAGTATGGTACTGGCACAAGAACAAACACTCAGATCAATGGAACAGAATAGAGAACCCAGAAATGGACCCACAGACATATGGCCAACTAATCTTTGACAAAGTAGTAAAGAATATCCAGTGGAAAAAAGACAGTCTCTTCAGCAAATGGTGCTGAGAAAACTGGACAGCGACATGCAGAAAAATGAACCTGGACACTTTCTTACACCATACACAAAAATAAACCCCAAATGGATGAAAGACCTAAACCAAGACAGGACGCCATCAAAATCCTAGAGGAGAAAGCAGGCAAAAATCTCTTTGATCTTGGCCACAGCAACTTCTTACTCAACACGTCTCCAGAAGCAAGGGAAACAAAAGCAAAAATGAACTACTGGGACCTCATCAAAATTAAAAGCTTCTTCACAGAGAAGGAAACAACCAGCAAAACTAAAACGCAACTGACAGAATGGGAGAAGATATTTGCAAACGACATATCAGATAAAGGGTTAGTATCCAAAATTTATAAAGAACTTATCAAACTCAACACCCCAAAAACAAATAGCCCAGTGAAGAAATGGGCAAAAGCCATGAATAGACACTTCTCCAAAGAAGACATCCTGATGGCCAACCGACACATGAAAAAATGCTCAACATTACTCACCATCAGGGAAATACAGATCAAAACCACAATGAGATACCACCTCACACCTGTCAGAATGGCTAACATGAACAACTCAGGCAACAACAGATGTTGGCGAGGATGCGGAAAGAGAAGATCTCTTTTGCACTGCTGGTGGGAATGCAAACTGGTGCAGCCATTCTGGAAAACAGTGTGGAGGTTCCTCAAAAAACTAAAAATAGAACTACCCTATGACCTAGCAATTGCACTACTAAGGTATTTATCCAAGGGATACAGGTGTGCTGTTTCGAAGGGATACATGCACCCCCATGTATATAGCAGCACAATGGACAATAGCCAAAGTATGGAAAGAGCCCAAATGGCCATCGATGGATGAATGGATAAAGAAGATGTGGTATGTATATATACAATGGAGTATTACTTGGCAATCAAAAAGAATGAAATCTCGCCATTTGCAACTATGTGGATGGAACTGGAGGGTATTATGCTAAGTGAAATTAGTCAGACAGAGAAAGACAAAAATCATATGACTTCACTCGTATGAGGACTTTAAGAGACAAAACAGATGAACATAAGGGAAGGGAAACAAAACAATATAAAAACAGGGAGCGGGACAAAACAGAAGAGACTCTTAAATATAGAGAACAAACAGAGGGTTGCTGGAGGGGTTGTGGGAAGGGGATGGGCTAAATGGGCAAGGGGCTTAAGGAATCTACTCCTGAAATCATTGTTGCACGACATGCTAACTAATTTGGATGTGAATTAAAATAGATAGGTAGATGATAGACAGATAGATAGATGATAGATAAAAAGAAAGGTATGGGCTACCAAAAGAAAAAGGCAATGCAATGTTGTTTGAGAATATTTTATTTATCATGTTATTGTGTGACATCATCCTAACCTCCAAGGCATTCCTCTTCTCTTATCTCTTTTCCTTCTCTAAGCACTATTTCTTCCCTTGACCCTTGACTTTTCCCTCTCCTGTGCATCCCATATTCCTACCCCCTTTCAAAGCTCAGCTCAGGAATCCTCCCTTCTGGGAAATCTTTTGTCATTCACCAGGTTAGACAAAGGGATTATCCTACATTGTCCCACAACTTTTTCTACGTAGCTCATCATAAAAAGGGAACTGTGATATTTATTTATCTCCAAGCCCTGGAATAGCATATAATAGTCACAAATTCATGGTTGTTGAATGCATAATTAAATGCATTCCAGACTATCTATTGGGATCCTGAATAACAAAAGAAAAATAAAATGGGTGACTACTTTCAAAGAGCTAACAGTTTATTATATTTGGTTGTGGATTTCTCTGATAGTTTAATGATGTAAGTTCCTTGAATAAAGATGCTTTTGAACTATGAAAAAAAAGAAATTTCGATAGCATGATTTTATATAAAAACCAACCTCAGGATTCTTCAAGATAAGTAAATAAATAAATCCTAACTGCATTTGGAGTTCACGCCTCTGTGATCGTGAGTGTAGGGCCCACAGTCAGACTGCCCCAGTGCAAACCATTGCTCCCGTACCTCACTGTGCATCCTGAGGCAAGTGGATCAACCTCTCTGAGTCTCATTTTCCTCACGTGTAACATCGGGAGCCCAATAAGGACCCACTTCAAAAGGTTGGGAGAATTAACAGAGCTAATACATGTAAAATGCTCATAACCATGCCCGGCACATAGCAAGTGTTGACTGAGTGTGTTGTTCGTGGAAATGTGGCTCCGCTGTGGGAACGCGAACCCACAATCATTATCACATCTTTCCAAAGTGAGTGAGTGCCAGAGCAGACAGAGACGCTTCTTCGACCAGGGTTCTCGGGACAAGGCGAGGGCACGTCACTCAGGCAGACCCCAGGTGGGAGTTGAGCAAAGAGCTAGAAATCTGGGGCACAGACATGATTCTCCCAATGGAGCCCCTCACGCTGTTGGCTCTCAAATAGTTTCCAGCCTCCCCGTGGCGGATTATTTATGCCTGTAGAGATAAAAAGGAGAATTTTTGCAAAACTACATGATTAATTAATCAACAACCGAGTGGTTGATCTGCAGGAAATGGATATTTCCTACAGAGGAATCAATTACTTGAATGCCAACTTGGTGTTTTATAGGCCCTTAAAAGGTCAAGGTAATTCTTTATAAGCGTCCATTTTGTTTGTTAGGAGGGAAAGGAAGGGAGGAAGAGAGAGAAAAGGATGGCGGGAGGAAGGGAGGGAGGGAAGAGAGGGGAAGGGAAGAAGGGAAGGGAAGCGAAGGGAAAGGAAGGAAAGGGAAGGGAAGGGAGGAGGGAAGGTGAAGGGAAGGGAAGGGAAGGGAAGGGAAGGGAAGGGAAGGGAAGGGAGGAGGGAAGGCGAAGGGAAGGGAAGGGAAGGGAAAGGAAGGGAAAGGAAGGGAAGAGGGAAGAGAGGGAAGGGAGGGGAAGGCAGAAAGGAAGGGAGGGAAGGGAGGAGAAGGGAAGGGAAGGGAAGGGAGGGGCAGGAGGAAAGAAGGGAGGGAAGGGAAGGGAAGAGAGGAGGGAAGAGGAGGGAAGGGAGGAGGGAAGAGGAGGGAAGGGAAGGGAGGAGGGAAGAAGAGGGAAGGGAAGGGAGGAGGGAAGAGAAGGGAAGGGAAGGGAAGGGAGGAGGAAAGGGAGGGAAGGGAAGGGAAGGGAGGAGGAAAGGGAGGGAAGGGAAGGGAAAGGAGGAGGAAAGGGAGGGAAGGGAAGGGAGGAGGAAAGGGAGGAAAGGGAGGGAAGGGGAGGGAAGGGGAGGGAAGGGAGGAGGAAAGGGAGGGAAGGGGAGGGAAGGGGAGGGAGGAGGGAAGGCGAAGGGAAGGGAAGGGAGAAAGGGTGGAGAAAAGAAGGAAGGAAAGAAGGAAGGGAAGAAAACGTACTACCAAAAAATTTGTAGTGTGAACTCCTATGTGAAAGAAACCCAGACTCCGCTTTGGCACACGTTTGGGTGTAAATCTGTAGGAAACAGGCTGAGGGGTACACAGGTGTTTTCGGAGCCCCACCTCCGACAGGGGAGATGTTCTGTGGGGGCTGTGGTAGGGGGCCAATGGGGAGTGGGGGGCACCAGTACCCCGTGGAGATGCCCCCGGTGTAAAAAGAGCAAAATGCGTCGCCTGAACCTCAAGCTGAACTCACATGTCCACGCCCCCCTGGAGGTGCCACAACCCAGATGTGCTTGTGGAGGTGAACAGAAAGGGATTCTTGCCAGAGGAGAAGACACCCGATGTGCCTCCTACAGGCTGAGCGCCAACACCAGGCGACGAAGGCAGGAAACCCGCCAACCGGCTAGACGCCCAGCTGGCCAGATGGGCCACGCGAGCCCACGAGAGTCCCCGTGGAGCAAGCGTACCTTCGCACGTGTGTCCGACTGAGCGCGTGAGATGACGACGCGCTCAGGCGGTCTGCACTCCAGGTCCCCGGCAGTCCAGGTGCGTGTGTGACACCTGGGTGGCAGGTCGGCCAGGATCGCAACCCCACCCACCCCTCTGCTAGCCCCACCGCCCCTCCTGCGGACGCGCCTCGAACGTTCACTCACCACCACGGCGCACCGAACACCGTACTCGAAGCTGCGGAGGACACGGTACGGCCCCCCGGGAGAGACAAACGAGCGGCCAGGCGGTCACGGTTCAGTGGGCTTAGGGCTACAAGCCCAGGAAGCAGCCGTCAGGAGGGGATCGCCCCTGGACAGAGCCCTGGAGAAGGGCCAGCACTGATGTGGACGATGGAGATGACTGTCCACACCCCAACGTCCCCTGCTGCTAACACTATCCTGACGCCAAACCTCACTGCCAACTGCCGGACCACGGTCTCTGTGCCACACGTGGTCCTGGCCTTCCCCCGGCTGAATTGTTTGAGTTTCTCTAAGCACATACAGGACTGTGAGCGACAATGATTAGATCCCTAATAGAAGCTGTTACCCCCTGCCCCCCAAGAAGCTGGAGCTGAGATACACCGGTCCTGTGGTCGGAGACGCTTCGTTTCGAATGCTCAATAACCCAGTAAAGCTGCTTGGGCACGCTGTGAGCAGTGATCATACCTAGTCCACTCGGGACGCTGCAACTTTATGCTCAATACACTTGCCATGGCGTTTTAATACGTATTTTCCTTCTTGAACAGCTCCCTTCCCCCACCACTCATGAGTCCCCGCCCTTGGGTCAACCATGCTTCGTAATATTGAGCAGATTCAAACCAGTTTCCAAATCTCCTTTTTTTATATTTAAGGTTTTTTATTTTTAAAAAAAATTTAATGTTTATTTTTGAGAGAGAGAGAGAGAGGCAGAGAGCGAGCAGGGGAGAGGCAGAGAGAGAGGGAGACACAGAATCTGAAGCAGGCTCCAGGCTCAGAGCTGTCAGCACAGAGCCCGACGTGGGGCTCGAACTCAGCAACAATGAGATCATGATCTGAGCCGAAGTTGGACACTTAACCGACTGAGCCACCCAGGTGCCCCTATTTTTAAGTTTAAAAAAATTTTTTTAAATGTTTATTTCTTGAAAGAGAGAGAGAGACAGAGACAGAGACAGAGCATGAGTGGGGGAGGGGCAGAGAAAGAGGGAGACACAGAATCTGAAGCAGGCTCTGGGCTCTGAGCTCCAAGCTGTCAGCACAGAGCCTAATGTGGGGCTTGAACTCATGAAGTGCAAGATCATGACCTGAGGCAAAGTTGGATGCTTAACTGACTGAGCCACCTAGGTGCCCCTGTTTCTAAGTTTTTAAAAGCAGGCTCCATGCCTAATGTGGGGCTCGAACTCACAACCCCAAGATCAAAAGTTGCATGCTCCACCAACTGAGCCAGCCAGTCACCCCCCAAATCTCTCTCTTTTTTTAAGTTTTTTACTTTTATTATTTATTTTGAGAGAGAGAGAAAGAAAGCATGCATGAGCGGGAGAGGGGCAGAGAGAGAAGGGGGGAGAGGATCCAAGCAGGCTCCAGGATCTGAGCTGTCAGCACAGAGCCAGATGCAGGGCTTGATCTCACGAACCGTGAGATCATGACCTAAGCCGAGATCAAGAGTCAGATGCTTAACCGACCAAGCCACCCAGGTGTCCCCAAATCTCCTTTTTAAAAAATGTTTCTTTCTTTATTTTGAGAGAGACAGAGACAGCACAAGGTGGGGGGGGGGGAACACAGAGAGAGAGAGAAAAAACCTCAAGCAGGCTCCACATCACCAACACAGAGCCCTACATGGGGCTCGAACTCATGAAACTGTGGGATCATGACCTGAGCCGAAACCGAAAGCCAGACACTCAACCCACTGAGCCACCAAGGCTCCCCTAAATCTCCTTTTTTAAAAAGACACATGGGACATGAGTCTAGATCTGGGCATTCAGGTGCCAAAGAAAAGAAGGAGGCCAGGGAATCTTTTTATTCCACCTGACGAGTATCTATTGAACATCTTCTCTGTATAAGACGTTGAGCTAAATACTAACGTATGCAAATACACAAAGGACCCCCCTCAAGATACTGACAGTCAGATGTGATAGGACCAATGTTAGAAAAGGGGACAAGCAGAATGAGGCAGGAACGAATAATGAGTGACAGGTAGGCATTCAGAGAAGGAAAAGATCACCATCAGAGAGGCACCTGCAAAGTTCCCCCCTCAAAGATCCTACATGTACAAAAATTACCTTAAAGATAAAACATTTCCAGGGCCAAACACTGGATAATCGAGCAAATTCCTGCTGCATTGTTAGAGACCCAAAGATGAGGCAGATAAGATGATACAGTGCAGTAGGGATCCCGTGAGCACATAGACAGAATCAACGGCAGTTGGGGGCGGCTGCTGCCAAACACCCACTCAAGATACCTGCAAACAGAGACGACTCTGTCCACAGCTCCTGAGTGCGCACCACCTTGCGGGTGGGTGTTCTGACCCTGAGGCCTTCAAATATTTTTAAAGTATAATAACGAGTGTCAGCGAGGAGTGGAGAAAAAGAAACCCTCGTGCACGATTGGTGAGAATGCAAACGGGTGCAGCCGTCTTAGAGAACGGCATAGAGGTTCCCCCCAAAAATTAAAAATAGAATTACCATACGATCCAGTAATTCCACTACTTGGTATTTACCTAAAGAATATGAAAACGCCAATCCAAAAAGATATGTATGTCCCTGTGTTTGCTGTGGCATTATTTACAATAGCCAAATTACGGAAGCAAACCAAATGTCCATCAAGTGATGAATGGATAAAGAAGATGTGGTACGTATACACAATGGAATATTATTCAGCCATGAAAAAGATTTAAATCTTGCCATCTGCGACAAGGTGGATGGAGCTAGACGGTACAATGCTAAGTGAAATAAGTCAGTCAGAGGAAGACAGATACCATATGATTTCACTCATATGTGGAATTAAGAAATAAAACAAAGAAAAAAAGAGACAAAAAACCCAGAGTCTTAAATACAGACAATTGATGGTCACCAGAGGGGAGGGGAAGAGGACAGGTGGGTGAAATAGGTGAAAGGGATTAAGAGGACACTTAATCCGGATGAGCATCGGGTGATGTATAGAATTGGTGAATCACGGGTGCCTGAGGGGCTCAGTAAGCTAAGCGTCTGACTCTTGATTTCGGCTCAGGTCGTGATCTCGTGGTCATGTGAGATCAAGCCCCGCTTTGGGCTCCACGTTGAGCATGAAGCCTGCTTGGGATTCTCTCTCTCCCTCTCCCTCTGCCCTTCCCGCCACTCAGGCTCGCTCTCTCGCTCTCTCACTCAAAATAAATAAATAAAAATATTCCAAAAAATTTAATTTTTAAAGTGTTTTTTTAAATTTTATTTTTGAGACAGAGAGAGAGCACAAGCAGGGGAGGGGCAGAGAGAGGGAGACACAGAATCTGAAGCAGGCCCCGGGCTCCCAGCTGTCAGCACAGAGCCCGACGCGGGGCTCGAACCCACGGACCGCGAGATCGTGATCTGAGCCGAAGTTGGACACTTAACCGGCTGACCCACCCAGGCACCCCTAAATAAAGCATTTTTTTAAAAATAATTATTGAATCACTATATTGTACCCCTGAAAGTAATATAACACTGTATGTTAATTGTACTTGAGTTTTAAAAAATAGTAAAAAAAAAAAAAAAAGGTACAATTCGCTCCCCACAACCACCTTGCTGTGATTGCACAGAAGCTTTGCACTTTGACCTGCTGCATAAGTTTCCTACTGAGACACAATACACTGACCAAAGAACACAAGTATCTTGGTCTTTTCATTTTTCATTATAAAGGAACAACATAGCATTTTATATTCCTTACAAATCTCTTGTGAAATTGGGCAAAACGAATCCTCCCTGGATTGACTGGTCCATTCTGGGTGAGCCTAAGAAAGCTGAGATTACAAATCAATGCAAAGTCACCAAGGTGCACAGCACAAGCACTCTGCCTTCAACAGTGGACTCCACAATGAAAAGAAGAATTGAAATAATGAATTCATGTGTAGAGAAGCCAACGTATTAAAAAAAAAAAAAAACTAATGGTGATTTGAATTCAGTTGAACATAGCAATAAATCCTAATAAGTGGTAACTACAGTTACCATACATGATAAAAACGTTATAAATCATGGAAGAAGAGTTAAATCAATTTTATAATAATAATAATTTGATGATAATATATTGGGGGAAATTTTCACATCTTGCCCAAACCAGGAGATTGAAAAGGGAGGTGCTGTTGTATTTCTTTCCACATTTCACAGGGAGAGTCAAGACACGGATTTATTTATGAAAATTGATGTATTAGGAAATGTAAGTTTAATATATTATTTAAAGAAAAAATGAGGGGTGCCTGGGTGGCTCAGTGGGTTAAGCATGCGACTTCGGCTCAGGTCATGATCTCCTGGTCTGTGAGTCTGAGCCCCACAACAGGGTCTGTGCTAATGGCTCGGGGTCTGTGCTAATGGCTCAGAGTCTGAGCCTGCTTTGTATTCTGTGTCTCCCTCTCTCTGCCTCTCTCTCTCTCTCTCTCTCTCTCTCTCTCAAAAATAAAACAAAATAAACATTAAAGAAAAAATGGAAACTATAGGCTGACTTCTAGGTAAGATGAAGAAACAGAGCCCAGATTTACCTCCTGCTTGAACCAACTAAGAAAACAGAAAAACTATATATAAAACTATGGTTTTCAAGACACAGGGTGGAAGGCAGCAATGAAGGATGGTGATCTCTGAGAGGCAGAACACAAATAAACGTGAGTCTGACATTGGCCCCCTTACTGTCCTGAGAGAGTTTCCAGGCTATGGCTCAGAGAGGAGGAAGGGGGACCCAGGCAGAGCCCCATGGTCTCCCTGAATTGAGGGCACAGATACGGGAACACAGGAGGGCCAAGACAGCTAGTGTTCCCAGGACAAAATACCAAAGATGAGAGAGCTGTTCACAGAAAGAACTTAAGAGATCTACAGAAATTCCTCCTCTATTTGTCAGCCAAATGCTGACCAGCTTGTATGTGTGAGGAAACTAAGGCTGGGGAAAGAATCACAAGGAAGTCTTAGAAAGAACAATTCCTAGGGGTTTCACAATGACAGAAAGAGTTCCTCTTCTTACTAGGCAGAGTGAAAACTCTCATAATTCACAGAAACTCAGCAGAGTATACAGAAGGTCTGTGCCAGTACTTGGGGAAAATTATCCACAGATTAACTGCTGCTCTGCTCTCACCTAATAAATATTAAAAACAAGATGGAAACGTATCAAACTAGTAACTTAAGCACATCCCCAAATAAAGTTCAATAATATTTAGAGGAAATACAAGAGTACCCAGGACCAAACAAGGTAAAATTAACTGTCTGGCATCCAATCAAAAAATACAGGGTATGCAAAAAAAGAGGAAAATATAATCTATAACATGGAGAAAAAAAATCTATCAACTGAAACTGATCCAGTAATCACAAAAATGATAGAATTCGTGGTCATGGCTATAAAAACAGTTGTTCTAACTGTATTTCATATGATGAAAAAAGCTAGCAGAAATATTGTATATATTAAGTACAAATACAGACGATATTAAAAAGATTCTAACTGAAGATCTATAAATGAAAACTACAATGTCTAAGATTAAAAGTATCCTGGATGGACTTACAGTAGGTAGAAATTGCAGAGGAAAAGATTTGTGAACATAAATACATAGCAATAGTACCTGTACTATAACTTCAAGCAGCCAAACAATTGGAATCCAAAAGAGAGGAGAGTGAGGCACAGAAAAAGTATTTTATTTTATTTTATTTTATTTTATTTTATTTTATTTTATTTTATTTGTTAATGTTTATTTGTTTTTGAGAGAGAGACAGAGCACAAGCAGGGGAGGGGCAGAGAGAGAGGGAGACACAGAATCTGAAGCAGGCTCCAGGCTCCAAGCTGTCAGCACAGAGCCCGACGCGAGGCTCGAACTCATGAACTGTGAGATCATGACCTGAGCCAAAGTTGGATCTCAACTGACTGAGCCACCCAGGCACCCCTAAAGAAATTTTTCCCAATTTGTTTAAAACTTTATAAACCCCACAGATGCAAGAAACCCAATGAACACCAAGCAGACGAAACATAAAGAAAACTACACAAATACATCAAAAATCAAACAGCTCATAACCAGTGATAAAGTCTTAAAAGCAGCCAGAGGAGGAAAACACACAACACACATCAGAAGAGAGAATGGCAGCAGACTTCTCTCTGGAAACAACAGAAGCTAGAAGACAGTGGAGCAAAATGTTTTCAGTACCAGAAAACACATTAACCCTGACTTCTATACCCAACCAAAATATATTTCCAAAAATGAACATGAAATAAAGACTTATGCATACCTACAAAGGTTGACAAATTCATCCCCCTAAGGTAAGCCCCAAAGTCAACAGCACAAAACTGGTCAGACCCTTCGATTCTATCTCAGGGATGTGAATTAATTCATCATCAGCAAACCCCTCAAGAAATGTTAAAGGAAGTCCTTCAGGCAGAAGGAAAACTATAACGGGCGGAGGTGTATATCTACACAGCAAAATGAAAAGAACCAGCATGGTAACCATGCAGGTAAATGTACTGCTTGTCTCTTGTCACATAACAAATTACCACAAATTTAGTGGCTTAAAACAACACCTATTTATTATCTCACAGCTCCCATATGTCAGGAGTCTGGGTTCAGGTTAGCAGGGTCCTCTACTCATAGTCTCACTAAACTAAAATCAAGGTTGTAAACCTGAAGTCCCTTTTTCTTTCTAGCTGTCAGCTGAAGATCACTTGCAGCTCCAAGCGGCTGCCCGTGGGTCCTGGCCCTGTGGCCCTTCCACGGACAGTTCACGACATGGTTGTATGCCCTTTCCAGGTCAGCAGGAAAATCTCCCGCACTTCCCACTTTGAGCCTCTGACCTCCAAACCGTCTTTCAAAGGGCTCGCCTGATTAGGTTAGACCTACCGGGATAATCTGTCTTGGTTAACTCAAGGCCAACTCATTAGTAACCTCATCACAGAGAGATCTCATATTCACAAACCTCACCCACACTCAAGGGGAGGAGAATATTACAAAGCATAATGTACACTAGGGCATGACTCCTGGAGACCTTGTGTGAATCCTGCTTCCCACAGTAAATATAAAATGTTCTACTTATTATTATTGAAATCTTTTTACGAGCTAGCTGACAATTTAAAGCAATAGTAATAATGTATTCTGATGTTTATAGCACATATACAAATAAAATATGTAACAACAAGATCACACAAAGGATGAGGGCAGGTTGGAAATATACGATTATAAGTTGTTTGTGATATCTGACGGGCATGATATTACCTGTGGCAAGTTGAAGATGTAGACTATAACCCAAAAGCAAACACTAAAATAAAAGACCAAGCGTTAAAGCCAATAAGCCAACAAAGTGAATAGAATGGAATCATACATAGTACTCAGTTGATCTCCAAAAATGCAGAAAAAAGAGGAAAGGAGGGATAAAACACAGATGGAGCAAACAGAAGACAAGATGATAGATTTGAAGCCAACTGTATTTATAATCACATTACCTGCAAATGGTTTAAACAGTACATCTTGGAAAGTGATGGAAGGTGGAGCCAGTCCTGCCTTCACTCCTTGGTGTCCAGGCCCATATATAATACATGGTACCTACTGGAGACATGACGTACAATGGCTATTCCTTTAAGGTGTATGCCGCCTTCTGGAGAAGGCATCCCACCCTCTCAGGGCACCATCTCCAATCTGATGCCTCAGTTTTGCCTTCAAAAGAGGACTCCATTTCTCCCTCCGTCCGGCACCTTCTGAGTGATGGAGAGTGTGATGGGTCAAGTGGACCCCATAATCACATCCCCACTGTTCCATCTCGTGTGCTGTTCCATGGGTTACTTGACGCACTGAGATGTTACATGGGATCCCATGTTGGTGGGTCAAACACTGAGTCCCTCAGTTGGCGGTGCTGGCTGAGACCCTAAAGTCAGGAAAGACAAACTCATACCTGTAATACATGTCTACTGTAGGTAAGATGAATCACTCTGCCTTCCAAGGGGAACAGGTTTAGTGCGATCGACTTGACACCAAGTGGTTGGTCCGTCTTCTCAAGAGATGATGACGTATCAAGAGCTTAGCACTGATCCCTATTACCAGAAGATGGGCGTTCAGCAGCAGCAGTATACGTAGCAGCCTTGTCGAGTCAGAGTCCCCACTGCTGTGTCCACGTAGCCTCCCCCGCCAACAAGACTACTCCATCCATGCAGCTGTCTCACTAGCACCAGAGTGACCAGTGAGAGAGGCTAGCCTACATCACTGGTCAAGCCATTCTGCCTAATTGGTTGATTGGTGCATTTCCGTCGTAGATGCTGTAAACCATACCGAATCCAGGACGACATTTATTACCTGGCTTCCATTTGCCTCCCTAATCTTACAGAAAGCCCTGATAACACTTTGGGAATCGATTTCAACTCTGACCCTATATAGAGCGTTCGCTGATATGTCGGAACATTCCCTTTTGGTCAGTAAACCCAGCTACCCAAGTAAATGACAATAGGGATGGGGGGAATGGTTATCATACCCCCTTGCCGTGGAGCTGTGGGGTCCTTCTATGGCAGAGACCATGGAGACTTGGCCTCTTCTGTAGTCGGTTTTGGGTCCAAAAACTGTCTCATGTCTGGACACTAGTCAAAAAATTATTACTTTTTAAATTGTGACAGTTGCCCTCAGCCTCCTGGCCCTCCATCCTTGATTGTTTTGATTGCATATCTGAGCAATACCCATGGCACTTATCCCTCGTGGCCCCTAGGGATACCGTGTTCTGACCGTGTTCTGACCATCCCCATAGGTCCCCAAGAGTCTGGTCCTATGGCTATCACTCTGACCTTGCCTCTCGCTATAATAATAATCATGCTCCATTTTGCTTCTGACACATATGTGCCACCACCTGGCCTTAATTCTTTGGGGAATCTATAATTTCCACTTCTGTAAGAGAACCTGGTTCTGTCACAGCATCTCCCGAGAGCAGCCCTGACCTGTAGAGGAGTCACCGCTGAGCTTCCCAAGGATGCTGGGGCTCCTTTCTTCAGCATGTACCTTATTACTTTGGAAAACAGAGTGTTGTCAGACCTGCCCACCAAACACAGTCATCGGTGAGCTTTCCGGAAAACCTTTAGATAAGATTTCCACTCTAGCATACCCACTTCTCTGAGACTTATGATTCCTTCTTTCACTGCCACAGCATTTGACATTTCTACCTCCGTTAGCATGAACCACTGTTTTTTCCAGGCTTCTAAGAGCCATCTTTGCAGTATATTGGCACCATCTCCCAGGATCTTTACAAGGATATTAAATCCTGTATCATGAAAGCGTAGTCCCATATTGATATGCTTCCATCATCCAACTTTATGTCCTCTCCTGATCTAGAACCCTCAGAATCCTTTCCCACATACACAGATCTAGAATCATCGAACGCTTTCCCACAAACACTGATCTACAATCCCAGAACCCTCAGAATTCTCCCCCATGTACATTGATCTAGAACCCTCAGGATCTTCCCCCCATGTACACTGATCTAGAAACCTCAGGACACTCATCTACTGATCTAGAACCCTCTCTCAGAATCCCCCCCACATACATGGATCTATAACCCTCCCCCATGTACACTGATCTAGAATGCTCAGGACCCCCCTGTACACTGATTTAGAATCCCAGAACTCTCAGAATCTCCCCCCACCCATGGACACTGATCTACTGATCCAGCACCCTCTCTCAGAATCTTCCCCCACATACACTGGACTAGAACCCTCAGGATCCTCCCCCACATGAACTGATCTAGAACCCTCAGAATCCTTTCCCATGTGCACTGATCTAGAACCCTCAGAATCCTTCCCCACATATAATCTCCCAGCTCGTGCCAGAGAATGGTGTCGAGGTCTTGTATCTCCCTCAGACTATGGTCCCTTTCCTCCCTTCACAGGCCTATCACTTCTCCAGCCAGGCTATGGAAGGGCTCAACCCTACTTATTGGCCTGGTGGCATCATCTTGAAAAAAGAGTGAGTGCTAGCCTTTAACAGTGAGAAACAGATCACTTCTGTGGGCCCAGAAGGTTCAGAGGGATCTAGAGATTCAAGATTTTACTGACCTAGATGTCCCCACTGTGGTCTCAGGATTCTACTCTGCCCAACTCAGGGCCATGACCTCGGCATAGCAGGCTTGACAGAATGACAATTCAGCCCTCTCAGGGACACTTGTACTCTTCCAATTGTTTTGGGCCATTTGGCACAGCCTTCCCATTTGGCCTTATTTGGTGATTGATTGCCATTAGCCTTGACTATCTTTCTTCAATGCACCAATTGCCCCTGTCTATGACCTTCCAGTTCTAGCTTCTAAATTACTGCTTCCTCCTTAATTGGCAAATGCCTGACGTACCACCGTGGCCAGTGCATTCATTCCCACTGGTGTTGCATTCCAGTTGGCCCCAGCAAAAGTTGGGATGACTGCATCAGTAGAGCACGCCAGGGGCAACCCATGCTCCCCGCATCAGGGACGGGCATCTCGCTGCCAGTTGGGTGGAGGGTGATCAATACAGGTGTCCAATACAGGTTTGGTGAATGGACGGTGCGTAGGTAGATGGCTGCTGGGAAGGGAGGAGTTCTCCGGAACCCCACCTGGTTAGCCTGAGAAATAGCTGAGAAACATTGGCATTTCCTAACCAAAAGTTTTCCTTTAATAAGAACACTATACAAATAACAGGGAAAGAAAAAGCAATTCTTTGGGGACTTCTGACTCCTCAGCAATCAATAATAAATCTGTAAAGTGGCAACTAAAATGAACAATCATTAACCAAATATATTATGACCATGAAACACTAATGTAAGTTCTAACACACTTCGGTCAGAATCAACATCGGTCAGAATCAACATCAGTCAGAGGGGCCAGAGGAGACGAGACGCTCTGCCCTCCAGGCCCTGGATCCCGGTGGGTGACAGGTGTCTATGTCACTCTCAGCACTGCCTCCTTTGGGATATTTATGGTGTAGTTACCAGGCAAAGCCCAGGAAAGAGAAGGGCAAAAAGAGAATTTCTTCACATTGAAAACTCTGGCACTGTTTCCAGACCAATTCAGAGTCGGGGGCCCTCTCTGTTCCTCCCTGGTCATTTATCGAATTGCGAGAGAAGCTGAAATATCTCCAATTGTTAGGAAATATCGCTGTTTTGAATTTTGACATCCTTTTGTTCATTCGGCCTCCAGTATGGAGACAACCTTGCAAGTGTGAACACAGGTAGCCCCTGGGTACTCACCCATCCTGTGGTCATCGACCATCCTTCAACGGTCCAGTTAAGGGGCTGAATGTCTTAGTTCTGGCTTATGATTGTCACAGTCTTTGTTGCTAAAAAACATGTCTCTGTCCAGAGCCCTGCGTCAAACGTGCCCCATCACCGTCTCTTTAGGAAAGATGCCCCGTGAGGATCACCGGCAGACAATGAGACAGTGTCACGGACTCAAACACATTTATTTGTCAGAGCTAAGGCTTCTGCTGACCCTAAGGTTTCCTGAGAGTTGGGGGGAAGGCAAACCGAGTCCAGACCAGAGGCGAGGCCTGGTGAAGTAAGGGGGATGCTCGCAGCTCCACGTTCGTTCCACAAACGTTTGTGAGTGTCCGCTCTGTGCAGGTGCCGCTGACACCGAACAGCAAAACCCACCCAGGCCCTGCCTTCTAGAAACTTCTAGCAAGGAAAACAGATACTGATATAAATACATGTGTAGTGTATACATATACATGCACGTTGTGTGTGCATATAAACGTAATACCCTGGAACAAGCTGCGGGAAGATCTGCGAGGGTCTAGGTCCAGAAAGCTCTAAGAGGGAGCACAGTGTGATCTGCTCTGGTCTGGGAGGGCAGGGAAGGCTTGCCTGGGGGGGAGGGGGGGAGAGGGCAGAGTCTGTGCCCACAGTTCCGCCCCCTCCCCACCCTAGGGCTGGAAGATTGAACACTGTGTTTCCCAGACTCCCTTGCCAACGGGTTCTGCACGGGGAGGTGGGAATTGGGAGGCAGGGAGATGCGGTCGCTGCTGCTGTGGCGGCCGTGGGCTCAGGGCACCACCACGCTCTCGTCTGTGCATCCAGCCCCCGGAGGCGGCCGGGCTTCCTAAAGCAGCCGGTCTTTGAGTCGTTCGCCTTCCCCTATCTGCTCGGCCGCTCTTGCGAGACCTCCATTACCAAATTCCTGCGTTAAATTCCCTCTGTTTAAAACCCTAGAGGAACTTTTGCTCCCCGACAGCACTAACGCTCAGCTCCTGACACAGCCCCACAAACGGACTCAAACGTGGGCGTCTGGATGGGTCACCGGAAGGGATGCTAGCGGCTGCAAGGCTCGAGACCCATAAAGCTTCGACGACCGTGAAAGAGAACCTCTTGCCTCTCACAGCCCCAGAGGCACCTACTAGAGGTCAGACCTCACACCTGATCGGGCAGACTGCAGAATTATCAGTAACAGACCCACCACGTCTCTTTTGAGTCCTGTCCTGTGATCTATAACCAAGCAAGCAGCCCAGCTGCGTCTCTAGGTTGTGGGTCTGGAGGTGCACAGGACACACGTGGCACACAGGACCAACGGCCCTCCCAGCCCCAGGAAGGTCCAGGCACAGATCTGAGGAAAGGCATTCCAGGCAGAGGGAACGGCAGGCGCGAGGCCCAGAAAGGGAGCCAGCATGGCGAGCGTGAGGGACGGGGAAAGGCCGGCGTGTCTGGAGCACGGCAAACGAGGAGGAGCTCAGAGGGACATGGTGCCGGAGAGACAGCGGGGTCACGTCTGGCGCAGCCAGGATGAGAACTCATTTTCTTCTGGTTTAATAAAATCCAGTTGAAGGCGAAAAGCAGGCGGTTTCCTGGGGTTCTGACACTGACCACCCAGAGTCAGCGCAGAGCCCCCTGGTTCAAGGGCACAGCCCCCAAGAAGGCAGTCACTGCTTCAATGCCAGCTATGAGCTCAGGGTCCTGGGGCCGCCCACACTTCTGACCAAGTGGCTAAAAATGCAGGGGTTGCTATGGCCTCCTCACTAGGGTGACTCACAGCCCCCAGGGAAGCGCGGTGCCTGTGGTTAGAGCTGGATTCGAATCAGGACCGGCCAGATGGAGAGACACATAAAGCCAGGTCTGGGGGAGGCCCAAAGGCAGAGCCTCCATAGCATCCCCCGGGGACCTCCAGGGGCCCGGGATGTGTCACCAACCGGGGAAGCTCCCTCCGGCCTCAGTGCCCAGAGTATCTGTGGGGTTTGGTCACCACGGAGAGACTGGCAGGCTGAATCGTGGGCCACGTGGTTGGACTGCACCTTTTTTTTTTTTAATTTTTTTAACGTTTATTTATTTTTGAGACAGAGAGAGACAGAGCATGAACGGGGAGGGTCAGAGAGAGGGAGACACAGAATCCGAAACAGGCTCCTGGCTCCGAGCTGTCAGCACAGAGCCCGATGCGGGGCTTGAACTCACGGAGCACGAGATCATGACCTGAGCCGAAGTCGGACGGTCAACGGACTGAGCCACCCAGGCGCCCCTGGACTGCCCCTTCAACAGCCTCTCCTCCCCCGAGGGCAGGCTGGCACCACGTGCTCACAGCCCGACTGACCACAGGCTTGGTGTTTCTGGGGTGGGCTATCTCGTCAGCATAAACCATCAAGAACCACCACGAAACAGTGGCACTCCCATCCCTTGGGAAATCCGGTGGGTTTTAGAAGCTCCACGCTAGGAACCTGGGACAGAGACCAAAGAAATTCCTTACAACGTAACAGCAGGCGAGTTTCACAGTCAGAGTTAAGTTTTACAAAGATCATCGATCGCAGCTGCTACGTGGAGGGGTGGACAGCAGGCATCTGTGGTGGCGTTCCAACAAGATGGCCCCTGGGCAGACACCTAGTGCCCTTGGTCCTGTCCATGTCCAAGCCTGGTTCCGTAGCCTTCCCGGTCATTCTGGGAGCTGCAAAATGCCCTCGTAACGAAGTGTTTCTGCCCAGGTTCACCGGGAATGGTTTCTGTACTTTTCCACCAAGAGCCCTAAGCGTGGCACATCTTTCTAGGCTCCTACGGCCTAGAAATAGGAGCCTAGAATGCGGCGGGGGCCTCGAACGCTCGGCACAAAGCTCCCGCTTACAACGAGACGGGAAACCGCCAAACCTTTGGCTGGAGACAGGTGTGACGGAAGTTTCGTCTGCATGGTGGCACCAGGCTGGATCAGAGGTGACGGTGGTGGAGACGGAGAGAGACCAACAGTGTCGAAATAGGATACGGATGTTCCCTCTGCATGGAGGATGGAAGAGAAAGAAATCATCATCATGAAAGCCAAAGTTGTGTATGAGAGAGAACAGTAGACACCGATTTATGAAGAACGTCCCATAAAGAACAGTCAGTTCCTCGCCACGTCCTTTCTGCTTCTTCCCGAGGTCAAGAGGCCACGGCCCCGCCTGCTAACGGCCCAGACGCTCAAATCTGATGAACGGCTGCTTCTCCTTGAAGGGGAAATGGGGCGGTTTTGCTGACTCAGCCCCATTTTCCCAGTCAGGCAAATTTATTTCTCGTACGCACACACACCCTATTCAAGAGCCTCATCTCCCGCTTTCCTCTCATGCAACTTGTCCTCAATTCCCTCAGGGAAACTCCCTCTGTCCTCCAGTTTCTTCTTTTTTTTTTTATTTTTTTTTTTAACATTTACTTATTTTTGAGACAGGGAGAGACAGAGCATGAACAGGGGAGAGTCAGAGAGAGAGAGACACAGAATCTGAAACAGGCTCCAGGCTCTGAGCTGTCAGCACAGAGCCTGACGTGGGGCTTGAACTCACAGACCGTGAGATCATGACCTGAGCCAAAGCCGGCCGCTTAACCGACTGAGCCACCCGGGCGCCCCAGTCCTCCAGTTTCTTCTATGTGCAAGCCAAGGAAAAGCGAGCCCAGCGTGGTTAGTGCACAATAGTGCCAGTGACACACCCTCTCGAGGAGGAAGGCAGGCCTGACACTAGGAAGCCAGGTCTCATGTCCTGAAGATCCCATCACCTCCCGGAACGTCTAAGGACCCACATTTCCCTGCGGACCGCCAGTGCCGATCTATACCATCATCCTTCCTTAACTAGCCCTATGTCCCCATAGGTGTCACTGTTTAGTAAAAATGAAAACCTTCCATAATCAGTTTCACGGATGACGGATTAAATCACTTACCTACATGCTAATGTTGCAACGGAGATGGATTTTGCTACAAATTTTTCTTGCAGACATACAACCTGGCACCGACTGATATTATCAGTTTTTAATTTATTTTTTTAAATTTTTCAATGTTTATTTATTTTTGAAAGAGACAGAGTGTGGGGGGGGGGAGGGGCAGAGAGAGAGGGAAACACAGAATCTGAAGCAGGCTCCAGGTTCCGAGCTGTCAGCACAGAGCCCGACGCGGGGCTCGAACTCACAAGCTGTGAGATCGTGACCTGAGCCTAAGTCAGATGCTCAACCGACTCAGCCACCCAGGCGCCCCAATATTATAAGTTTAAATGGTGTTAGTGGGCCAGCCTGGGCACCCAGTTGTATTTTTATTTTATTTTATTTTATTTATTTATTTTTACCGTTTATTTATTTTTGAAACAGAGAGAGACAGAGCATGAACAGGGGAGGGGCAGAGAGAGAGGGAGACACAGAATCCCAAGTAGGCTCCAGGCTCTGAGCCATCAGCCCAGAGCCCGACGCGGGGCTCAAACTCACGACTGCGAGATCGTGACCTGAGCTGAAGTCGGACGGTTAACCGACTGAGCCACCAGGCGCCCCATGTATTTTTAGGAGAAAGTGCGTTAGGCCTTCAAATAAACACTTTCAAGGTGACTGCTGGAAATGCAGGTTTTGGAAGCTGAACACAGCTTAACTCTTAATAAAAAAAAATTCTAATGAGACATACGAAGTTATATAATTATTTTAAGTATAGCAGCGGAGAATTCCAACAGGCGTGTCGAACGCATGTGACTTCCTTTCTCGCCACTTAACTGGTTCTGGTAACCTGCCAGTTGTCTCTTTGTTGTTCTAAAGCTGTCATTATGAGTTTTGCTGGCTCGCAGGGCGACAAAAAGGCGAGCTGGAGGTACGAATTCTGCTGCCTGAGTTTTCTACGTATATTTATTAATACTCCTTAAATTATCCTCGAAGCTGGGTGTCTCTCTCGATTTAGAGCCTCTTCTCACCTGGTTTAGCACCGCGGTCTGCCTTTGATTGTTCGTACGGCCAGATGCAGCTGCATTTATTTACATGTTTTAAATGAACGCAACGCTTAGCTTATAGACATATCGGAGAGTCTACAAGTGGCCCGGTTAAAGCCCTCCTCACGACGACACCCGCAGGGCCGGTAGAGTGGAATTAGCCCCATTTGGCAGCACTGTTCCTTTTTTTCGGGGCAAATGCCCGAGCGGGAGCTAAGGGCTCAGAGAGCCGTATTACCAAGCGACACGGAAGGAACGGTGTGGGTTGCATTTCAAGCTTCCAACAGAAATTTCAAGTCGAGGCCATGAGACAAAAGCCACGGGAGCCACGTGGAACGGAAACACAGCTGCATTTGTACTGCGCCTCCAGGAACCGGATTTTCTTCTTCTTCGCCTCTGTCCCCAGCTACGAGAGGGCAGGGGTTCTGAAGCTGCGATCTTCAAGGCCAGCCTTGAAGGCCACGGTTACCCACAGCATGTGACTTCGACAGTCGTCGTGCACCAGCTGACAGGTGAGGAGAACCCACCGGGCTTCACTCACGGTCCCGTGGATGGAGCCACGGGACCACAGAAGTAAGATTCCGTGGCCCTCCTCCCGCAGCTCCCGATCTGGAGACAAAGCGAGTGGCTATAATACAAAGCAGACAGGAAAGAGGTTCCCTAGGAGAAGAGGAGGCAAAACCATGCGGAAGGGCAAAGCGGGGACCGACGCGTTCCAACCAGGTGGCGGAGGGAAAGCTTCCAGGGGAGGAGGCTCTGAGTGGAAGCGAGGAGGGTCCCTCAGACGGCAGAGCAAGGACATGGAGGCGGGAACGGCAGGTGGGGCGGCGCGGGGAGCCGGAGGAGACGGACGCGGTGGGCGAGGGGGCCGGAAAGGCAGGTCGGGGCCACATCCTCCAGGGCCTGAGGCCACGACCAGGGCTTGAACCAGACACTATCTGACCGTGTCATAGAAGAACACCCGCATGACAACGGGGAAAATGGGCTGGAAACCTGACCCACCCAGAAGCTCCTGAAATACCCAGAGTAGAGTTAATCAGGGTGGAAGCTAGAGCAGAGCCACGGCCCTGGGATGGGAGGTTCACAGGAAGAAAGCACAAGGGTTGGCAATCGGTCATTCGGACGTCGAGAGGCAGCGGAGTCCAGAGAGAATGGAGGGCAAGGGCTGGAAGCTGGCGGGGCATCCGGCCAGGGTAGGGGCCCCCAGTAGCCACGTAGGTGAACACGGCAAACGGAGCAGTGAGGTGGAAAGTGGGTGTTGTTTCAGTGCAGCCAGTGTTCGTCACTGACGAGAGATGCGCATGAGGACATCCAGGAGAGCGTCAGAGAAGCGGTCCTAGCTCAGACCCTGCGGGAAGGGAGCCTGGAAAAGAAGATAAAAGATGGGAAGATAGAACTTGGAGGAAAGCTGCGTTTAAGTTGTGAAGTTAAGCCGTAAGCAGAGAGGGGACCAGGAACAATCACAGAGAAGACACGGCCCAAGATACAGCGAGAGCCAGAGGAATGTTCCCGGCGCTCACGAAGGGGAACGGGGTCATGGGGTTTGAAAATACCCCCAAACCAGAGGCGCCTGGGGGGCTCAGTCGATTGAACATCCACCTCTTGATTTCTGCGCAGGTCACAATCTCACGGTTCCTGACTTCAAACCCCGCATCGGGCTCTGTGCTGACAGTGCGGAGCCTGCTTGGGATTCTCTCTCTCTGTCCCTCCTGCGTGCTCTGTCTCTCAAAATAAATAAATAGACTTAAAAAAATTTTTTTTTAAATTTAAAAAAAAAAAAGGAAAGACAATCCCCCCAAACCAAAGCTCTTTGAGTTTGCTACCTGTCTTGGCTAAAACCAGAGCGGAACGATCAAAGCAGACCTGGCCTTGGGGGTGGTTCAAGGCCCTGGCCCTCCCCCACACACCTGCTCATGAATATTCGGGACACATGCCTCCTCTCGGCAGAAAACTACCAGGTCCGTGAGACCCTCAGGGGACAGTTCCAGCACTGAACAAAGTCGGCAGTTTGGCAAAGCCCAGGTTGCACCCTTTCCCCCTCGATCGGTGCGTCCGATTCCTATTCTTCAATCTGCCCTTCCTGCCCCGGGTCCCGTGCTGCCGGTGGAGGGAATGGAGTCGTGTGTTGGGGCGACGCTGACCATGAGCAGGCGGTGGCTCACAGCCCATTGGGTCCACTGACGCTGGCCAGGTGTCTCCCTGAAGGCCCGGCAGCTGCTGCGTATCGACACAGCGCTTTGGCCAATGAGTGCTTCTCCGCGGGTGGACGCACTTACGCCGCCCCACTGGCCCACAAGGAGGACGCTATTTTGCTCCCCCTGATTCACACACGCGGAAACCCCTGGCCCCTCTGTCTCGGGGCTGAGTCTGCGTCATCGTTCTGGAACCTTCTGCAGCTTGCCCTCTCCGCCGCGTGGCACCCAGCTCACATGTGGCCAGTGATCCTCGCCTCTACCCGAGTCGGTATTCTCTGCTGGCAGCCCTTCCCCCCGTGACTTGTCCTAATGTTAGGTGGCCCTCCCTCCGTCTCTGCCCCCTCACCCTTGAGCCATCAGAGAACCTACATGACAACTTGGCATTAAGAAACATCCACTTCCCACCTAAAAAAAAGTGCCACCAAAATGCAAACAGGCTTGAAAGGGGGCTGTCCCAACCGGGCACACCCGGGACAGGCAGACCAGAGGTGGCTGGGGTAGGCTGCCAACTGCTGGCCCCCGCTGCACAGGCCCCAGCCGCACACACTGCCCACCCCCCATGTCCCGGGACCTCACTCTGCATCCAGGGAGGCCAGCCTCGCAGATGGCGGCCGCGGCCTCCCTGGCCTCCAGCTTCTGGTCGGGAGAGGCCAACAGGCATCCGAGGGTAGAAGAAGCAGACGATCGGAAACGTGCCCCCCGCCTGTCACGTGACCCTGCCTGTCACGGGTAGGACACGGCCGAACGGACGGAGCAGGCGCTTCCCTACCCTCTGTCCCTACACATCGCTACAGTGACATGGTTCTCCCCGCGGGGCCTTCCTGGGCCCCCTCCGGGTTTTTCAGGAGGCCTGGGTGTGCACCTGATGGCTCGATCCACTCCTCAGGGCTGGCTCGTTTCAGGGGCAGGGTTCGCGGGGCCTGGAGATGTGGCACCTGCATATTCATTGGCAGATGTGGGACATACATGTATGTGTGTGTGTGTGTGTGTGTCTCAGCTGTTTCCCTCCCCCCTCTCAGCTCACCTGAGCTGATGGAGGTGGGGGGAGAGTGGTCCCCATGAACCCCACGGACCCGGGTCGCTGAGGAGGGAAGGGGCCGAGCTGAGCAGATCTTGGAGGGATGCCTGGCCCTCAGGGCCTTAGCCCGTGGGGTGTGCAGAGGCAGCAGGCCGGGGAGCTTAGGTGGCCGAGCTGGCCCAAAAACCCGGATGCAGGAGCTTGGACCCCACGCCGAGCTTGCGCTAGGCTGGGCGGGGCTGGTCTCAGCCCTGCCGGGGTTTGCTCATCGCCCTGGATTGGCCTTGGTGCCTCGCTGCCAGGGCATTGCTGTGTGATGGGAGATGCGTTCTTGGCTTTCTGTTCTGGAGCGAACGCTGGCCGAGGAGAAATGCCGCACGCACGGCCGCCGGGGAGGCCGCAGCAGCAGAGCGGGCCCTCCCAGGGGTGGCCACTGACTGCAGCCTCCACACCTCTCTGTGTGTGCGATGCAGCAGCTTGCTCAGCGCTCTGGATGCATCATTACCGCAATAAACATTTATCGAGGGCAGGGCACCGGGTATGCAAGATAGACCTGGTGTCTGCCCCCGGAGCCCGTCTCTTTCATGCAGTTGCTGTGATCACTCCGTGACCCAGACCGGGCGGGAGAACTAGCCTCATTTTACCCCCAGGAAACTGAGGGAAAAGAGTGACACTCTGGGGCAGAAGGAGCATCTGTGGCTTATGTTCCTCATTTAGTCCTGTGTTGGCACGCTACCGGATGGTGATCATCCGGATAGTTTTAACTCAGCAAAGCGTGGTTGACTGAAGGCCTGCTGGTTCCTTGTTTGCCACGGCTGTGTGAGGAGAGGCACCGCGTGTCCGTGGATTGTAGTGGAATAGTTTGGACGTGTGCAGCTGTGAGAAACAGGCAGCCTGGCTTCGTGCATGTGGTTTTCCCGATAAGCAGCCTGGAGATGGCAGGCCTGGAGCTGGGTCGGGAGCTCCGGGACATTAGGGCAGTGGGCTGGCATTTATGCTATTCTCTTGGCCCTCCCCTCACAGTCGCAAGGTGGCTGCAGCAGCTCCAGCCATCACATCCCCATCATATCCCCGTATACTTGGCCCAGAGGTAAGCCCAGGACAGCACGTGTGTGGACTGTCTTCATGAACCTCCTTTCCTTTCAGGGAAGAGGATTTTTCCCCGAGCCATACGTCCACAGCAGATTTCCCAGATTTCCCCTCTAACTCATTGACCAGAGCTTGTTTTGAATCCATCCATTAAATAATCTGGAAACAGGAAACGTGTTTACTAATTTTGACTTGGTTTGATTCATGCCCTAAAGCGAACATATTGCCAAGCAAGCAAAACTGAGATTCCATCAGCCGGGAACAGGAAGCACTGGGAATGGACACGGGGTGGGTGACTCGTACTGTTTGCCCCGAGTGATCGACACCCTTCGAGTTAGGAGATGACTTTTGTTCTCACCCGTCCTTCCACCGCCGTGCCCCCTCTAGTGACGCTCCCCGGTTTTCCTTTGGGTGTGGAGGGTGCTGGGGGAGGACTCTGTCTCCACCGTCCCCAGGGTGGGAACACGATCTGAGCCAGGCTGGGGGGAGGGGCTCGGTTTCAGGACTTGTCTGAATGTTGGGAGGAGATGTGTTTGCCTCACCCGGGGTGTGTGCGGGGAGCATGCTAGCCCGGGGTGGCTGCCTGCACGAATGAGCAAAGCTAACCCAGAGGAAAGGAGGATTGAAGGTGGGGACAAATGTGGTCCGAGTGAAACCGCCTGAGCCCCCGTGTGCAGCCGTGACAGGTTTCTGCCTGACTATTCGGTTTCACGACCCGGTAAACCTGTGCTCCCTGCTCTGATCGGATCTCTTACACACAAGCTAGTTTACGTTTGTGAAAGCTTCCTGCCTGGAATCAGTACAGGGCAGTGGGGTGTTACACGCAAAGGAGCCAACAATGTCCCATCCCTGCCGCTGGCTTGAATTTCACTGCTGTGGGGGGAGGGATGGGGTGGAGGCCGCCAAGCTGAGGGGGAGGGTAGAGCCCTCGGGCGGTTGCTAAGAGACGGAACTCCCAAGCCAGAGCCCGAAGTAAGGATGACTTCTCTTGCTTTGGTTAACATCCCGTGAAATGACTAAATGCAAATGGACCGACGGAGCGCCAGGTCCTGGGCTGACCGAGCACTAGGTACTGGGCTGACGGGCCACCCTTAATTCAGTACGACCTCAACTTTATTACACCTGCGGAGATCCCATTTCCTAACAAGGACACATTCACGGGTACTTGAGTACGGTTTCTTACAGGTACTTGTACGGCTGGGGACACAGTTCACCCTGTTGACGCCTGCTAAGCAAGAAGTAGGTGGTTAATTACTACTTGTGGAGTGAATAAACGAAATGCGTGACGTGTGATGGGATGTAAGGGGTGTGCGTGGTTAAGCGAGGCGACAGGACCTTCAGTGCTGCGTGGAGTTCGGACTGTGCTTTGCCTACGGTGGTAAAGCCCATTAATGGAAACGCTGAGTTGATTTTGCAGGGTCAGGTGGCAGAGAGGAATGGTTTATAGTTTGAGATTTACGAATTTTACTTTTGAATTAACTTTTATTTTTTTTAGTTTATCTTTTTTATTTTGAGAGAGAGACAGACAGTGCAAGCAGGGGAGGGGTAGAGAGAGAGGGAGAGAGAACCCCCGCAGGCTCCTTACTGTCAGCGCAGAGCCTGATGTGGGGCTCGAACCCACAAACCGTGACCTGAGCTGAAACCAAGAGTCGGATGCTTCACCAACTGAGCCCCCACAGGCGCCCGGGATTTAAGAATTTTAGATCTTCGGTCTGTCTAGAGATGTCACCTTGATTCTACAAACGAACGATCGTTAAAAATACCACCGTTGGAACACCCGAGCAGCAAGTCCGCGCAGGCTCAGAACAGAGGTTCCTTCTGCGTTGAAGTCTTCGAGAGGAGCCGTAACTGACTCCGAAAAAGCAAACCTGGAAAAAGCCAGCGGTCAGACCAGCGTGACCGTGCCCACGTCTTCTACTGCAACGGGGTCCCTTACGGCCTCCACGATCGCACGTCGTCACCACACACGGCGCCTCTGCCCGAGCCTCCAAAGTCTCGCGCAGACGTGGCCTTTTCTACGGCATCGTGACAGAGGCCGGTGCTCTCGCTCACGGGCACGTCCCATCAGCCTCCTTTGTGCAGGACCACGCCACTGACCACGTGCCCCGAGACGGCTGTAGAGACAGGGTGTGCCAGGCCCCACTGTCGGGGCTGGGGAGAGGGTGCGCCCCGACCCGACCCCAACAGCGGAAGACCCAGGACGCTTTACGGAAGCACTTTTGCTTTGAGATGCAAGAATTTGCCACTTGTAGCTCTGAGCGGGGCTCTGAAAATGTAGCGATGAATAGGGTGCCACGGCTGCGCTCAAAGGTCATGGCCTCGGGGTGCTGGGGGGCTCAGCCCGTCAAGCATCAGACTCTTGATCTTGGTTCAGGTCACTATCTCGCAGTTCGTGGGTTCGAGCCCCACATCGGGCTCTACGCTGACAGCTCAGAGGCCCCTTGGGATTCTCTCTCTCCCTCTTTCTCTGCCCCTCCCCCCTGCTCATGCTCTCTCTCTGTCTCTCTCTCTCGAAATAAATTTTTTTTTAAAGTTCACATTCTCGTGGAAAAAAATCACGGATGCGGCCAAACGGTAGTGTGTTTGTAGTTGAAGAAGAGCAGGTGCCCCCCGGTTTTTGAAAGTTCAGTTCAAACCGCTTTGCCTTTATCAAAGACCCACATTAGCACCTGTTCTTGCTAACTGAAAGGCATCCAAAGCGGACTTTCACTTTTACGAGAGAAAGTGAAAAGAGAAAATAGCCTTCAGTGGCTATTACAGGGACAGCACCCGGGCCCCCGCCCAGCTCCCTCCCCCCCACCACGCGGACCCCCACGCAGCATTCCCACAGCAGGTGCCTCTAAGCATCAGTTTTGTGCATCCGTCAGTAAGATGTGCCCTACGGTGTCAGAAAAGCCCAAGACAGGTTATTTTTTTTTGGTCTGGAAACGCTAAAAATATTTCCCATAAAAACCAATGGCAACTGTTTCTCCTCTCTGCCACTTCGGTTTACGGAAGGTTTCACGCTTTCAGATACTTTCAGATGCTGCGGGGAACCGGCAGCTATTTTTATATAATTAAATACAAAATAAATTAGGCTCTTTTAATATTCATATAAGCAATGGCTTTCACACCTTCACCTGGTTCACTCATCAGCGATCCGTCATCGAGCTCTCCAGGGACGGGACACCGGGTGACAGTGGGGACTCCATCCCGGGGCCATCTCACAACGTGACCTACGACGGCCTAGGGAAGTGGATATACAGAGCCGACCTAGTTTTTAACTAAATTAATCATCTGAAAAATGGGCAAGAGGCCTCCATTTTTTTCTAAGAAGGAAATGTGGGTTAAATAACAACGCAACACAGAGTGAACAAGTAAAAGCCTGTGCTCGGTCAGCCACATCACGGGGGAAACGAGGCAGCCAAAACGTTTCCCAAATTATCAAGACCATCAGCAAGATACCTTTACATTCGGTGTTGATAACGAGAAACCTAATCCCAGGCATAAACGGTGCCTCACATATTAGCTGACGGCAGTAACCGAAACATTGCATTTGACAAGACATTTAAGAATACTGTTTACATTATCTTCACCTGTCTTTTCTGGATTTTTATGCATATTTATAAGGAGCATAATACATTGGTACCGTAATGCATGTATAAAATTACAAATAAATGGGTATACACCTGCTGGGCGCCCACTCACACAACAGCGGGCCATCAGAAGGTTCTGGAAGCCACCGCTCTGAGCGACAACGCCCAGTCTGTACTGGAAGTACAGTAATTCCCATAGATGATAGTGGGTTTCTTTTCAAATCCGTCTGTGTCCGTTTCATATGAGTGGCGGTTAAAATACCGAGCAAATAATGTAGCTAGAGTGCAGATTTGTGTGCAAATGTTGGAGAGGAAGGCGGTAAGCGGAGGAAGGTTGGGGGGGGGGGTGGGCTGGATGGGGGATGGGCACTGAGGGACTTGTTGGGACGAGCACTGGGGGTTGCAGGTAAGAGATGAAAATCACTGGGTTCCACTCCTAAAGTCAAGACTGCACCGTATGGTAACTAACTAAAATTTAAATAAAAATTTGAAACAATAAATAAATAAATAAATAAATAATCTGATATTGATGATAAAAAAAAAAAAGGATGATGAACGAGGGGCTCTTTGCCGCCAAGGTGCCACCGCCTAGAAGCAGGGCGCGGACCGCCAGCCTCCTGTGGATCCTTACAACCTCGGGCCGCTTTCTGTTCCGTCCTCCAGAAAGGGGGGTGGTTTGTGTGACAAAGCTGGGAGTCTAACTGTGACCAAGAGAAATGACCAAATCTCCTGAAGAGCAGGCTGAGAAAACCGGCACTCAGCCAGGTGCCATCTCCCGGCAGGAACGTGCGGGTTTGCTGCCCCCTGCTGTCCCTTCATGCCCGTGCCGTGTCCTGTGTCCTACGCTCCTTGTGTCCTACGCTCCCCGTGACCCGTGTCCTGTGTCCCCTGTGCCCACTATGACCCACATTCCCTGTCCCAGCCCCTGTGTCCCTGTGTGAGTCTCAGAGGCCAAAGGACACAGGCCACAGGTGGCAGAGGCAGGTCTCGAGCCCTGGTCCGGAGGACCCCAAATTCCATGCTTCACGTGCCCACATCCTTCCGGGGCTTGGTTCTGTTGTGCGCAGGGGGGACGCGACGGCATGGAGCACACAGCCATGACAGTGTCACCTCGGGGGCTAGAGAAGGGAAGGGCTGCGATGGGGGCGCACAAATGTTTTACTTCCTGTATTTATTTTTAATTTTTTTTTAATGTTTTATTTATTTTTGAGACAGGGAGAGAGCATGAGCAGGGGAGGGGCAGGGAGAGAGGGAGACACAGAATCGGAAGCAGGCTCCAGGCTCCGAGCTGTCGGCACAGAGCCTGACGCGGGGCTTGAACTCACGAACTGTGAGATCGTGACCTGAGCCGAAGTCGGACGCTCAACCGACTGAGCCACCCAGGCGCCCCAACTTCCTGTATTTTGAAAACAAAGTTTTGGGGTGCCTGGGGGTCTCAGTCAGTTAAACATCTGACTTCAGCTCAGGTTATGATCTCACGGCTCGTGGGTTCAAGCCCTGTGGGAGACTCTGTGCTGACAGCTCAGAGCCTGGAGCCTGCTTCAGGTTCTGTCTCTCTCTCTCTCTCTCAAAAATGAATAAACACTTAAAATTTTTTAAAAACTTAAAAAAAATTTTCTTAAGTATTTTTAATTATTTTTAAATGTGTATTTATTTTTGAGAGAGAGAAAGAGAGACAGCGTGAGCAAGGTGGGGGGGTAGAGAGAGGGAGACACAGAATCCAAAGTGGGCTCCAGGCTCCGAGCTGTCAGCACAGAGCCCGATGTGGGGCCCGAACTTGGGAGCCGTGAGATCATGACCTGAGCCAAAGTTGGACGCTTAACCAATGACTGAGGTCCCCAGGCGCCCCTGCTAAACAGTATTTTTGAAGAAGGAAAAGACGCTGAAGGAAGAAAGCATCCTCCGAGGATCTGAACACGAAGTCCTGAAGGCTGGTCTACCGGCTCGCTGATCACAGGTGGCTGTGAAAACAGGTTTCTCCTCATGGAGAAAATACAGCACTTTCATCTGGGGACCTCTGAGCATGTCACAGACAGGAGTTAATGGCACCTCCTGTCACCTCCTAAAAGGCGGAGAGGCACTCGTTAAATAGGGTCCTGGGCAAGGTGAAGCATCTGGTCTAACCCTGCAGCCGTGGTGGGGGCAGCGGGGGGGGGGGGGGAGGGGGGGGCCGCGGGTCTAGAAACCCGACAAACGGCCCACCCGACCGCAGCGGTGACGCATCCACCACGGGCCCTGTGGGGGCAGCTCGGGCAGAGGACAGCCACCGCCTCCACAAGAAGCCCCATCTGAAAATATCCTTCCACATATAAATAGAGACCTTTTTCGGGGACAACCCAAACCACATCCTCTCTGCCTTTTATTTTACATGTTCAGCCAGGCCTTTTCAAGCACTGGTCATCCGTCCTCTGTCCCCTCTCGGCAGACAGGGCCCGGGAGGAGCAGAGACAGGGGTGAACAGCCGCTCCAGAAGCCCCTTCAGAGCCGCAGCAAACCCACCTCTTCGCGGCAACACTAACCTGCCCACTCGACTCCGAGGCACGAGGGCTGGCGGTCCCCGAGACACCAGCGGGGTGTCTGCTCCCCCTGGCTCCTCGCCTCAAGTCCTGGCCCCCTGACGGGCCTCCAGGGCTCCAGACGGCCACCTGCAACAATCCGAGAGCCCTGATCTGACGCCGGGGAAAACCCTAGGTCCCCCCACCTGCCGGAGGCGGGTCTACACCCCTGCAGGCGGCAGCCTGTCCCCCTTTCCCAGAAGTAGGGCAGCCCCTGGGGCGGGTCCTCGGGGAGCACCGCAGACCCCCCCCCCCCCCGAGGCCAGTCCGGAGAGGGAATCCCATAAAGCTGGGACAGGCCGGGGGGGGGGAGAGGCACGGGTAGCAGAGCGGGGGCTCCAAGCTGCGGGGGCCGCGGGAACAGGACTGGAGCCACGAGGCCGCAAGCCCCTCCACGTCTCCCACAGGCCCACCGAGGCAGAGAGCCTTCTGGACGGCCGCCCCTTCTCCGGGGCCCCTTCCCCGGGGAGGATGTGGGAGACACCTGCACGGTCCATCGAAGCCCTGGGGGCGCCGCTCTCGGGGGCCGCGCAAAAGCACCACGGTGACCCCGGCGTCGAGACTGCGGGGCCCAGAGCCTCCTCCCCCCAGAGCCCAGGGCTTCCGGGTTGTCCCGCAGCCGAGGGGGAGCCGTGAAGGACCTCCGTGGGCGGTGGCGTGACTGCTGCTCTGGCCGCTGTCCGGGACAGGGTCACGGCGTCACAGCCGACACCGGCAGGGACCCCCAGTGGCCAGCAGGGACCAGCAGAGACTGGCCCCCCACGCACGCGGGTGCCCCGGGCCTCCAGCTCCGGTGTCTGACCCTGTGCCGCCCGTTCTGCGGCTCCACCGCCACTGACTCTACGGGAGACAGAATATGCCAGGGGCGCGTACCCTGCTTCCCAGAAGTCTGTGTGGTGCGCTCTGCCTCTTCGAAAGACCTTCCTTAGCACCCGCTCTCGCTAAGCGGGAGAAATCCGAAGCAGATTTTCACTTTTATGAGAGAAAGTGAAACAGCGGCCGTTAGGGGGCAGCGACGGCGCCCGCCCAGCTCCTTCCCCCGGCCCCACGCGACATCCCCAGGAGGCCTCCCCACGGCGGGCGTCTCTGAGCATCAGTTTTGTGCAGCCGTCGGCCAGATGTGCCCGACGGTACCAGAAAAGCCTGGCGTGCTGTTTCTTGGGGGTGGGAATGCTCCGATGCCTTCCATATAAATGAGAGGTACCTGCTTCTTCCATTTACGCCACTTCAGCTTACGGAAGTTTCCGGAAGAACGCTCTGCCTTCGGACAGCGAGGGAAGCCTGCCTCCGCAGGAGAAACGGAGGCTGGGCTGAGCCACGCTTTGAGGGATGCCGAAGTAAGGGGACATTGGCATATTTCGTACCATTAGCGATGCGGACTGGCGGACGGCTCGCAAGGAGATCTGATCCCAGCTGTGCTCAGGAAAGAAACCTGGTCCCCTGTGTCTCCCGAAGTGAGGGCGCTCGGAGCTCTCAGTCCCTCCCTCCCGCACAGTCCCTGCACGGGCGGAGCATCCCGAGGGGCCCTCGGGCCGCACCACAGAACGCCGGCCACCTCCTGACCCTGACACCGAAGCTTACATCTCGCAAATCAGGACAGACACACACAGCACGAGATCCACCTGTGCGAGCACCTCCGTCTCTGCCGGGAAAGCCCGCTCCTTCCAGGGCCCGAAGCATCCGCACCCCCACGTCCGAGCTGCGCCCTCCCACGAGTCTGCAGAGGCCCGCGTCTGGCTTTAATGACCACCGTCTAGAAGAAACGTATCTGGAGACCCAGGAAGGAAGGAGAAGCGTGTGTTTCGGGCAAAGGGAGGACGGTGTGCTTTGTCTCAAACCGTCTAGCTTCCGTTTTGTAAAACCCGCCACTGCCGACGCGTGTCAGGTCGGGCTCTCACAGTGCTCACGCGTGACGGGACGTGAGGACCGACGATGGAAACGCCTCTCATCCACCGCTCTGGGGGGCAGACGGCCCTCCTCGCACGCAGGGAGACGGACTTCCCTTCCAGAGAGAAAAGCCTAGGACTCGACGCCGGTTGTCCAGAAATGCCTGACCCCAGGCCCACGGGCATCCAACGTGTGTGTGGCCCAGAGAGAGTGCTCTCAGCAGGGGCCGGGTGTGGGCCTTCTTCCTCTCATCACAGGGCCCACACAGGGCAAGCATTCTCCAAAGACGAGCGCACACAGCCCGTTTAAAGACCTGCCTCAGTTCAAGGTGGAAACACCAATGGCTCCCCTCAGTCTGGGAAGCCTGGGGGCGTCTGCACCTCGGCAAGAATCCAACGGGGAGACGCGATGCCAGGCACCCATTTCTTGCAGACAACCTCGAGGAAAGAGCAGGGGTGGAGGTGAGCTTTCCATACTGCAGTATGCTGTGGTATACTCAAAGCCTTTTGGCTTAATGATGGGCCCTAGTTGACAAATCTGGCTGTTGTATCCAACATCATGGGGATGTACACATCGGAGAAAGCTTCTAAATACGCATGCATATTCAGCAAACCCTGGTACAGAATTTATTACACGTTAGGCACTATTTTAATCACTTTTAAGACACTCATTTAGTTTGGGGCGCCTGGGTGGCCCAGTTGGTTAGGCATCCGACTTCAGCTCAGGTCATGATCTTGTGGTTCACAGGTTTGAGTCCCATGTCGGGCTCTGGGCTGACAGCTCAGAGCCTGGAGCCTGCTTCAGATTCTGTGTCTCCCTCTCTCTCTCTGCCCCTCCCCTGCTCAAACTCTGCCTCTCTCTCTCTCAAAAATAAATAAAACATTTTAAAAAATAAAATAAAATAACAATATTCATTTAATTTAATGTTCTTATAAACCCAGAAGGCGGTTATTCTTGTTCTCCTCATTGAGAGACGAGAAAACGGAGGCACAGAAAGGGTAATTAATCTGGCCAGAGTCACAGTGCTATTAAGTGACAGAGTCCATACTTGAACCCAACCTGCCTGGACCCCCTCCTGTGACGACGCTAACGCCTGGCCTCTTTTCTGGGTGGCTACGATTCTCCTGATTTAGCCTCTCATGTTTTGAGAACCCGCGCATTCACTGTTTTGCGAACACGAGGACTTCTCACGCAGGTGCTGAGAGTCCCGCACCGCCACGGCCCGATTGCCGAACGCGCGTAACATTCCAGCAGAGAAAGGGTCTAATGTAAAAACGACCATTTCCTCGTCCCACAGGCGGCTGCTAGAGACCTGGGGGCTTGTGGGTTGCCCTGGGGCTCCCCCGCTTCCCTGAACAGGGAACGCCTTGGAAGTAGGGGTGAGGCGGGCTGTCGTCACGGACCCGCCCCCACAGCCCAAGCCCACTAGCTCCCCCACGGCTGGGCCCATGAGCAAACAGCACAGTCCTGGCTGCCACAGGACCTTTGCTGTGGGGGCCGGGAGGGGAGTGTCGCAGGGAGAGCCGAGCCCGAAGGGGAAGGAGCAGAGACGGTGAAGATGGGACGTGCCAGCGCCGGAGCTCTGCCCGTAGGGCCGCACGCGCCACCATTCTCGGACGAGGGGCAGACGCCGCGTCCTGCTGAGTCACCACAGCGCCACTGCCCTGCTGGGTTTTGTGTGACGCCCCCCCCCCCGTCACGAAGGAATTTCGTTCCCAAGACATGCGCTAGTCCCCAAAGATTCGTTCCCAAAAGATCGCCAGTGGTCACAATTCCATGATCCAACATTCCTGAGAGTCAGAAAACTGCCTGAGGACCTTGGGCACCAAAATCTTTGTGACTCAGGGTGGCTGGGGCACACAGGAGAAAGCGCGTGCTTTCAAAGTGGCAAATGCGACTAAGCCTGCCAGCCCATCGATTCGGGAGAAAACCAAACCTGTAGCACAACAGGGAGCACATTACTGCTTTCAGTTAAAGCTCTGGCACCATTCACACACCCTGCACCTCCGGGTTGCTGATGAATCTTTTATTCATTTTTGAGAGAGAGAGAGAGCAGGGGAGGGGCAGAGAGAGAGGGAGACACAGAACCTGAAGCGGGCTCCAGGCTCCGAGCTGCCAGCCCAGAGCCCGACGCGTGGCTCGAACTCACGGACCGTGAGATCGTGATCTGGGCCAAAGTCGGACATCCAACCGACTGAGCCCCCCAGGCACCCCTGCACCTCCAGACTTTTTATAATCAATCAAGAGTTTGCTGTTTTGTTGAACACCGAGAGTCTGTATGGTATCGATATAACCAGGAAATATGATTAAGGCTTAGAATCTGTTCTATCGAGACTGTGCCGCACGGCACAAACAAGGCCATAGCGTCAGTCTGGCAGCCGCGAAACCTCGGTCCCGCCACAAAGTCCCTCCGGGCCCTCGTTTTCTTGTCGGTGAAACAGGGATACTTACACCTGCTGCAGGAATCTGATGTTCTTGCAGCTGTAAGACACAAGTTAGCCAAAATGGGGGTGGGGGGGGCGTCAAGGTGTTTATGGATCACCCCACACACGAAAGCCACAACTGGTGATCTAGGGAGAGAACAGAAGACACGGCTGGCTTTTAAAGAGCTCACGCCCGAGACGGGGAGCAAACGATCCTGTTAGACGCTGAGCAGCACAGAAGTCTTCCCAAACCTCGACCGAGCACGGACGGTGAGCCAAGTACGCTGACTGCTTCGGGGGTGGGTCTCGTTCGATGCCCTCAGCGACCCGCTGAAGCACCTGCTTCCAGGCTTGGGTTTGGACTCTCACGATCCGGATCTGTGAACACGGGCGTGTGCCGGCCGGTGACGGTCATGTCTCGGGAAGTCGGGCAGAGACTGAGGGCTAGTCGGGGCCGTGGCCCAGCCTTCTCGGGGGAGCCGAGTCCCGAAGGAGAAACGCGACCTGGACCGGCAGGTGCCAGGGTTGGCTGACCTGCGGCCATGGAGGGCTTGGACCCCAGACCTAAGTGTGGAGGGCACCGCTCAACTGCACGGTCCTCAAAACTACCTATTTATTCAGCAGGACCAGTATTATTTGCATTCTTGAGATGAAGACAGAGTCCGAGGGACAGCAAGTAATTTGAGTGTAAGTTTGGTCCACTCACAACCAGCTGGGCTTTGTGACACCCACTCCTCATGCCCACCCGCCCCCAGCGAGGGCCACTGTGTGTGTGTCCCCGCTGGGGCCGTGTGTGTGTCCCCGCTGAGCCCGTGTGTGTGTCCCCGCTGGGCCCGTGTGTGTGTCCCCGCTGGGCCTGTGTGTGTGACCCCGCTGGGGCCGTGTGTGTGTCCCCGCTGGGCCCGTGTGTGTGTCCCCGCTGGGCCCGTGTGTGTGTCCCCGCTGGGCCCGTGTGTGTGTGTCCCCGCTGGGGACATGTGTGTGTCCCCGCTGGGCCCGTGTGTGTGTCTCCGCTGGGCCCGTGTGTGTCCCCGCTGGGCCCGTGTGTGTGTCCCCGCTGGGCCCGTGTGTGTGTCCCCGCTGGGCCCGTGTGTGTGTCCCCGCTGGGCCCGTGTGTGTGTCCCCGCTGGGGACGTGTGTGTGTCCCCGCTGGGCCCGTGTGTGTGTCCCCGCTGGGCCCGTGTGTGTGACCCCGCTGGGCCTGTGTGTGTCCCCACTGGGCCAGGCCTGCGTCTCCACTGTAGCCAGAGTCCCCGCTGTGGCCTCTGCCAGAGGGCTGGGCCCGCGGCCCTATCTCCTCTGCCCCAGCTGTGTTGTGAACAGGGAGAGTCACCAGCTGCCTCATGAATCTCAGGCTCCGTGTGCAGCCGGCAGGGTGTGTGAGGATGAGATTAGGCGGGGGGGCTGGCCCCTGTGCCTCGGCCTGTGAAGTTCAGTCCCGGAGACGTCCAGGATGAGGGCGGGGGACACAGAGATCCGGGGCAGGAAGAAAGAAGCAGGGGAGCAAAAGACAGAGAGGGACTGGGGGCCGGAGGACCAGCACGGGAAAGAAGCAAGATGAGCTTTCGAGCAAGTATGGGGCCCCTGTCTCAGACCACGCTCAACACATGTCAACTTTCTTCAGAGTCACGTCGTAGACAGAATTCGGTGCGTGTGGGCTAAACGGTGCTCTGGCGTCTCATACAAAATAAAGGCCGTTCTCTTTCACATCCTCCCCCCCAGGGTGCTGGCTCCACGATCGCGAGTGGCCGGGTGCCTGCGCACAGCTCTCCCCCAGAGCACCCAGCCCACCGTGCCCCCTGCCCCTTCTCCTGCAGGCCTGTCTCTGTTCCTCCCCATTCTCATGGTCTTAAATCCCCGGCTTCCTTTCTGTGGTTAGAGAACGGAGAAAAGCTTTCCTTTCTGTTTGCCAGGGTTTAAATGCCTTCAGAAAACATCCAGAAAAGACTATCAGAGGGGAACGGTCTCTCCCAACCGACTGCTCAAGAGTAGAGCTCAGAAGGGAGTGCGGGGGCGGGGGGATGCCCAGCGATGGGGTCTCCAGTCACCTGACCCCCTCCACTCCCCTCCTTTTCCTGCTAGAACAGCATCCCCCTCCCCAAGGGTGCCTTGACCAGGAGAGAGGATCCGCCCTCTGCTCTCCCGAAGCCGGGAGTCCCGGGAAGCAGGGATGTGGGGTGGGGCTGAGAGCCTCCAGAGGGGTGGCTGTTTGCAGGGACCAAAGGAGGCCCCTCTCCCCTTGCTCCCCGTGGGCCATGTGGACCCGCTACAAGGAGTGACCCACCGCCTTCTCACACGTAGTCTCTAGCCACCTCATCCTGGCAGGTGTCTCTCTTTTGTGGGGCCAGAGAATGGCTTGAACCCCCCAGTTTCTGAGGACCCCGAGAGACAAGGGGCTCGCTCTCTGCCCGCCATACCCCGCCGCGCCTGGACCCTGCCCACAAGCGGCGTCCTGGAGGGAGACCCTTGCCCCGCAAACCACCCTGCACGGGGCCCTGAGGGTCCTCCGCTCACCTGCCCACCCCACCTTCCTCGACACCATCCGTGAGGTTTTGGGGGAGCATCAGGCTCCTCTGCCCCCCCACCCTCCCTGTCACCTCTGCCGGACTCGGCATCCAGGGAAGTGACTCTGGGCACATAAATCTCTGTATGAAACTCGAGTGTGCAGAAGAACATGAGCCGAGGGGCAGGAGCGCCCGGCTTCCAGTCCACACTGCCTGCTGGCTACAAGGCCAGAGGAAGGGGGTTAAGTCAGATTTTGTGGGAAGAGACCTTAACAAAGAGCCATGCACGCAGAAAGCTCTCGGTAAAGATATTACTATTACTGGCAACCATTTATTCAACACTCAAGCCTCTACCCTGAGCACAGTCAGAATCCCTCGTAGCTCAGGGCACCTGGGGGCTCAGTCGGTTGAGCGTCTGACTCCTGGTTTCAGCTCAGGTCACGATCTCATGGTTTGTGAGTTCGAGCCCCACATGGGGCTCTGTACTGACCGCTCAGAGCCTGGAGGCCTGGAACTGCTTCGTATTCTGGGTCTCCCTCCCTCTCTCTCTGCCCCTCCCCTGCTCACGCTTTATCTCTCAAAAATAAATAAATGTTTTAATAAAACAACTCTCTAACTCAAGGTTCTTTCTGTTGAATTAAGGACTCAGAGAAATAATGGATATAATGCTACAAAATCGTAAGAATATATATATGTATATGTTTATTGGTCTCTGCCCCCCATTCCTACTAATATTTTGTCTTTGACCACAGTTCCTGACACAGAACTCCTAAATTCCTCAGAATTTCCCGGGTGGTAGTGTCTTTGGTTCTAATGAGGTGACTCTCAGTGGGGTGGAGGGGTGGGTCCTGGGGGCACCAAAGAGTCTAGACCATGTTTAGAAGCTTGGAACTTTCACCCCTCCCCCACTTTTGTGCGCGCGCTCTCTCTCAAAAATAAATAAACGTTAAGAAAAAAAGAAAAGAAAAAGAAAGAAAATCCCTAAAGTTCAGGGTTCTGAGAGCCTCCAGGCTGGTGAACACGTCCGCGTGCCAGGAGGCTGCTGCACTCCAGCTCCATGGACCCTTCTGGACCTCGCCCTATGCGCCCCTTCATCTGTATCCTTTATCTGTATCTTTTGCAATAAGCTGGTAGGTGTAAGCGCTTCCCTGAATTCTGTGAAACATTTTAGCAAATTATCCAACCCAGGAGGGAGTCGTGGGAACCCCGACGTGTAGCCAGTCAGTCAGAAGTACAGTGACAGCCTGGGATTGCGGCTGGCCTCGGAAACCCCTGCAGCAGGTAACCAGTCAGCACGTCCCACTGGCCACAGGGATGGCTGCAGGGTAAACATGGACGTAAATAAACCTAGTCAGAATGAAGGTGGGTTAGGAATGCGGTGCCAACACATTCTCCTGTTCTTTAGAGATGAGAACAAAGAAACACAAAGGCCAAAGGTTGCTGGCAACCATCTTGGGACCATGAAAATCAGACAGAGAGAAATGGAGTCCTTGGGGAAATTGCTCAGCTGCTAGATCAAGCCTTGCCTGAAGCTCATGCTATAATGGACTTTTTTTTTTTAAGCCCCAGGAGCAAATAAATCCCTGTCTCAGATAAGCAGTTTGAGCTCAGCTTTCCAGTTGCTTGATGCTCATGTATAGCAGGACTGCGGGTGCAGAGAGGGATGTAAAAGACATTGAAACTAGAAAGGTTTGAGGATTAAGCCACGAGAGGCTTTCCTTGTTCCATGCTAGGGTGCCAGACTTCATATAGGCAGTGGGGAGACTCGCTGAAAATTGTTGAGGAAGGAGGTGGCGTAATGGAATCTGTTTTTCGGAAATTAGCTCTCATGGCAGGATGAGTGGCAGACTGGAGGGAAGGGAGATTAGAAGCAAAAAAAATAAATAAATAAAAAATGTGATTAGTAACGGGTATGGGAAAGGACATTTTATCAAATATCCCCAGATGTCGACGTCGTGGGGAGAGGGGGCGTTGGCGAGCAGGCAGTCACTTCTGCACAGCGTCTCCTGTTATCAGCGCTGAAGGCCTTTCCTTCACCCCCTAAGAGCAAACAGCCCACAGCTGAGAGGCTCCAAATCCTAATATCGCAATAACTCCGAAGGCTATCCAGCTGTCTTAGGAGTTTCAAAAAGACAGAAGCTTTTTATTTGGAAATCTAAAACAAAGTTAATTTTAATCTATTTTTTTTAACTAACAATACTTCAAAAAACTTTTTTTAATATTTATTTTAGAGAGGGAGAGAGAGAGTGAGTGTACAAGTGGGGGAGGGACATAAAGAGAGAGGGAGACACGGAATCCGAAGCAGGCTCCAGGCTCCGAGCGGTCAGCACAGAGTCTGACGTGGGGCTCGAACTCACGAACCGCGAGATCATGCCCTGAACCCAAGTCGGACACTTAATCGACTGGGCCCCCCAGGCGCTCCCAACTAACAATACTTTAAAGAGTGGAAAGAAGGGACACCTGGGGGGCTCAGTCGGTTAAGCATCCTACTCTTGATTTTGGCTCAGGGCATGATCTCACGGATGGTGAGTTCGAGCCCTGCGTCGGGCTCTGCACTGATAGCACGGAGCCTGGAGCCTGCTTCGGATTCTCTCTCTCTGTCCCTCTCTCTCTGCGCGTCCCTCTCTCTCTGCGCCTCCCCCTGCTTGCTTTCCCTCTCTCAAAATAAATACACATTTTTTTAAAGATTAAAAAGAAACAGTGGAGACAAGAATACACCCCAAAACAGGCTATAAAAAGGTGTCCCCACTCCCAAAAGTTTGCGAGCCACTGATCTAAGTCATGGTGCTCCCAGATGTCCACCGGGAGCACCTGCCACGGCAGCTGCCAGTGAGCTCCAGCCTCCCGGCCCCTGGGGATGGCCAGAGGCCTCCAGGGCTCACGTGGCTCTGTCCCCACGTCCACGAGGAATATGAACACCTACATCTCCTGTCCCTGCGTCCACAGACAGCCCTGGCTGGCCCACTGCTCCGGCACGGCCCGGGGCTCCACACCCCGCCCCCCTGCCTCGCAGCCTCTTCCTGGCCGCGCAGTGCTCCCCGACCTGGCCGCGCCCATCCTCAGTCCCCAGAGCTTCCCACGGGCAGACTGCCACCCGCGTTCCAGACCCGCTGTTTAATCTACACGATTCCCATCGCGCTCCTTGCCGGCTTCCTGTTTGTGGAAACTCCTATACAGCTTTTGCGCGTCACAAGACCCAGGAGCCCGGCTCACGACAGCCCCCTGCCAGTGTAGTCCCTCTGCATCGAAGGAGACGGGGAGCCGCTATCTGATCATTTCCCTTTTTGTTGTAGAAACAGAAGCTTGAAAACACCCAGGGGTTTCCAATCCAGAGAGTTTCCCACAAGCTTTGACTGCACTGCCCGCTGGCTTCCTGTTAGCAGAACAAAGTTTCAGGCTGAGTCACAGCAGAGAGCCCAGCCCGGCAGTGATTCACGAGTGTGGCTAACGACGCCCCTGCCACCAGCACCGGCCACTGTGGGCGCTGCCCCCGCCGGGGCTGCCGCGGCCCCAGCTTAGCGGGCTCCCGGGAGCAGGGCGGGCGGGCCGCGTTCCTGAGTCTCTGTCCCGGGAGGCACAGGCCTGGCAGCAGCAAGAACAGGCTGGCCTTGAGATCCGGGGACCAGATGGGGCCTGAATCAGGACTGTTCCAGGGATGCCCAGGAAGGCACCCCTGCTTCCAAACAGCCCCCCCCCCCCCGCCCTCCTCACGGCTGAAGAGTCCTCCCTCCGAGTTTTCTCGGTCTTCCTTTAAGGCACGAATGCAGCTTAAACGGGCCGCTCACACCCCAGTGTGTAACGTGATGAGCTCACTGTGGAAAACACTCCTCACGGGGGCGGCGGATGGAAGGCACGCGGCCAAACACGACCAGGCGGGGAGAGGCGGGCAGGGGACAGGCACGGCGTCCAGCACTTCTCAGTCCGGCCCAGGACCGGGCCTGGCTGCAGGGCCCACCCTGGGGAAGTCCCTCACCGTCTGCTGTGAGGCAGTTCGGGGTTCCTCCTGATTCCAAGAGCCTCCCGAGGGGCCTCTGCACACAGCAAGCCCCGCGGCTTCTGCAGGGACAAAACGCAGGGGCTCCAAGCCACGCCCAGACCCGGACACGAAAGTTCACGCGTGGGCCTGTCACCTGCATGGTCACCTGCACCGCATCCCGGGAAATGCAGCCCCTCCTGATGCCAGAGACGAGGGGGAAGGGACCCCACACGTACCTCTGACCCAGGTCTTCTGACCCAAACTAAGAGACCAGGGGGACGGAACCCCACGCGTACATCCGACCCAGGTCTCTGACCCAAAGTACCAGGATACGCCACGGCAAATTGATTAATTCCTAGACTTAGCAAAACTCCAGACATCATCACGTAACACAAAAATCCACGGTCAGCAGGTGGCAGCGGGTTCACTGTGTCGCCCAGCCACCAGGGGTCCCCGATTCCGTGTCCGGGCGGCACACAGACGGCCTTCTCGCAGCCTCCACGACGGGCCTGACCCCAGAGGAGGCGAAAGCACAAACTCCGACGTACCGAGAAGGGAAGGCAGCTGCCTGGGGGCCGGCTGTGTCGCAGGAGCTCAGAGAGCCCCCGACCCCTGTCCCAGAGGCCTCGGGGACTCTCCCACTCCCCGGGCTACGCTCCAGGAGACAGGAGCTCAGCCCTGTGGGTAGGCCTCCCACCTCGGGCATCTCACAGACATCTTAAACTTGTAATTTCGAACTACAGTTCCCCTTCTCCCCCATCCCCTCCGTCCTCCAAACTCACTGGCCCCTCTTCACCTCCTTTATCTCTGCTCCTCTCGCCCCAGGGACTTGGCACGTGCCGCATCCTGCCCTCCCTGCGCTCAGCGACTTCCCAAGCCCTCTCCTCCCGCACTGGGAGCCCCACCGCTCCTGGGGGCTCAGGGCCCCCGCCCCAGGGAGGACCCCTCAGCCGCCGGCCACACCGCCTCCCCACTGTGCCCTCCTGGCCGCGTGGACCCAGCTTCTGGGGCACACTTGCTGCTGTCGTGGCCGTGCACGCGCAGGGTGACCCCCTCAACAGTGTCCGCAGACCCCCCCCCGGTGTCTCCCGGGACCCTCAGCGGCGGCACAACCAGGCACCGACCTGACCAGCCAAGGAGCTTGGTTTTGTCTCTTTGTTTTCACCGACGCACTTATTTATTGAGGTCTAACCTGCAGACACGGTGACTCAATATTTGTGTATATTGTGAAACGATCAGCACAAGAAATCTGGCTAACAACCACCGCCGTGCAGTCACTGAAAACACTTCTTCCCATGATAATGAGGAAGAAGCCCCAAGAGCTCACGGGGACGGAGCGGCGGCGAGAAGAACCTGAAAACTGCGGCAGCAGGAGCCTGTGGGTCCTTCGTTCATCCCTGGGCCCGCTTCCGCCTTACTGTGACCGAGGAACAAGGTTTGCGAGAAATGTGGCTTCAGGCACAGGCCCGGCAGGCAGAGGACTTGATAAACCGGTTCCTACCTTTGGTCTACTCTCCCTGCCCGCCTTCCTGCTTCCAGAAGGCAGGCTGGAGGAGGCCCCATGCTGCCAGGCGAGGGGAGGACACGGGGACACACAGGGACAGCTGGGCGCCGGGGAGATGTGCACATTCCGTTCCTTCTCATCCCTGGGACTACGCGGCATTTCAAGGGCGTGGTGATTTTTGGGGCATCCGGGTGGCTCAGTCGGTTAAGCGTCTGACTTCAGCTGGGTCACAATCTCCCAGTGCGTGAGCTTGAGCTCCGCATCAGGCTCTGGGCTGACAGCTCAGAGCCTGGAGCCCGCTTCGGATTCTGTGTCTCCCGCTCTCTCTGCCCCTCCCCTGGTCACACTTTGTGTCTCTCTCTCTCTCAAAAATAAATAAACGTTAAAAAATTTTTTTCTAACAAAAGGACTTGGTGATTTTTGAGATTCTGTATGAAAATGATATGAGATTTAATTTTTCCAAGTCCTTGCGGTCCATTCTATCCAGAGGGCGTGAAATACCAACACTGCAGGTACAATACTCGGAAATTACATTATCACGGTTTTTGGCCCAGCCCAGGGGATGAGACCAGTTCAGACACGGGCCCCTGTGGCTTCTAAGACAGAGAGTCTGGAGACTTGATTCCGGACCTTGCTGTTACTTTGAAGAGCCACATCAGATCAGATCGACGTGTTCAAGTGCACCGTCTGTGAAAACTCTGCAGTCGGTCACAGACGACTTACACAGCGATGGCTCCGGGGCAGAGTGGTGTAGACAGAGGCACCTGGGCCCGTGAGCAGACTCGGGGGAGGGCATGGGGTCTCGGGGCTGGGGACAGAGAGTGCCTCCCCTGCGCCACTGCTGGGCCACCAGGCAAAGAGAAGGACCCGAGTTATATCTCCGATACTCGAGACGAACCCGTCATCCGCAAATGACACCATTTTTACCATGACCGAAACAAGTCATGTGGGACACACCTTCTAGGTCGCCTGGACACCTGGTTGAGAAACTCAGAAATTACTGGATCACTGTCCTGGATGAGAAGGTGCACTGGTTTCCCAGCGTGTGCCTCCCGTCACCAACCCCGATCTGGCTTCGGTGCAGCCTGTCTGTGCTTCCAACACCACGGCCGTGTTGCCGAAAACCTGTGCGCAGTTAGGTCTTTGTAAACAGTCCCACGTTTGAAAGGCACTGAGGGAGCTTCAAATAGCGAAACGACGACTACACAGATGGCAAAATGCTTAGAGTCGGTGTTAGGAGGAAAGAGTCACAATCAAACCTGTGTGTGCACTTATGGATAAAGGTTTCAAATAACATAGATGTACATCTGATAAAATTCTGGAATAGAATTTACCAAAATTGATAATACATTAGGATGATGGAATATGGGTAATTTTTTTTTTAATGTTTATTTTATTTTTGAGAAAGAGACCAAGTGTGAGTGGGGGAAGGACAGAGAGAGAAGGAGAGACAGAATCCGAAGCAGGTTCCTGGCTCCGCGCTGTCATCACAGAGCCTGACGTGGGGCTCGAACTCACGAACCAGGAGATCGTGACCTGAGCTCAAGTCGGGCGCTCAACTGACTGAGTCACCCAGGCGCCCTGGGTAATCTACTTCTCATTCTACTTTCCAAACTTTCTGGATTGATGTTTTTAAAACTAAAAATATGAATTAAAAGAATTCTGAGTGCGTGGCTGGCTCAGTTGTTAGAACATGCGATTCTTGATCTCGGGGTCATGAGTTTGAACCCCGCGTTGGGTATAGAGATTACTTGAATAAATAAACAGAAAGAGAGAAAGAAAGAGAATTCTGCAATAAATCTTATGTTAAAAGTTGAACATTTATTCCACTGTGCTGTTATTCTGAATCTTTCCACAATGAACTTCTTTTAAGTTGAGGCAAATCTGTATTTCAAAGGGTTTAAAAACAATATTTCTCATTACAATAATATTTAAATGTAACAAATAGAATAACCCTGAAGTCAATCAAAATTAACAGGTGAAGGAGAAAAACAGAAGATTTCTCTGTAAGCAACTCCCCAGGCAGTTCACGTGCGCAGGACGGGCTCTGACCCACCTCTGTGCCGGTTCTGTCCAGGGACCTGTGCAACCTCCCCTGCGCCTCTGTCCAAATGGGGAAGCGTTGGTATTTTGGCCAACAGCACACACACCCCTTCCTTCAGCCCCTGGGGCGGGCGGAAACTACCTCAGAGACGCAGCCCGGATCTACACACTCACACACACCCCCACCCACACACGCACACACACACACCACACACACACACTCTCACATACGTGTTCACAGCCACACTCACACACACTCGGTGTCAAACCCTTCAGAGCCTCAGGGAGGTTTCCCTGGCCTTTTGGTTTGCTAAGCACAACTCTAAAGGCCAAAACAAAACAAAACAAAACGGTAAGCATCATCATGCTCTGCAAATACAAAATTGCCACATATAGGGGCGTCTGGGTGTCTTCGTCGGTGAAGCAACTGACTCTTGACTTCGGCTCAGGTCATGATCTCACAGTTCGTGAGTTCAAGCCCCACGTCGGGCTCTGTGGCGGCGGTACAGAGCCCGCCGGGGAGTCTCTCTCTCTCCCTCCCTCTGTCCCCTGCCCCATCCACGTGATCACACGCTCTCTCTCAAAATAAATAAACTTTTAAAAATAAATAAATAAATAGAAAGGAAAAAATCTCTTCCTTCTCATCCTGAAATGCCCTTGTCCACTGGTGAGAAATCAACGCGCCCTGGGACAAAAGCTCTCGCTACCCGGGGACGTCGCTGACCACACCCTTGTAAAGTGACGAGCCTGCTCCTTGGTTCCATTCTGGCCCTGCTGGACGTTACAACAAAGGAGCCAAAGTCACTCAGTCTTGCCATCAACGGAGCCAAAGTCACTCAGTCTTGCCATCAACGGACGGCGTCTGCTTTTATCTTCCACGCGCCTAACAGCCTCTGCTATAAACTCAGGCATGAAACTGAAACTTCTGGAAATAACCTCAAAACGAGATGCAATAACCCCGGAGCAGGGGCTCCCGACCAGCGACACCGCAGTGAGCCCACTCACGAGTGCTCCCCGCCAGTGCGGCCACGGACATCCGTCCAGTCCGGGCCACCAGGCTTGGTCAGGACTTCCAGGACCTTCCAGCATGGAAACGGGTGACTCGGTGAAGGTCGATGATCGAACTGAGATTGGCAAAACAGACATCGACTTCCTGGGACTGAGGGAGCAGACTGAACCGCGGTGAAGGTTCTGTCTTAAGCAGGTATGTGAGGAAAAACGCTCCTTCCACCCTCGTCTCTAACCGTCAGCTTAACCTGCTTTCATAAATGGCAATGGAACGTTCCGTAAGCGATACACTAGGCCGACATCCCACCTTAGAATTCAGCAGGAAGAAAACTTGTGATGAAAATGACAAAGTTTAATGAAAGTTACAAAGTTTAATTTCCAGTAATGGCCTTGTTTAACAAGCAGCTTACAAAATCCCTGCAGATTTAACGATCCTCGCTTGTGAGCCAACGGCAGTCAGCTCTGGGGAAAGTCTCCCGGAACCCACGCTTATAGAACATCCGCTTTACAGGTAATAGAGAATCTCCCTGCAGGTCAGGAACTTGACAACCTGCAGCGTCTCAGACAGAGGACGCCTCTACAGTCAAACCGCAGGGGACCACACGGAAGGGTCCTTGTTCCTTAGCTCAGGAGACGAGCTGATCAAGGTGATGAAATAATTCTGACACATAAAAGTAAATGACAGCGAGGGGCGCCTGGGTGGCTCAGCTGGTGAAGCGTCCGACTTCGGCTCAGGTCACGATCTTGCAGTTCGTGAGTTCGAGCCCCGCGTCGGGCTCTGTGCTGTCAGCTCGGAGCCTGGAGCCAGCTTCCGATTCTGTGTCTCCCTCTCTCTCTCTCTCTCCGCCTCTCCCCTACTCTATCTCTCTCTCAAAAATAAACATCAAAAACAAAAGGAAAAATTCTTTCTTAAAAAAAAAAAAAAAGCAAATGACAGCGACAGAGGATTTACAAGTTAACTCTGAGGGCAGATCCGCCCTGGTTTTATGAGCGTGCAACAAGGATGCCTCTGTACAGACAGCCCCCGACTGGAACGGCTCCATCTCCTAGTCTCCGACTCTTGAGACGGAAGCAAGGCACTACACGCCCGGTAGAAACCACACTTCCAGTGGTGAATTTTGACCTCTTCCTAGGCTAGCGATCTGTGACATCCTCCGGCGAGGCTGGGCAGAGGTCCCCGCTCCCTGCCAGCCGGCGGTCAAGGGGTTAGCACCGCACGCCCACGGCCATTCTCTGCCCACAAGACCGTTACACTCTTCAGTACGGTCGTCAATAAATTACACGAGATACTCAGCGCTTCACTACAAAATGGGCTTTGTGTTAGATGATTTTGCCCAACTGCAGGCTAATGGGGGTTTCTGAGAAGTTTCGAGGTCGGCAGGTGTATTAACTGTATTTCCGGGTTAACGGTATTTTATTTTCAGCTGACGAGGGGTTTATCGGACTTGACTCCGTTGTAAGTCGAGAAAGTTGTGTGTTAACAACCAGTGAACATAACAAGATATCAGTCGAGTTACACCGAACCAGAAAACTTCAAAACAACCTAAGAGGTCAAATCTGATTGTCAGGTTGGGGCTGGACTGTAAGGAGAACTGGCTGGCCCACCCTCACCTTTGCACCCGTCCACTTTGCACACCTGTCCACTTTGCACCCGGAGACAAAACAAACAAACAAACAGAACCAAATCACAAAAACCAGGATCGCTCTGTGTGCTCCCAGCCCGCAAAATATGAAACCTCGAAGCTTTCCTGCAGGTTACTGACCTCCTACAAAAAAACATGTCTCTCCCTAACTTTTACAAAGTTGATGTCTGAAGATCCGTCTCAGCCTCTGTAAATACTAAAATCATGCAAGAAAACTAATTTTTCTATGCTAAACAGACTGACTATAAACTCAGTGATTCAGTAATTTCTTCCCTTTAAACACCTGTTGCCTTTTTTCCTTGCTCAGCCTGTCTTTCTCAAGCCTGGACTCCCTTACAAACTTCTTTATAAGCCAAGTTGTTTTCTTAAGGTATTTTCATCTCTGAGTCCTTCTGTGACAGTGACTTGCTTATCTGTCCCCATCTGGTGGTCCTACATACCTCTCTCCATACCTGCTTCTAGTCATGGCCGTGTGGCTCCTGTCAAACCAACCTTCTCACAAATAACAACTGTAAACTCTGGGCAAAACATAAAAAACAACCAACCAAAGACACTGGGGAGTAACCAGAACAGGCAGATAGCGGAAGGAAGTGAGCAATTGGATGCAGGGAAAAGAAGTGGGTGCATTTCCTGGTTTTTATGGCTTTTATCCAGGGGGACGTGCTTGGATTACAGTATACGAGGCAGCTAAAAGTCAGAAAGAAAACCCAAAGTCTTACTCCTGTGAAGCACCAGAACATAGAGTTGAGAGAGACACAGCTCCTGTAAAGCAAAGGGGAAACCCTGGAAAGTGGAGAGCCAGAAAGGAAGAGCCCCAGACTGCGTGCATAAATTTTGCGGGAGTCCCTGGCTCCTGCCAGAACCACACTGGAGGAAGCAGCCCTCAAGCCATCCAGCCAAGACTACATGAAGTGAGCAGAAATTTGACCTACGGTTCACAGCACAGAAGACAAAGCTAGCAGTCTGAATGTAACCAAGTTAACTGCCTACCACCAGAAACAAACAAACAAACAAACAAACAAACACAGAACACAACTCTTACAGACACAGAACACAACTCTTCACGAGAACATACCACAGTTGAGAATCTCGACACCACATCATTCACAATGTCCAGGACACGGTTCTAACCTACTTAACAATTGGGGCGCCTGGGTGGCTCAGTTGGTTAAGCGTCTGACTCTTGACCTTGGCTCAGGTCAAGATCTCACGGTTCATAAGTCTGAGCCCCATGTCAGGCTCTGTTCTGTTCTGACAGCGAGAAGCCTGCTTGGGATTCTCTCCCTCCTTCTCTCTCTGCCTTTCCCCCCCACCCCCATGCACGCACACTCTCTCCCTCTCTGAAAAATAATAAACTTAAAAAATAAAAAAATAAACTTAAAAAAGTACTTAGAATAATTACAAAGAAACAGGAAGACATTATCTACACTCCAGAAAGAAATAAAATCAATGAAGATCAACCCTGATGAATAGTATGTGTTGTATGAATAGTATGATTCATACTATAGTATGAATAGTATGATTCACATACCATTAGCAGATAAGGGCTATAAAACAATTATCGTAACTAAGCTCAAGGACATAAAGGAAAGTATGTTTATAATAAATGAAAAATACCAGCAGGTAACTAGAAACTATAAAAAGAACTAAATAAAATTCTGGAACTGAAAAGTATCTATCCGAAATGTTAAAAACCATTGGATGGGCTTAACAGCAGAATGAAGACGAACTTAAAGACAGATGAATAGATTTCTTCTCTCTCTTTTTTTTTAAGTTTATTTATTTTGAGAGAGAGAGTGAGAGACAGAGCTTGAGCAGGGGAGGGGCAGAGAGAGAGAGGGAGACACATAATCTGAAAAGTTTCCAGGCTCTGAGCCATCAGCACAGAGCCCGATGCGAGGCTTGAATCCACAGCCATGAGATCATGACCAGAGCTGAAGTCAGACGCTTAACCGACTGAGCCCCCCAGGCGCCCCAGTAGATTTGTTTTCTACTCTGAAGAGCCAAAGGGAAAAAAAACGATGAAAAAAAGAACAGCTTCAGGAAGCTGCAGGACATTATGAGAAGAGTAAACATACGTGCAATTAGAGTCACAGAGGAGAAGAGAAACAGACAAGACGCTTGAAGACATAATGGCCAAGCTTTTCCCCAAATTGCTACCCCATCTAGACAGCAAGCTCAGTGAAACTCAGGAACTCCAGGATACACATCCTTAGCGGTCGACTCAGCGCCTGGCAAAATGGCAGATTTGCCCCTTATACACATTTATGCATCCAGCACCCAACCTAATTCTTTATTGAGTGCTTACTGTATGTAAAGCACGATGAAAGGCGCGAGGGGCACAAAGATGCCTCAGGGACAGCCGCTGTGCTCAGTGCGGGAAATAGGGCTTTGAAAAAGACAAGAGGGAGGAACCCAGATGCTTCTTGTTGAGGAAGGAGAGGGTTTCATTCTCTCCCAGGCCTTGCATCCTGATTTGCTCGGTTTGCTTACGGTCGTCCCTACCGAAGGGAGAACGTAACCCTGTGAGTCCCGAGTGAGAAGGGGTCTCCTATCAGCAGGCGACAGTTCCAGGGGCCTCTCTCCAGATCCCCTTCAAACAGTCCTTTTCTCCCCAAACTTTGTCCGTTTAGGACAAAAGCGGGAGCCTCGTCCACACAATTTTCACTAATTCTGCTTGAAGGCGCCTTTCGCTTTTAGGCAGAATTTATATCCTAGGGACATCTCCAGGTGGTTAACCGCGACACACGGCGACGCTTGTGTCACATGTAAGGAGAAACGGCTGAACGGGACCATCTCTCCACCTGGAAAGCGTACACAGTTGCAGAGGTGTGAACGCCCCTCCAGGGCGTAAAGCCTAGAAGCTCGACAGGACTCCGTTTGTGTGTATGTCAGAGAGACAGCAAGGCAGAGAGAGTCGCAGAGGCAGACGCAGGGTGAGCGGGACTCTTAGCATTCCCTCCTCTCCGTGAAACGTCGCGTCGCGGCCGTTTCCTCGGGCTGCTTGCACGCTGTCCACTTGCAGCCCGTGCTTCTGAGAGGCAGCCTGTCCACAAGTAAACTCAACAACACGCCCCGGCAGACGGGTGCCGGTCTGAGAGGCTCCTTCAAAGTCTCACCGTGGATACAAGGGCACGGTTTGGGGCACAATGCCCAAAACGAGACGCCTGGAACCATGAATTTAGTAAACCCCCTGAAAAGAGCCGCTGGAAATGTCTTATTTCTGTTGCAAAAAAGAATTCACCCACAAAGATACGAGCAGAAATTAGATTTGGGTATGTTTGCAGCAGCCTCTGCGTCCAGGAAGTGGCATTTATGTGTTTGGTTCTGGATCTGTCGCTGGCTCCGTAAGTGACTTCAGCCAGTGTTGTAGTCACTGGTGCCTGCGTAGCCGCCAGTCGGGGGTGATATTCTCTGTCACCCGTTTCTCAGCCATGCCACATGAGTCATATCGTGGCGGTTGTCATCCTGAGTTACTCCTGTGCTCCCGGCACTGTGATGCACTCTACTTGCATTCTTTCTTTTTTTTTTTTTTTTTAATTTTTTTAAACACTTATTTATTATTGAGAGACAGAGAGACACAGAGCACGAGCAGGGGAGGGGCCGAGAGATGGAGAGACGCAGAATCCGAAGCAGGCTCCAGGCTCCAGGCTCCGAGCTGTCAGCACGGAGCCCGACGTGGGGCTCGAACCCACGAACCGCGAGATCGTGACCTGAGCCGAAGTCGGACGCTCGACCGGCTGAGCCCCCCGGGCGCCCCTACTTGTGTTATTTCTGATCCTACCAACCCTCCTAAAGGTGGGCACTATTCAATTTATAGATGATGAGGCTGAATCTCAGAGAGGTTCAGATTTGGAAAAGTCACGCTAACTAGTACGTAGTAGTGACAGGATTCTACCAGACACCTCTTGCGATTTATACATATATGTATGTATATATATGTATATATATAGGAGGAGAAGGGGGAGGAGAAGGAGAAGGAAGCAAAAGAAGGAGGAAGAGGAGGAGGAGGGGGGAAGAGGAGGAAGACGAAGGAAGCTTAGGATCTACATGCATGGAGTGTAAATCCAGATCAAAGATGAGATACGGCCTAAATCAACCAGAGACTAAACAAAGCACAGAAAAAGCTACAAGCTGCGAGGACCACGCACAAAACAAAAAGTCAGAGAGCATTTAGATGCCTGGTCCATCCCCTGAAAACCACTGAAGACTCTTAGTTTTCGCGTTGTATCCATCTGGACCTGGAAAACAAACCAGGAGTCTTACACCCACACCACACGAGACCAGGGCTGTGCGTCCCCCCACATGACGTCTGTACTCGAAGACGAGTCTCTAATGTTTGCAAATCCACAGCACTGGAAAAATGGTCGTTGACGAGCACACGGGAGCCCACTGTACCGTCTCTGTATTTGGGCAGGCCTAAGATTTCCCATAACCCAAGTTTTAAAAGCGAGAAAGGGGGAAAGAGAAAGCAAAAGAAAAACGGCAGTCCGCCTGGGATGGAAAACAAGCAAGGCCTGAAAACAAAGAAGAAATCCTGATACAGTAAGTGACTCGTGAAGGGGCCTCTTTCCCCCGGCTGGACAACAGTTCTAGGACTTCAAGAGGAGAAAACGCAGGGAGGAGAGAGAAAGGTCCTCCTGTGAAAACCCGAGTGTGTTCTCACGAGACGTGAGGGACTCCAAATGACCAAGAAAAGCCAGCATCTTGGAAGAGACGCCAGAGGGGCCCGATATGGCGGAGCCCGAGCACCTGCACAGGAACCTCGTGAACAAGGGCAGGCGACACCAGACGACTGCTGACAATGAACGTAACAGCATCCCAGAGCAGAACTCAAAAACATGCCTAGGATATTGACATACGCATACCAAAGACAGATCTACACTGATGTCCCCGTGAATCGGTCTGCTTAAGCACTCACCAGGACTTCCAAACACTTAATTGACTTTTCTCGAGTTGACCTTGTTTGCTGCCATTGGCACGAAGCGGCCAGCTGGGGCTGTGACGGTTATTCTTCTGTTCACGCATAACTTGTAAACCGGTGATTCCCGACGTTTTTCAAGTTACCATGGCTTACTTGATTTTATGAAAATTGTTCCTTTTTTTTTCTCCCTAAAGGAAAAAAAGCTTTATGACATATTTGTGTGTTTTTTTTTTTTTTTTTTGATGAAACTAAACAAAACTAAAAGTCCTAGTAATTCTCTTCAAAAAACTGTCTTGCGGGGTCCGTGGCTGGCTCAGCCAGTGGAGCTGCAATCCTTGATCTTGGGGTGGTGAGTTCGGGCCCCAAGTAGAGATTACTTAAAACTAAAATCTTTAGGGGCGCCTGGGTGGGTCAGTCAGTTAAGCGTCTGACTCTTGATTTTGGCTCAGGTCATGATTTCACGGTTTGTGAGATTGAGCCCCACACTGGTCTCTGTGCTGACACCACAGAGCCTACTTGGGATTCTCTCTCTCCCTCTCTCTCTATTCCCCCACTCTCGTGCGCAGCTCTTTCTCTCTCAAAATAAATAAATAAATATTTTTTAAAAAGAAGATCCTTAAAGAATTGTTTTTCATGGGATGCCTGGGTGGCTCAGTGAGTTAAACATCTGAGTCTTGATTTTGGTCATGATCTCGTGGTTCATGGGATCGAGCTGTGTATGGGGCTCTGTACTGATAGCACAGAGTCTGCTTAGGACTCTCTCTCTCCTTCTCTCTCTCTCTGTCCTTCCCCCAGGTGCTCTCTTTCTCTTTCTCTCAAAATAAATAAATAAACATTTTTAAAAATTGTTTTTCTCTTTTTCCAATGTTTATTTATTTTTGAGAGAGACAGAGTGCAAGCAGGAGAGGGGCAGAGAGAGAGGGAGACACAGAATCCGAAGCAGGCTCCAGGCTCCGAGCTGTCAGCACAGACCCCGACGCGGGGCTCGAACCCACAAAAGGCAAGATCGTGACCTGAGCCAAAGTCGAATGTTTAACCGACTGAGCCACCCAGGCGCCCCCCCAAAAATTGTTTTTCATATTAATAGGAGCACAAAAATATCCAGCATTCAATAAGGTTAAACACCCAATGAAAGACTACCAGCCACACAAAGGAATAGTAAAACCTTACCCTTAACAAGGAGAATGATCAATGAGGATAAACCGACCCACAACTGATAGCCCCAGGTGTGAGCATTAACAGACAAGGACATAAAAACAGCCATCACAGTTGTATTATACTTGTTCAAAATTTCAGCGGACACCTGAAAGCTATTTCTTAAAGACTCTTATCAAACTTCTAGACAATATAGCAATGGAACAGAACAAAGAGCACAAAACTAAACCCATGCATTTTTGGTCTACTGATTTATGACAAAGGACGCAAGGACGTACAACGGAGAAAATACAGTCTCTTCAGTAAATAATAGCACTGGGAAAACTGAACAGTCACGTGCACAGGAATAAAATCAAACCCCAGTCTCACACTATATACAAAAATCAACTCAAAATCGACTGAAGACTTAAATTTCAGACCTGAAAGCATAAAAATCCTAGAAGAAAACGTAGGTGGTGAGCTCCCTGACACCTCTCTCGCGATGAGTTTTTGGATTTGACACCAAAAAGCAAAAGCAACAAAGGCAAAAATAAACAAGTGGGACCACATCAAACGAAGAAGCTCCTGTGCTGTTGGCGGGACCTAATGTGGTGCCACCACTGTGGGAAACAGTACAGAGGTTCCTCAAAACATTAAAAATAGAGCTCCCTTATGGGCCAGTAATTTCACTTCTGGGTATACATCCAGGGGAAGGAAGGCAGGCCATCAAAGAGGCGTCTGCAGCTCTGTGATCTTACAGCATTCTTTTTTTTTTTTTTTTAACGTTTATTTATTTTTGAGACAGAGAGAGACAGTGTGAGCAGGGGAGGGGCAGAGAGAGAGGGAGACACAGAATCCGAAACAGGCTCCAGGCTCTGAGCTGTCAGCACAGAGCCCGACGCGGGGCTCGAACTCACGGACCATGAGATCGTGACCTGAGCTGAAGTCGAACGCTCAACCGACTGAGCCACCCAGGGGCCCCTCTTACAGCATTCTTCACAAGGGTCGAGATATGGAAACAACCTAAGTGTCCATCAGCGAAGGAATGGACAACAACGTGCACACGCACATACGCATACGTACACTGGGATATCATTCCGCCACGAGAAAGAAAACCCTGACACTCGTGACATCGTGGATGGACCCTGATGGCATCACACGAACTGAACTAAGCCAAGGGGAAAAACTACACGGTGTCACTTCCGTGTGCAACCAAGCAATACAAGTCAAGCTCACAGAAACAGAGAACGGACGGGCACCTGGGGGGGCCCAGGCGGTGAAGCGGTCGACTTCGGCTCAGGTCACGATCTCCCAGCTCCTGAGTTCGAGCCCTGCGCCGGGCTCTGTGCCGACAGCTCGGAGCCTGGAGCCTGCTTCGGATTCTGTCTTCCTCTCTCTCTGCCCCTCCCCTGCTTACACTCTGTCTCTCTGTCTCTCTCTCTCTCTGTCTCTCTCTCAAAAATAAACATTTAAAAAATTTAAAAAAAGAAAAAAGAAACAGAAAAGAGACAAGTGGATGCCACAGCGGGGGAGGGGACAATAGAGAGGTTGTTAAAAGGGCACAAACTTTCAGCTAGAAGATGAATAAGGACTTGGGATCTAATGCACAACATGGGGACTACAGCTGATAATACTGTGTCACATAACTGAAATTTGCTAAGAGAGAGAGAACTCAAATGTTCTCACACACATACGCACAAACACACACAAGATAAATATTGGAGGTGATGGGTGCGTTAATTAACTGGATGGGAGAAACTCTTTCACAATGTACACATATATCAAATCATCACAGCGTATCCTTTAAACATCTTACCATTTTAGGGCGCCTGGATGGCTCAGTTAGTTGAGTGCTGACTCTTGGTTTCGGCTCAGCTCATGATCCCAAGGTTGTGGGTTCGAGTTCCGAATGGGGCTCTGCGCTGACAGTGTGGAGACTGCTTGGAATTCTCTTTGTTTCTCCCTCTTCCCCTCTACCTTGCTCCCGCTCTCTCTAAAATTAAACAAAGAAAAATTTTTTACAAATAAATATCTTACCATTTTTTTGGTCAATCATACTTTAATAAAGCTGAAAAAATAAAGTAAAATAAAATAAAATACCAGCCAACACCTAAACAACTCCTTAAAAAAAAACAAACTTCTAGAGACAAAAACTACATTATCTGAAACAAAAATTAGGTCAGTAAGAATCAGTGGCAAAGTAGATATTGCAAAAGAAAAGGTTAGTGAATTTGAGACATAGCAATAGAAGCTACTCAAAAGTAAACAGAAAGAGAAAAAAAAAAGAATTTAAAGAAATAAAATCCTCGGTGAGCTGTGGGCCAATGTCAAGCAGCCTCATATACATGTAATGGGAATCCCCCAAGGGTACGAGGCATAGGGACATAAAACAATATTTGAAGAAACAGTGGTTGAAATTTTACCAAATTGCATGGAAACTGTAAAGCCACAGATATGAGAAGCCCCATAAACCCCGGCACTTGCAACATGAAGAAAGCCATTTCAAGGCATATCATATCTATGCTGAAAACTGCTGATAAAAAGTCAATTGGCAAAAAAAAAAAAAAAAAAAAAAATGAACCCCAACCGCAGCCTTCCACCGTTTACAAAAATTAACTCAAAATGCATCGATTCAAATGTAAAATGTAAAACTATGAAATTATGAGGAAAAAACAACACAGGAGAAAATCTTGAAGATGTTCAACTAGGAAGAGTGCTCAGATTTGACGTTAATAATATGATCCGTAAAAAGGAAAACTTGACAAATCAGACCTCTTAAAAATTAGAAATGTTTGCTCTGTGAGAGAACCTGTTGAGAAAACAAAAAGACAGATTACAGACTGGAACAAAATCTTTGCAAACCACCCATCTACCAAAGGACTTGGTGTCTAGAATATATAAAGAACTCTCAAAACTCAATAGCAGAAAGGCACACAATACGGTTAGAAAGTTGGTTAAGGACATGTCAATGAAGTGAATATACAGATGGAAAATAACCAAATGACCCAATGTCAAAAATCAGCAACCAGGGAGATGCACGTTAAAGCCACAAAACAAAAAATCTCAGTGCTGGCAAGAATGTGGA